>NC_087071.1:24061825-24283296 GCF_963678635.1 Symsagittifera roscoffensis | reverse complement strand
ATTATCAAAATATGGTGGGGGGAGACCTGAGACATGCATAAACGTGCGTTTCAGGGCCCGAAACGCACGTTTATGGATGTCTCAGGTCTTCCCATACCATATTTTGATAATAAAGTGAATTTTCTAAATTTAGTTTTTTGCATCAAGATCGATTTTTGGCATCACTGAGCATTCAAAAGCTCATTACTTTGACTTGATTCAACAAAATTGATTCATTTTCTCAGTTCCCCAAGATTTGACTCTGGTCTTACGATACAAATAAAAAAATTTGGAAGTTTTAAGTTTTTTCGGCAATTTATGGGCGTTCGCGCAATTCACCAGGCTCGATTTGACTCTTGATACTGACATCTTCAAGCTTATAAGGTAGTTTGCATAGTGCGGGTCCAGAATTTTTAGGTGGAATGTATCCGATTCTAGTGAAAGACCGGGACAATCTGTGAGTCAATTGAAGCAAGCTTCGGTGTAAACTCGGGAAGTATAAAATCAGTTTCATATTGGTGCCAGGCAATGCCCAGCATGCCAGATATTAAGCTGACAAGAACAGATATTAAGCTGATAAGACGACACATGATCTTAGCCAAAAGGCTGAGAAGTGATAAATAAGCCATTTCCTTATTTTTGTACATGCCTTGAACAAAAACAATGAAAAAACAGCTCGCATCATAAAAATTTAAATTTATCCGACTGTGTTGAGATCTGCTCCCGGACCAACCTATAAAAGGTCAAGGTGGAAATTGAAAAGAGGTAGCCCTAATGACACTGTGCCCTAACAAACAACCCTGCTGGCTAGTAAATCTATAGTAAGAGTACAGTAGACTACATTATAACCATCTGAGTTTCTGCCGTTACATACGACATGGGCTTAACGATGTGGACAAAGACAGAAACTGCGGTTCTGCCGTAAGCATTTGAGTAATTCTATTTTCATTTACATCCTGACTAGCATGTATCTATGTACATTACTTTTAAAACACTCGCACTCGCGCGAGAGTAAAAATATATTCTTATACCATGTAAAATTTTGCACGCTCACGTTACAAATTATGCATTTCAAACAAAATTTGAAAAACTGACATTTCAGAACTTTTTTGGCCCAATGATTTTTTCGGCCAAATCGGCTGGTCAAAACCTACGGAGCGTGTACAAGGTGTCTTGAATGACCATCTATGGCATGATAGCCGCTCATTCACTGTAAGTGGCATATGGTCGAATACCAGCAAGGATACTGATAGTTGCTTTTAGCCTAATTGTTGTTCATAGAAGTATTAAAAAGGTAAGTATTCAAATATATTTGATAAGTTTTCTTTGAATGCAATCTGCGACATCAGAGGGCAGCCCAATTTTGAAAAACGCAAGAAAAAAAATGCACATACTCAAAAGTTAGTTTTAGGCCGATTTTCTTCCAAAATGGCCGAAACTCAGCTCCCCCAAAATTTAACAACTGAAGATAACTCCACCTACACATAATCTACAAAGGTCGTTTTGTGCTCATTGGAATTTTCCTGAGCCCAAATTCATGATACAATTATGAAAAAACAAAATTTAGACAAAAAAAACTAACATTTTGAAAATTTTCTTTTTTTGCACCACGCTCGATTAGGCATAATTTTTGACATCACCGAGAATTCAAAAGCTCATAACCTTGAAATGGTTCTACAAAATCAGTTCCTTTTCTCAGTCCCTCAAGAGTTGGCCTGGTCTTACGATACGACTAATAAAATTTGGAATTCATAGTTTTTTGGGCGAGTTATGGCCGTTCGTCCAACTCACCAGGCTCGATTTCACTATTCATACTGACATCCTCAAGCTTTTAAGGTAAAGTGTATAGTGCGGGACAAAATTTTTTGGGGGACTGTACCCAATGGCAGTCTAAGTCTGGGACAATCTGTGAGTCAAATGAAGCAAGCTTCGGTGTAAAATCGGGAAGTACATAATCATTTTAATATTGGTGCCAGGCAATGCCCAGCATGCCAGATATTAAGCTGACAAGAACAGATACCACACATGATTTTAGCCAGAAGGCGGAGAAGCGATAACTAAACCATTTCCCTATTTTTGTACCTGCCTTGAACATATAAATTTTTATGAAGCGAGCTGTTTTTCATTTTTATTTATCCGACTGGGTTGAGAGAGGGGTTGCTCCCGGACCAACATATAAAAGGTCAGGGTGGAAAATGAAATGAGGTAGCCCTAATGACACTTTGCGGTAACAAAACACCCCTGCTGGCTAGTAAATCTATCGTAAGAGTACAGTAGACTACATTATAACAATCTGCGTTTCTGCCGTTACATACGACATGGGCTTAACGATGTGGACAAAGACAGAAACTGCGGTTCTGCCGTAAGCATTTGAGTAATTCTGCTTTCCTTTACATCCTGACTAGCAGATAGTTATGTACATTACTTTTAAAACACTCGCCCTCGCGCGAGAATAAAAGTATGCTCTGATATCATGTCAAATTTTGCACGCTCACGGTATAATTTATGCAATTCAAACAAAATTTGAAAACTTGACGTTTCACAACTTTTTTTGGCCCAATGAGTTTTGTGGCCAAATCGGCTGATCAAAACCTACGAAGCGTGTACAGGGTGTCTTGAATGACCATCTATGGCATGATAGCCGCTCATTCACTGTAAGTGGCATATGGTCGAAAACCAGCCAGGATACTGATAGTTGCTTTTAGCCTAATTGTTGTGGTAAAAGTATTAAATAGGTAAGTATTCAAATCTCTTTGATAAGTTTTCTTTGAATGCAATCTGCGACATCAGAGGGCAGCCCAATTTTGAAAAACGCAAGAAAAGAATTGCACATACATAAAGCTAGCTTTTAGGCCAATTTTCTTCCAAAATGGCCGAAATTCAGCTCCCCCAAAACTTAACAACTGAAGATGACTCCACCTACACATAAGCTACAGAGGTCGTTTTGTGCTCATTGGAATTTTCCTGAGCCCAAATTTATGATACATTTATGAAAAAATAAGTTTTGACAAAAAAAATAGTTTTGAAAATTTCCTTTTTTGCACCACGCTCGATTAGGCATAATTTTTGGCATCACCGAGAATTCAAAAGCTCATAACTTTGAAATGGTTCAACAAAATCGGTTCATTATCTCACTCTACCAAGATCTGGCCTGGTCTTACGATACGACTAATAAAATTTGGAATTCATAGTTTTTTGGACAAGTTATGGCCGTTCGTCCAATTCACCAGGCTCGATTTCACTCTTCATACTGACATCTTCAAGCTTTTAAGGTAAAGTGCATAGTGCGGGACAAGAATTTTCGGGGGGACTGTACCCGATGGTAGAGTAAGACTGGGACAATCCGTGAGTCAAATGAATCAACTTTTGGTGTCAACTCGGGAAGTAAAAATCAGTTTAATATTGGTGCCAGGCAATGCCCAGCATTACAGATATTAAGCTGACAAGAACAGATACCATACATGATCTTAGCCAAAAGGCGGGGAAGCGATAACGAAACCATTTCCCTCATTTTGTACGCATAAATTTTTATGATGCGAGCCGTTTTTCGTTTTTATTTATCCGACTGGGTTAAGAGCTGCGTTGCTCCCGGACCAACTTATAAAAGGTCACGGTGGAAATTGAAAAGAGGTAACCCGAATGACCCTTTGCCCTAACAAAACACCCCTGCAAGCTAGTAATTCTATCGTAAGAGTACAGTAGATTACATTATAACCATCTGCGTTTCTGCCGATACATACGACATGGGCTTAACGATGTGGACAAAGACAGAATCTGCGGTTCTGCCGTAAGCATTTGAGTAATTCTGCTTTCATTTACGTCCTAACTAGCATATACCTATGTACGTTGATTTTAAAAAACTGGCCCTCACGCAAGAGTTAAAAAAACTCTTATACCATGCAAAATTTTGCACGCTCTCGTTATAATTTATGCATTACAAACAAAATTTGAAAAACTGACATTCTTCAGAACTTTTTTGGCCCAATGAGTTTTATGGCCAAATCGGCTGATCAAAACCTACGGAGCTTGTACAGGGTGTCTTGGATGACTATCTATGGCATGTTAGCCGCCCATTCACTGTAAGTGGCACATGGTCGAATACCAGCCAGGATACTGATAGTTGCTTTTAGCCTAAATGTTGTGATAATAATTTTAAATAGGTAGATATTCAAATCTATTTGATAAGCTTTCTTGGAGTGCACTCTGCGACAGCGGAGGGCAGCCCATTTTTGAAAATAGCAAGAAAAAAATTTCACATACTTAAAAGTTAGTTTTTAGGCCGTTTTTCTTCCAAAATGGCCGAAATTCGGCGCCCCCCAAAAAAAGTAACAACTGATGGTTACTCCACCTACACTGAAGCTACAGAAGTCGTTTTGGGCTTTTTGGAATTTTCCTAAGCCCGAATGTATGATACAATTATGAAAAAAAAATTAAGACAAAAAAAAAACGAAAGTTTTAAAAATTTCTTTTTTTTGCACCACGCTCGATTAGGCCTAACATTATGGCATCACCGAGAATTCAAAAGCTCAAAACATTGAATTGGTTCGTCAAATTTGGTTCATTTTCTCAGTCTCGCAAGATCTGACTATGGTCTTAAGATAAGAATCATAAAATTTGGAAGTCTTAAGTTTTCTGGGCAAGTTATGGCCGCTGGCGCAATTCACCAGTCTCGATTTGACTCTTCATTTTGACATCTTCAAGCTTTTACGGTAAATTGCATAGTGCGGGTTCAAAGTTTTCAGGTGGACTGTACTCGAAGGTTGTGTAAGACTGGGACAATCCGTGAGTTAACTGAAGAAAGCTTCGGTGTCAACTCGGGAAGCAAAAATCAGTTTAATATTGGTACCAGGCAATGCCCAGCATGACAGATATTAAGCTGACAAGAACAGATACCACACATGATCTTAGCCAAAAGGCGGGGAAGCGATAACGAAACCATTCCCAGTTTTTGTACATGCCTTGAACCCAAAATGAAAAACAACTCGCATCAAAAATATTTATATTTAACCGACTGGGCTGATAGCTGGGTTGCTCCCGGATTAATTTAAAAAATGTCATGGTGGAAATTGAAAATAGGTAGCTCTAACGACACTTTGTCCTTACAAAACACCCCTGCTGGCTAGTAAATTTATCGTAAGAGTACAGTATAATACATTATAACCATCTGCGTTTCTGCCGTTGCATACGACATGGGCTTAACGATGTGGACAAAGACAGAATCTGCGGATTGCCGTAAGCTTTTGAGTAACTCTGCTTTCATTTACATCCTGACTAGCATATATCTATGTACATTACTTTTAAAACACTCGCAGTCTCGCGAGAGTAAAAATATTCTTATACCATGTAAAATTTTGCACGCTCACGTTATAAATTATGCATTTCGAACAAAATTTGAAAAATTGACAATTCTCAGAACTTTTTTGGCCCAATGAGTTTTATGGCCAAACCGGCTGGTCAAAATCTTCGGATCTTGTACAGGGTGTCTTGGATGACCATCTATGGCATGATAGCCGCTCATTCACTGTTAATGGCATATGGTCGAATACCAGCCAGGATACTGATAGTTGCTTTTAGCCTAATTGTTGTGATAAAAAAAATAAAATAGGTAAGTATTCAAATCATTTCGATAAGTTTTCTTGGAATGCACTCTGGGACAGGCAGCGCAGTTTTTTTTGAAAAATGCAAGAAAAAAAATTGCACATACTTAAAAGTCAGCTTTAAGGCCGATTTTCTTCCAAAGTGGCCGAAAATCAGCTCCCCCCAAACTTAAACAACTGCCGAGTACTCTACGTACACTGAAGCTACAGAGGTCAATTTATGCTCGTTGGATTTGTCTTAAGCCCAACTTTATGATACAATTATGAAAAATCAAAACTTAGACAAAACAAAACAAAAGTTTTGAAAATTAATTTTTTTGCTTCACACTCGATTAGGCTTAACTTTATGGTATTACCGAGATTTCAGTAGCTCATAAGTTAGAATTGGTTTATTAAAATTGGTTCATTTTCTCAGTCCCCCAAGATCTGACCATGGTCTTACGATACAAATAAGAAAATTTGGAAGTCCTAATTTTTTGGGCAAGTTATGGCCGTTCGCGCAAATCACCAGGCTCGATTTGACTCTTCATACTGACATATTCACATCCAGCGGAGGGCAGCCCATTTTTGAAAAATTCAAGAAAAAATCCACATACTTAAAATTTAGCTTTTAGACCAATTTTTTTTTTCCAAAACGGCCGAAAATTAGCTCCCCCCAAAATTTAACAACTGAGGATTACTCCACCTACACTGAAGCTGCAGATGTCGTTTTGGGCTCTTTGAAATTGTCCTAAGCCCAAAATTTTGATACTATTATGAAAAATCAAAACTTAGACAAAAATAAACAAAAACTTTAAAACTTTTTTTTGCATCACGCTCGATTAGGCGTAACTTTATGGCATTACTGAGACTTCAAAAGCCCATAACTTTGAATTGGTTTGTTGAAATTGTTTCATTTTCTCAGTCCCCCAAGATCTGACCATGGTCTTACGATACAAATAACAAAATTTGGAAGTCCTAATTTTTTTGGGCAAGTTATGGCCGTTCGCGCAAATCACCAGGCTCGATTTGACTCTTCATACTGACATATTCACATCCAGCGGAGGGCAGCCCATTTTTGAAAAATTCAAGAAAAAAATCCACATACTTAAAATTTAGCTTTTAGACCAATTTTTTTTCCAAAACGGCCGAAAATTAGCTCCCCCCAAAATTTAACAACTGAGGATTACTCCACCTACACTGAAGCTGCAGATGTCGTTTTGGGCTCTTTGAAATTGTCCTAAGCCCAAAATTTTGATACTATTATGAAAAATCAAAACTTAGACAAAAATAAACAAAAACTTTAAAACTTTTTTTTGCATCACGCTCGATTAGGCGTAACTTTATGGCATTACTGAGACTTCAAAAGCCCATAACTTTGAATTGGTTTGTTGAAATTGTTTCATTTTCTCAGTCCCCCAAGATCTGACCATGGTCTTACGATACAAATAACAAAATTTGGAAGTCCTAATTTTTTTGGGCAAAATATGGCCGTTCGCGCAAATCACCAGGCTCGATTTGACTGTTCATAATGACATATTCACATCCAGCGGAGGGCAGCCCATTTTTGAAAAATTCAAGAAAAAAATCCACATACTTAAAATTTAGCTTTTAGACCAATTTTTTTTCCAAAACGGCCGAAAATTAGCTCCCCCCAAAATTTAACAACTGAGGATTACTCCACCTACACTGAAGCTGCAGATGTCGTTTTGGGCTCTTTGAAAATGTCCTAAGCCCAAAATTTTGATACTATTATGAAAAATCAAAACTTAGACAAAAATAAACAAAAACTTTAAAATTTTTTTTTGCATCACGCTCGATTAGGCGTAACTTTATGGCATTACTGAGACTTCAAAAGCCCATAACTTTGAATTGGTTTGTTGAAATTGTTTCATTTTCTTATTCCCCCAAGATCTGACCATGGTCTTACGATAAGAATAACAAAATTTGGAAGTCTTAATTTTTTTTGGGCAAGTTATGGCCGTTCGCGCAAATCACCAGGCTCAATTTGACTCTTCATACTGACATATTCACATCCAGCGGAGGGCAGCCCATTTTTGAAAAATGCAAGAAAAAAACCCACATAATTAAAATTTAGCTTTTAGACCAATTTTTTTTCCAAAACGGCCGAAAATTAGCTCCCCCCAAAATTTAACAACTGAGGATTACTCCACCTACACTGAAGCTGCAGATGTCGTTTTGGGCTCTTTGAAATTGTCCTAAGCCCAAAATTTTGATACTATTATGAAAAATCAAAACTTAGACAAAAATAAACAAAAACTTTGAAACTTTTTTTTTGCATCACGCTCGATTAGGCTTAACTTTATGGCATTACCGAGACTTCAAAAGCCCATAGCTTTGAATTCGTTTGTTAAAATTGCTTCATTTTCTTATTCCCCCAAGATCTGACCATGGTCTTACGATACGAATAAAAAAATTTGGAAGTCTCATTTTTTTGGGCAAGTTATGGCCATTCGCGCAAATCACCAGGCTCGATTTAACTTTTCATACTGACATCCTCACCTCCAGCGGAGGGCAGCCCAAATTTGAAAAACTCAAGAAAAAAAATTGCACATACTTTAAAGTTAGCTTTTAGGCCGTTTTTCTTCCAAAACGGCCGAAATTCAGCTCCGCCAAAATTTAACAACTGAGGATTACTCCACCTACACTGAAGCTGCAGATGTCAATTTAGGCTCTTTGAAATTGTCCTAAGCCCAAACTTTTGATACTATTATGAAAAATCAAACCTTAGACAAAAATAAACAAAAACTTTGAAACTTTTTTTTGCATCACGCTCGATTAGGCTTAACTTTATGGCATTACCGAGACTTCAAAAGCCCATAACATTGAAATGGTTCGACAAAATCAGTTCCTTTTCTCAGTCCCTCAAGAGTTGGCCTGGTCTTACGATACGACTAATAAAATTTGGAATTCATAGTTTTTTGGGCGAGTTATGGCCGTTCGCGCAAATCACCAGGCTCGATTTGACTCTTCATACTGACATACTGACTCTTCATACTCACATCCAGAGGAGGGCAGCCCATTTTTGAAAATTGCAAGAATAAAAATGGCACGTACTTAAAAGTTAGCTTTTAGGCCGTTTTTCTTCCAAAACGGCCGAAATTCAGCTCCGCCAAAATTTAACAACTGAGGATTACTCCACCTACACTGAAGCTACAATTGTCGTTTTAGGCTCGTTAAAATTGTCCTAAGCCCAAATTTATGATACAATTATGAAAAATTAAAATTTAGACAAAAAAAAACAAACATTTTGAAAATTCTTTTTTTTGCACCACGCTTGGTTTTAGGCCGATTTCCTTCCAAAACGTCCGAAATTCATCTCCCCCAAAAAATTTAACAACTGAGGATTACTCCACCTACACTGAAGTTACCAGAGGTCGTTTTGGTCTCGTTGGAATTGTCCTAAGCCCAAATTCAAGATACAATTATGAAAAATCAAAATTTAGACAAAAAAAACAAAAATTTTGAAATTTTCACATATTGCACCACGCTCGGTTAGGCTTAACTTTAAGGCATTAACGAGACTTCAAAAATTCATAACTTTTGGTATGTTGGTTTGTTAAAATTGTTTCATTTTCTTATTCCCCCAAGATCTGACCATGGTCTTACGACACGAATAACGAAGTTTGGAAGTCTTAATTTTTTTGGGCAAGTTATGGCCGTTCGCGCAAATCACCAGTCTCGATTTGACTCTTCATACTGACATTTTCACATCTAGCGGAGGGCAGTCCTATTTTGAAAGTTGCAAGAAAAAAATTGCACGGACTTAAAAGTTAGCTTTAAGGCCGATTTTCTTCCAAAACGACCGAAATTCAGCTCCGCCAAAATTTAACAACTGAGGATTACTCCACCTACACTGAAGTTACCAGAGGTCGTTTTGGTCTCGATGGAATTGTCCTACGCCCAAATTTATGATACAATTTTGAAAAATCAAAATTTAGACAAAAAAAAACAAAAATTTTGAAAATTTCTCTTTTTGCACCACGCTCGGTTAGGCTTAACTTTTTGGCATTACCGCGACTTCAAAAGCCCATAACTTTGAATTCGTTTGTTAAAATTGTTTCATTTTCTTATTCCCCCAAGATCTGACCATGGTCTTACGATAAGAATAACAAAATTTGGAAGTCTTATTTTTTTTGGGCAAGTTATGTCCTTCGCGCAAATCACCAGGCTCGATTTGACTCTTCATACTGACATTTTCACATCCAGCGGAGGGCAGCCCATTTTTGAAAATTGCAAGAATAAAAATTGCACGTACTTAAAAGTTAGCTTTTAGGCCGTTTTTCTTCCAAAACGGCCGAAATTCAGCTCCCCCCAAAATTAAACAACTGAGGATTACTCCACTTACACTGAAGCTACAATTGTCGTTTTAGGCTCGTTGAAATTGTTCTAAGCCCAAATTTATGATACAATTATGAAAAATTAAAATTAAGACAAAAAAAAAAACAAAAATTTTGAAAATTCCTTTTTTTTGCACCACGCTTGGTTTTAGGCCGATTTCCTTCCAAAACGTCCGAAAATCATCCCCCCCCAAAAATTTAACAAGTGAGGATTACTCCACCTACACTGAAGTTTCCAGAGGTCGTTTTGGTCTCGTTGGAATTGTCCTAAGCCCAAATTTATGATACAATTACGAAAATTCAAAAATTAGACAAAAAAATAACAAAAATTTTGAAATTTTCTCTTTTTGCACCACGCTCGGTTACGCTTAACTTTCAGGCATTAACGAGACTTCAAGAATCCATAAGTTTGAATTGGTTTGTTAAAATTGTTTCATTTTCTTATTCCCCCAAGATCTGACCCTGGTCTTACGATACGAATAACGAAGTTTGGAAGTCTTATTTTTTTTGGGCAAGTTATGGCCGTTCGCGCAAATCACCAGGCTCGATTTGACTGTTCATAATGACATATTCGCATCCAGCGGAGGGCAGTCCTATTTTGAAAGTTGCAAGAAAAAAAATTGCACGGACTTAAAAGATAGCTTTAAGGCCGATTTTCTTCCAAAACGGCCGAAAATCAGCTCCGCCAAAATTTAACAACTGAGGATTACTGCACCTACACTGAAGTTACCAGAGGTCGTTCTGGTCTCGATGGAATTTTCCTACGCCCAAATTTATGATACATTTTTGAAAAATCAAAATTTAGACAAAAAAAAAACAAAAATTTTGAAATTTTCTCTTTTTGCACCAGGCTCGGTTAGGCTTAACTTTATGGCATTACCGCGACTTCAAAAGCCCATAACTTTGAATTCGTTGGTTAAAATTGTTTCATTTTCTTATTCCCCCAAGATCTGACCATGGTCTTACGATAAGAATAACAAAATTTGGAAGTCTTATTTTTTTTGGGCAAGTTATGTCCTTCGCGCAAATCACCAGGCTCGATTTGACTCTTCATACTGACATTTTCACATCCAGCGGAGGGCAGCCCTTTTTTGAAAATTGCAAGAATAAAAATTGCACGTACTTAAAAGTTAGCTTTTAGGCCGTTTTTCTTCCAAAACGGCCGAAAATCAGCTCCGCCAAAATTTAACAACTGAGGATTACTGCACCTACACTGAAGTTACCAGAGGTCGTTCTGGTCTCGATGGAATTTTCCTACGCCCAAATTTATGATACATTTTTGAAAAATCAAAATTTAGACAAAAAAAAACAAAAATTTTGAAATTTTCTCTTTTTGCACCACGCTCGGTTAGGCTTAACTTTCAGGCATTAACGAGACTTCAAAAATCCATAACTTTGAATTGGTTTGTTAAAATTGTTTCATTTTCTTATTCCCCCAAGATCTGACCATGGTCTTACGATAAGAATAACAAAATTTGGAAGTCTTATTTTTTTTGGGCAAGTTATGGCCTTCGCGCAAATCACCAGGCTCGATTTGACTCTTCATACTGACATTTTCACATCCAGCGGAGGGCAGCCCATTTTTGAAAATAGCAAGAATAAGAATTGCACGTACTTAAAAGTTAGCTTTTAGGCCGTTTTTCTTCCAAAACGGCCGAAATTCAGCTCCCCCCAAAATTAAACAACTGAGGATTACTCCACTTAAACTGAAGCTACAATTGTCGTTTTAGGCTCGTTGAAATTGTTCTAAGCCCAAATTTATGATACAATTATGAAAAATTAAAATTTAGACAAAAAAAAAACAAAAATTTTGAAAGTTCCTTTTTTTGCATCACGCTTGGTTTTAGGCCGATTTCCTTCCAAAACGTCCGAAAATCATCTCCCCCAAAAATTTAACAACTGAGGATTACTCCACCTACACTGAAGTTACCAGAGGTCGTTTTGGTCTCGTTGGAATTGTCCTAAGCCCAAATTTATGATACAATTATGAAAATTCAAAAATTAGACAAAAAAAAAACAAAAATTTTGAAATTTTCTCTTTTTGCACCACGCTCGGTTAGGCTTAACTTTCAGGCATTAACGAGACTTCAAAAATCCAAAACTTTGACTTGGTTTGTTAAAATTGTTTCATTTTCTTATTCCCCCAAGATCTGACCATGGTCTTACGATACGAATAACGAAGTTTGGAAGTCTTATTTTTTTTGGGCAAGTTATGGCCGTTCGCGCAAATCACCAGGCTCGATTTGACTCTTCATACTGACATTTTCACATCTAGCGGAGGGCAGCCCTATTTTGAAAGTTGCAAGAAAAAAAATTGCACGGACTTAAAAGTTAGCTTTTAGGCCGATTTTCTTCCAAAGCGGCCGAAATTCAGCTCCGCCAAAATTTAACAACTGAGGATTACTCCACCTACACTGAAGCTACAGATGTCGTTTTGGGCTCGTTGAAACTGTCCGAAGCCCACATTTATCATACAATTATGAAAAATTGAAATTTAGACAAAAAAAAACAATAATTTTGAAAATTTCTTTTTTTGCACCACGCTTGATTAGGCTTAACTTTATGGCATTACCGAGATTTCAGTAGCTCATAACTTTGAATTGGTTTGTTAAAATTGGTTCATTTTCTCAGTCCCCTAAGATCTGACCATGTTCTTACGATACGAATGAAAAAATTTGGAAGTCTCATATTTTTTTGGGCAAGTTATGGCCATTCGCGCAAATCACCAGGCTCGATTTAACTCTCCATACTGACATCCTCACCTCCAGCGGAGGGCAGCCCAAATTTGAAAAACTCAAGAAAAAAAATTGCACATACTTTAAAGTTAGCTTTTAGGCCAATTTTCTTCCAAAACGAACGAAATTCTGCTCCCCCAAAATTTAGCAACTGAGGATTACTCCACCTACAGATTCCGTTTTGGGCTCGTTGGAATTGTCATAAGCCCAAATTTATGATAAAATTATGAAAAATTAAAATTTAGACAAAAAAAAACAAAAATTTTGAAATTTTCTCTTTTTGCACCACGCTCGGTTAGGCTTAACTTTCAGGCATTAACGAGACTTCAAAAATCCAAAACATTGACTTGGTTTGTTAAAATTGTTTCATTTTCTTATTCCCCCAAGATCTGACCATGGTCTTACGATACGAATAACGAAGTTTGGAAGTCTTATTTTTTTTGGGCAAGTTATGGCCGTTCGCGCAAATCACCAGGCTCGATTTGACTCTTCATAATGACATTTTAACATCTAGCGGAGGGCAGTCCTATTTTGAAAGTTGCAAGAAAAAAAATTGCACGGACTTAAAAGTTAGCTTTTAGGCCAATTTTCTTCCAAAACGGCCGAAATTCAGCTCCGCCAAAATTTAACAACTGAGGATTATTCCACCTACACTGAAGTTACCAGAGCTCGTTTTGGTCTCGATGAAATTGTCCTACGCCCAAATTTTTGATACAATTTTGAAAAATCAAAAAGTTACAAAAAAAACAAAAATTTTGAAATTTTCTCTTTTTGCACCACGCTCGGTTAGGCTTAACTTTAAGGCATTACCGAGACTTCAAAAATCCATAGCTTTGAATTCGTTTGTTGAAATTGCTTCATTTTCTTATTCCCCCAAGATCTGACCATGGTCTTACGATACGAATAAAAAAATTTGGAAGTCTCATTTTTTTTGGACAAGTTATGGCCGTTCGCGCAAATCACCAGGCTCGATTTGACTCTTCATACTGACATACTGACTCTTACTACTCACATCCAGAGGAGGGCAGCCCATTTTTGAAAATTGCAAGAATAAAAATGGCACGTACTTAAAAGTTAGCTTTTAGGCCGTTTTTCTTCCAAAACGGCCGAAATTCAGCTCCGCCAAAATTTAACAACTGAGGATTACTCCACCTACACTGAAGCTACAGATGTCGTTTTGGGCTCGTTGAAACTGTCCGAAGCCCACATTTATGATACAATTATGAAAAATTGAAATTTAGACAAAAAAAAAACAAAAATTTTTTAAAATGTTTTTTTTTGCACCACGCTTGATTAGGCATAACTTTATGCATTACCGAGATTTCAGTAGCTCATAAGTTAGAATTGGTTAGTTAAAATTGGTTCATTTTCTCAGTCCCCCAATATCTGACCATGGTCTTACGATACAAATAAAAAAACTTGGAAATCTTAATTTTTTTGGGCAAGTTATGGCCGCTCGCGCAAATCACCAGGCTCGATTTGACTCTTCATACTGACATCCTCACATCCAGCGGAGGGCAGCCCATTTTTGAATAAATCAAGAAAAAAAATTGCACATACTTCAAAGTTAGCTTTTAGGCCAATTTTCTTCCAAAACGAACGAAATTCTGCTCCCCCAAAATTTAGCAACTGAGGATTACTCCACCTACACTGAAACTACAGATTCCGTTTTGGGCTCGTTGGAATTGTCATAAGCCCAAATTTATGATACAATTATGAAAAATCGAAATTTAGACAAAAAACAAAAATTTTATAAAATGTCTTTTTTTTGCACCACGCTTGATTAGGCATAACT
The DNA here is from genome assembly GCF_963678635.1 of Symsagittifera roscoffensis. Lineage (NCBI taxonomy): Eukaryota > Metazoa > Xenacoelomorpha > Acoela > Convolutidae > Symsagittifera > Symsagittifera roscoffensis. The sequence continues at coordinate 24,268,850 of NC_087071.1, read as the reverse complement.
TTATGCATTACCGAGATTTCAGTAGCTCATAAGTTAGAATTGGTTTATTAAAATTGGTTCATTTTCTCAGTCCCCCAAGATCTGACCATGGTCTTACGATACGAATAAAAAAATTTGGAACTCTTAATTTTTTTGGGCAAGTTATGGCCGTTCGCGCAAATCACCAGGCTCGATTTGACTCTTCATACTGACATCCTCACATCCAGCGGAGGGCAGCCCATTTTTGAAAAACTCAAGAAAAAAAATTGCACATACTTCAAAGTTAGCTTTTAGGCCGATTTTCTTCCAAAACGAACGAAATTCAGCTCCCCACAAAATTTAGCAACTGAGGATTACTCCACCTACACTGAAGCTACAGATGTCGTTCTGGACCCGTTGGAATTGCCATAAGCCCAAACTTATGATAAATTTTGTGAATTTAAAATTTAGACAAAAAAAACTAAAATTTAGAAAATTTCTGTTTTTGCATTTTTGCACCAAGCTCGATTAGTCTTATTTTTATGGCATCACCGAGGTTCCAAAAGCTCGTAACTTTGAATTGGTTCGACAAAATTTTTCACTTTCTCAGTCCCCCAAGATCTGACCATGGTCTTACCCTACAAATAAAAAACTTTGGAAGTCTTAAGTTTTTTGGGCAAGTTATGGCCGTTTGAGCAAATCACCAGGCTCGATTTGACTCTTCATACTGACATATTCACATCCATCGGAGGGCAGCCAATTTTTGAAAAGAGCAAGAAAAAAATTGCACATACTTAAAAGTTAGCTTTTGGGCCGATTTTCTTCCAAAACGGCCGAAATTCATCTCCCCAAAAATTTAACAAATGAGGATTACTCCACCTACACTGAAGTTACCAGAGGTCGTTTTCCTCTCGTTGGAATTGTCCGAAACCCAAATTTACGATACAATTATGAAAAATCAATACTTAGACAAAAAAAAACAAAAGTTTTGAAAATTTCTTTTTTTGCATCGCGCTCGATTAGGCTTACTTTTATGGCATTACCGAGATTGCAAAAGCCCATAACTTTGAATTGGTTTGTTAAAATTGGTTCATTTTCTCAGTCCACCAAGATCTGACCATGGTCTTACGATGCAAATATTACAATTTGGAAGTCTTAATTTTTTTGGGCAAGTTATGGCCGTTCGCGCAAACCACCAGGCTCGATTTGAATCTTCATACAGAAATTTTCACATCCAGTGGAGGGCAGCCCATTTTTGAAAAATGCAAGAAAAAAATTGCACATACATAAAAGCTAGCTTTTAGGCCGATTTTCTTCCAAAACGGCCGAAATTCAATTCTCCCAAAAATTTAACAACTGAGGATTACTCCACCTACACTGAAATTACCAGAGGTCGTTTTGGGCCCGTTGGAATTGTAGCGTTTGCAAATTAGCTGCAGTTTCTTGGCGCGTAAATCAGCTTTAGTTTTGAATTCTTAATTCTAGACATGATATCATTTAGCAAGAATTTCTTTTTTCACTTTCGCGATGACAGGAGGATAGAAGTTTTTAATAAAGACAAGTGATTCGAAAATTTTCATTTTGTGACCTCGTACAGAAAATTTATTTATAAAGTGGAATGAGGAGACTTTAACAAGGATGATACAATTATGAAAAAAAAATTAGGACAAAAAAAAAACTAAAATTTTTGAAATTTGCTTTTTTTTGGACCAAGCTCGATTAGGCTTACTTTTATGGCATTACCGAGATTTCAAAAGCCCATAACTTTGAATTGGTTTGTTAAAAATGGTTCATTTTCTCAGTCCCCCAAGATCTGACCATGGTCTTACGATGCAAATATTACATTTTGGAAGTCTTAATTTTTTTGGGCAAGTTATGGCCGTTCGCGCAAACCACCAGGCTCGAGTTGAATCTTCATATAGAAATTTTCACATCCAGTGGAGGGCAGCCCATTTTTGAAAAATGCAAGAAAAAAATTGCACATACATAAAAGCTAGCTTTTAGGCCGATTTTCTTCCAAAACGGCCGAAATTCAAATCTCCCAAAAATTTAACAACTGAGGATTACTCCACCTACACTGAAATTACCAGAGGTCGTTTTGGGCCCGTTGGAATTGTAGCGTTTGCAAAATAGCTGCAGTTTCTTGGCGCGTAAATCAGCTTTAGTTTTGAATTCTTGATTCTAGACATGATATCATTTAGCAAGAATTTCTTTTTTCACTTTCGCGATGACAGGAGGATAGAAGTTTTTAATAAAGACAAGTGATTCGAAAATTTTCATTTTGTGACCTCGTACAGAACAATTGTTTAAAAAGTGGAATGAGGAGACTTTAACAAGGATGATACAATTATGAAAAAAAAATTAGACAAAAAAAACTAAAATTTTGAAAATTTCTGTTTTTGCATTTTTGCACCAAGCTCGATTAGTCTTATTTTTATGGCATCACCGAGGATCCAAAAGCTCATAACTTTGAATTGGTTCGACAAAATTTTTCACTTTCTCAGTCCCCCAAGATCTGACCATGGTCTTAACCTACAAATAAAAAACTTTGGAAGTCTTAAATTTTTTGGGCAAGTTATGGCCGTTTGAGCAAATTACCAGGCTCGATTTGACTCTTCATACTGACATATTCACATCCTTCGGAGGGCAGCCCATTTTTGAAAAGTGCAAGAAAAAAAATTGCACATACTTAAAAGTTAGCTTTTGGGCCGATTTTCTTCCAAAACGGCCGAAATTCATCTCCCTTAAAATTTAACAACTGAGGATTACTCCACCTACACTGAAGTTACCAGAGGTCGTTTTGGTCTCGTTGGAATTGTCCGAAACCCAAATTTACGATACAATTATGAAAAATCAATACTTAGACAAAAAAACAAAAGTTTTGAAAATTTATTTTTTTGCATCGCGCTCGATTAGGCTTACTTTTATGGCATTACCGAGATTTCAAAAGCCCATAACTTTGAATTGGTTTGTTAAAATTGGTTCATTTTCTCAGTCCCCCAAGATCTGACCATGGTCTTACGATGCAAATATTACATTTTGGAAGTCTTAATTTTTTTGGGCAAGTTATGGCCGTTCGCGCAAACCACCAGGCTCGAGTTGAATCTTCATATAGAAATTTTCACATCCAGTGGAGGGCAGCCCATTTTTGAAAAATGCAAGAAAAAAATTGCACATACATAAAAGCTAGCTTTTAGGCCGATTTTCTTCCAAAACGGCCGAAATTCAAATCTCCCAAAAATTTAACAACTGAGGATTACTCCACCTACACTGAAATTACCAGAGGTCGTTTTGGGCCCGTTGGAATTGTAGCGTTTGCAAAATAGCTGCAGTTTCTTGGCGCGTAAATCAGCTTTAGTTTTGAATTCTTGATTCTAGACATGATATCATTTAGCAAGAATTTCTTTTTTCACTTTCGCGATGACAGGAGGATAGAAGTTTTTAATAAAGACAAGTGATTCGAAAATTTTCATTTTGTGACCTCGTACAGAACAATTGTTTAAAAAGTGGAATGAGGAGACTTTAACAAGGATGATACAATTATGAAAAAAAAATTAGACAAAAAAAACTAAAATTTTGAAAATTTCTGTTTTTGCATTTTTGCACCAAGCTCGATTAGTCTTATTTTTATGGCATCACCGAGGATCCAAAAGCTCATAACTTTGAATTGGTTCGACAAAATTTTTCACTTTCTCAGTCCCCCAAGATCTGACCATGGTCTTAACCTACAAATAAAAAACTTTGGAAGTCTTAAATTTTTTGGGCAAGTTATGGCCGTTTGAGCAAATTACCAGGCTCGATTTGACTCTTCATACTGACATATTCACATCCTTCGGAGGGCAGCCCATTTTTGAAAAGTGCAAGAAAAAAAATTGCACATACTTAAAAGTTAGCTTTTGGGCCGATTTTCTTCCAAAACGGCCGAAATTCATCTCCCTTAAAATTTAACAACTGAGGATTACTCCACCTACACTGAAGTTACCAGAGGTCGTTTTGGTCTCGTTGGAATTGTCCGAAACCCAAATTTACGATACAATTATGAAAAATCAATACTTAGACAAAAAAACAAAAGTTTTGAAAATTTATTTTTTTGCATCGCGCTCGATTAGGCTTACTTTTATGGCATTACCGAGATTTCAAAAGCCCATAACTTTGAATTGGTTTGTTAAAATTGGTTCATTTTCTCAGTCCCCCAAGATCTGACCATGGTCTTACGATGCAAATATTACAATTTGGAAGTCTTAATTTTTTTGGGCAAGTTATGGCCGTTCGCGCAAACCACCAGGCTCGATTTGAATCTTCATATAGAAATTTTCACATCCAGTGGAGGGCAGCCCATTTTTGAAAAATGCAAGAAGAAAATTGCACATACATAAAAGCTAGCTTTTAGGCCGATTTTCTTCCAAAACGGCCGAAATTCAATTCTCCCAAAAATTTAACAACTGAGGATTACTCCACCTACACTGAAATTACCAGAGCTCGTTTTGGTCCCGTTGGAATTGTAGCGTTTGCAAAACAGCTGCAGTTTCTTGGCGCGTAAATCAGCTTTAGTTTTGAATTCTTGATTCTAGACATGCTATCATTTAGCAAGAATTTCTTTTTTCACTTTCGCGATGACAGGAGGATAGAAGTTTTTAATAAAGACAAGTGATTCAAAAATTTTCATTTTGTGACCTCGTACAGAACATTTGTTTATAAAGTGGAATGAGGAGACTCTTACAAGGATGATACAATTATGAAAAAAAAAATTAGGACAAAAAAAAAGAAAAATTTTTGAAATTTGCTTTTTTTGGACCAAGCTCGATTAGGCTTAACTCTAAGGCATTACCGAGATTTCAAAAGCGCATAACTTTGAATTGGTTTGTTAAAATTGGTTCATTTTCTTGTTCCCCCAAGATCTGACCATGGTTTTACGATACAAATAACAAAACTTGGAAGTCTTAATTTTTTTCGGCAAGTTATGGCCGTTCGCGCAATTCACCAGGCTCGATTTGACTCTTCATACTGACATCTTTACATCCAGCGGAGGGCAGCCCATTTTTGAAAAACTCAAGAAAACAATTGCACATACTTAAAATTTAGCTTTTAGGCCGTTTTTCTTCCAAAACGGCTGAAATTCAGCTCCTTCCAAAATTCAGCAACTGAGGATTACTCAATTTACACTCAAGCTACAGATGTCGTTTTGGGCTCGTTGGAATTGTCATAAGCCCAAACTTATGATACAATTATGAAAAATTAAAAATAAGACAAAAAATTTTTTTTGAAATTTTCTGTTTTTGCACCAAGCTTGATTAGGCTTAATTTTATCGCATCACCGAGATTTCAAAAGCTCATAACTTTGAATTGGTTCGACAAAATTGGTTCAATTTCTCAGTCCCCCAAGATCTGACCATGGTCTTGCGATACAAATCATAAAAATTGGAAGTCTTAAGTTTTTTGGGCAAGTTATGGCCGTTCGCTCAAATCACCAGGCTCGATTTGACTCTTCATACTGACATTTACACATCCAGCGGAGGGCAGCCCATTTTTGAAACATGCAAGAAAAAAAATGCACATACTTAAATATTAGCTTTTAGGCCGATTTTCTTCCAAAACGGCCGAAAATTATCTCCCCCCAAAATTTAACAACTGAGGATTACTCCACCTACGCTGAAGTTACCAGAAGTCGTTTTGGGCTTGTTGGAATTGACCTAAGCCCAAATTTATGATACAATTATGAAAAATCACCAGGCTCGATTTGACTCTTCATACTAACATCTTCACATCCAGCGGAGGGCAGCCCATTTTTGAAAAATGCAAGAAAAAAATTGCACATTCTTAAAATTTAGCTTTTAGGCCGATTTTCTTCCAAAACGGCCGAAATTCAGCCCCCCCCCCAAAAAAAATTTTACAACTGAAGATTACTCCACCTACACTGAAGCTACCGATGTTGTTTTTGGGCTCGTTGAAATTTTCTTAAGCCCAAATTTGTGATACAATAATGAAAAATCAAAGCTTAAAAAAATTTTTTTGAAAATTTCTTTTTTTTGCACCACGCTTGATCAGGCTTAACTCTATGGCATTACCGAGATTTCAGTAGCTCATAACTTTGAATTAGTTTGCTAAAATTTGTTCTTTTTCTCAGTCCCCCAAGAATTGACCATGGTCTTACGATACGAATAAAAAAAATTGGAAGTCTTAATTTTTTTGGGCAAGTTATGGCCGTTCGCGCAAATCACCAGGCTCCATTTGACTCTTCATACTGACATCTTCACATCCAGCGGAGGGCAGTACATTTTTGAAAGACTCAAGAAAAAAATTGCACATACTTAAAAGTTAGCTTTTAGGCCGATTTTCTTCCAAAACGACCGACCGAAATTCAGCTCCTCCCAAAATTTAACAACTGAGGATTACTCCACCTATACTGAAGCTACAGATGTCGTTTTGGGCTCATTGGAATTGTCATAAGCCCAAACTTATGATACATTTATGAAAAATTAAGTTTTAGACATAAAAAAAACTTTGACATAAAAAAACATCAAAAATCCATAAGTTTGAATTGGTTTGTTAAAATTGTTTCATTTTCTTATTCCCCCAAGATCTGACCCTGGTCTTACGATACGAATAACGAAGTTTGGAAGTCTTATTTTTTTTGGGCAAGTTATGGCTGTTCCAGCAGTTCACCAGGCTAGATTTGTTTCTTCATGCTGACATCTTCAAGCTTTTACGGTACATTGCACAGTGCGGGCTCAGAATTTTCAGGTGGACTGTACCCGATGGTAGTGTAAGACCGGGAAATCCGTGAGTCAACTGAAGCAAGCTTCGGTGTCAACTCGAGAAGTAAAAATCAGTTTAATATTGGTGCCAGGCAATGCCCAGCATGCCAGATATTAAGCTGACAAGAACAGATACTACATATGATCTTAGCCAAAAGGCCGAGAAGCGATAACTAAACCATTTCCTTGTTTTTGTACATGCCTCGAACACAACAATGAAAAAAACGGCTCGCATCATAAAAATCATATTTATCCGACTGGGTTGAGAGCTGGGTTGCTCCGGACCAACTTAAAAAAGGTCAAGGTTGAAAGTTGAAAAGAGGTAGCTCTAATGAAACTTTGCCCTAACAAATCACCGCTGCTGGCTAGTAAATCTATCGTAAGAGTACAGTAGACTACATTATAACCATCTGCGTTTCTGCCGTTACATACGACATGGGCTTAACGATGTGGACAAATACATAATCTGCAGTTCTGCCGTAGGCAATTGAGTAATTCCGCTTTCATTTATATCCTGACTAGCTTATGTCTATTTACATTACTTTTAAACCACTCGCCCTAAAAATATGCTCTTCTATCATGTAAAATTTTGCACGCTCACGTTATAATTTATGCTTGTCAAACAAAAATTTAAAAATTGACATTTTTCGGAATTTTTTGACCCAATGGGTTTTAAGGCCTAACCGGCTGGTCAAAACCTATGGAGCCTGTACAAGGTGTCTTGGACTGGATGATCATCCATGGCATGATCGCCGCTCATTCACTCTAAGTGGCATATGGTCGAATACCAGCCAGGATACTGATAGTTGCTTTTAGCCTAAATGTTGTGATAAAATTATTGAATAGGTAAGTATTCAAATCTATTTGATACGTTTCTTTGAAGTCACTCTGCGACAGCGGAGGGTGGCCCTTTTTTGAAAAATGCAAGAAAAAAAATGCACTAACTTAGTAAATAGCTTTCAGGCCGATTTTCTTCCAAAAATGCCGAAATTCAGCTGCCCCAAAGTTTCAACTGATGATTACTCCACGTACACTGAAGCTACAGAGGTCATCTTGTGCTCATTGGAATTTTCTTGAGCCTAAATTCATGATGCAATTATGAAAAAATAAAATTTAGACAAAAAAAAAAACTAAAATTTTGAAAATTTAGTTTTTTGCACTAAGCTCATTTAGGCTTAATTTTTTGGTATCACCGAGATTCAAAAGCTGATAACTTTGAGTTGGCTCGACTAAATTAGCTCATTTTTGCAGTCCCCCAAGATCTGACTATGGTCTTACGTTACAAACAATGAAACTTGGAAATCTTATGTTTTTTGGGCAAGTTATGGCCGTTCGCGCAGTTCACCAGGCTCGATTTGTCTCTTCAAACTGACATCCTCAAGCTTTTAAGGTAAATTGCACAGTGCGGGCTCAAAATTTTCAGGTGGACTGTACCCGATGGTAGTGTAAGACTGGGACAATCCGTTAGTTAACTGAAGCGAGCTTCGGTGTAACCTCGGGAAGTAGAAAATCAGTTTAATATTGGTGCCAGGCAATTCCCAGCATGCCAGATATTAAGCTGACAAGAACAGATGCTACACATGATCCCAGCCAAAACGCCGGGAAGCGATACTCAAACCATTGTCTTATTTTTGTACATGCTTTGAACACAACAATAAAAAAATGCTCGCATCATAAAAATTTTGTATTTATCCGACTGGGTTGAGAGCTGGGTTGCTCCCGAACCAACTTATGAAAGGTCAAGGTGGAAAGTTTAAAAGAGATAGCCCTGATGACCCTTTGCCCTAACAAAACACCTCTTCTGGCTAGTAAAGGTATCTTAAGAGTACAGTAGACTACAATATAACCATCTGCGTTTCTGACGCTACATACGACATGGCCTTAACGATGTGGACAAAGACAGAATCTGCGGTTCTGCGTAGGCAATTGAGTCATTCCGCTTTCAATTATATCCTGAGTAACATATGTTTATGTACATTACTTTAAAGACTCGTACTCGCTCGAGAGTAAAAATATGCTCTTATACCAAGTAAAGTTTTGCACGCTCACGTTAAAAATTATGCATTTCAAACAAAACTTGAAAATTTGACAGTTTTCAGAAATTTTTTGTCCCAATGAGATTCAAGGCCAAATCAGTTGGTCAAAACCTACGGAGCGTGTACAGGGTATCTTGTATTGGATTATCATCTATGGCATCATAGCCGCTCTTTCACTGTAAGTGGCATATGGTCGAATACCAGCCAGGATACTGATAGTTGCTTTTAGCCTAGGTGTTGTGATAAATTTATTAAGTAGGTAAGTATTCAAATCTCTTTGATAAATTTTTTGTGAATGCACTCTGACAGACAATTTTTGAAAATCACAAGATAAAAATTGCACTAATTTAAAAAATAGCGTTTAGGCCGATTTTCTTCCAAAATGGGCGAAATTCAGCTCCCCCAAAAATTTCAACTGATGATTACTCAACGTACACTGAAGCTATTGAGGTCGTTTTGGATTCAATGGAATTGTCTTGAGCCACAATTTATGATACAATTTTGAAAAATTAAATTTTAGAAACCAAGAAATCATTTAAATAAGAAAAACCCAAAAATTTTGAAAATTTCGTTTTTTGCACCACGCTCGATAAGACTTAAATTTTGGCATCACCGAGATTTCAAAAGCTCATAACGTTGAATTGGTTCAACAAAATTGGTTCGTTTTCTCAGTCCGCCAAGATTTGACCATGGTCTTAAGATACAAATAGTAAAACTTGGATGTCTTAAGTTTTTAGGGCAAGTTATGGCCGTTCGCGCAATTCACCAGGCTCATTTGTCTCTTCATACTGACATCTTCAAGCTTTTAAGGTAAATTGCATAGTGCGTGTTCAAAATTTTCGGGTGAACTGTACCCGATGGTAGTGTGAGACCGGTACAATAAGTGAGTCAACTGAAGCGAGCTTCGGTGTAAGCCCGGGAAGTATTAAATCAGTTTAATATTGGTGCCAGGCAATGCCCAGCTTGCCAGATACTAAGCTGACAAGAACAGATACTACACATGATCTCAGCCAAAGGGCCGAGAAGCGATAACTAAATCATTTCCTTATTTTTGTACATCCCTTCAACACAACAATGAAAAAACAGCTCGGTCATAAAAACTTATATTTATCCAACTGGGTTGAGAGCTGGGTTGCTCCCGGACCAACTTTTAAAAGGTCAAGCTGGAAAATTTTAAAGAGGTAGCAATAAATTGACTTTGCCCTAACAAAACACCCCTGCTGGCTAGTAAATCTATCGTAAGAGTACAAAAGACTACATTATAACCATCTGCGTTTCTGCCGTTACATACGAAATGGGCTTAACGACGTGGACAAAGACAGAATCTGCGGTTCTGCCGTAGGCAATTGAGTTAATCCGCTTTCATTCATATCCTGATTAGCATATGTCTATATACATTACTTTTAAAACACTGGCCCTCGCGCGAGATTAAAAATATGCTCTTTTACCATGTAAAATTTTGCACGCTCACGTTATAATTTATGGATTTCAAACAAAATTTGAAAAGTTGACATTTTTCAGAATGTTTTTGGCCCAATGAGTTTTACGGCCAAATCGGCAGGTCAAAACCTACGGATCGTGTACAGGGTGTCTTGGATGACCATCTATGGCATGATAGCCGCTCATTCACTGTAGGTGGCATATGGTCGAGTACCAGCCAGGATACTGATGGTTGCTTTTAGCCTAAATGTTGTAATAAATTTATTATAAAGGTAGGTATTCCGATCTACTGATAAACTTTCTTTGAATGCACTCTGTGACAACGGAGGGCAGCCCTTTTTTTAAAAAAGCAAGAAAAAAAGTTTCACAAACATAAAAGTAAGCTTTTAGGTCGATTTTCTTCCAAAGTGGCCGAAATGCAGTTACCCTCAAAAATTCAACTGATGATTACTCCACGTAAACTGAAGCTACAGAGTTCGTTTTAGGCTCGTTGGAATTGTCTTGAGCCCAAATAATTGATACAAAACTGAACAATTAAACTTTAGAAAAAAAATGAAAATTTCGTTTTTTGCACCACACTCGATTTGTCTTAAATTTTTGGTATCACCGAGATTTCAAAAGCTCATAACTTTGAGTTGGCTCGACGATATTGGTTCATTTTCTCAGTCCCCCAAGATTTGACCATGATCTTACGATACAAATAAAAAAAATTTGAAGTCTTGTTTTTTGGGCTAGTTATGGCCGTTCGCGCAATACACCAGGCTCGATTTGACTCTTCATACTGACATCTTCAAGCTTTTAAGGTAAATTGCATAGCGCAGGTTCAGAATTCTTAGGTGGACTGTACCCGATGATAGTGTAAGACGGGGAAAACTGGTGCAAGCTTTGATGTTAACTTAGGAAAGAAAAAGAAGTTGAATGTTGGTGCCAGGCAATGGCAAGCAGGCCAGATATTAAGCTGACAAGAACAGATGAAAGATTTAATTCCTCAGAATCATAATAAGCAAAAACAGGGGTTAATTTACAAGGACACTCAGAAAAGTAGAGAATGAAAGTTTGATATCATAGCAAGTTTGAAAAATTAGTTTATATTGAAGTTGATCAACATTGAATAGTCTTCGATGAAGATAGTTTTTTTTGTAGGTCACAATCTAATAAGTTTGGGCGTTTCCAGTGATGTGTCCAACTGCAAGGTTCCGTGCATACTGGACATTTTGGTTGGCCAATTTTCTCACAAGGGTGTTGCTCTTCCTTCTTGAGTTGAGCAGTCGTTCGAAAAGGGTTCGTGTGCATCGTCGAACACTTCCTAGGGCTCCAAGTTGAACAGTATGGACGGGAGTTTAGTGGTCGTAAATGTTAAAGGCACATCTCAGTGCCTCATATTTGGTTGCTATGTCAGTCTCGTGCTGTTCATGGGTTTCTGTGGCTTCTGCTGAAACTTTGATATCGAGGATGAGTGTTGTCTGCTTTTCGTTATTTTGAACAATCAGAACAGGCTGCAGATTCCCAAAACGTTGCTCTTTGATGATGGTAAAATGTGCAGGTATACTTGCTTCAATTAGATTCCGCGCCTCGTCGTGTCTGCTTATTACTGACTTACGGTTGACTGGACAGTTATTGATCACGTGATTCAGTGTCTCTTGATTCAATTGGTCACGTCTTTGTTTTTGCACCAGGTGATTGCTGCGCGTAAAGGGGTGAGGTTCAACCTAGCACGATGGATGAACCGCCATTCGCAAAATTTGGTGTGGAAACTGTATATCGCCTTAGTTGCAATAGGCGATGAGCTGAGGCTTCTCCAGTAACGGCCTTGGTCTCGAGCCTCTAATAAAATTGTAAGACTCCTTTTTGTCATTAGGGAGTGGAGCATTGGCCATGGGTTTCCATAGCTCACATCAGCAAGTTGCATGTTCAACCTGTCATTGTGCAGTTCTAATTTGATGTTCAGTTTCAAGTACTTGGGTATTCGTTGCAGAGCTAGAGAAGTTTCTTTGGCAATCTCCGAGAGTCCAGCTTTTTTATTCTGGTTTATTGCGCGAATCACCTCTTCATCCGCTGATCCATGTATAAGCAGTTTCTGCGTCACCGTTACCAGAGAGTCTTTAATATTAAAAGCATTGACGAAAGATTTCTGTGTCATTTTTGCTTTTGTTAGGACCAAGTCAGGAAGTCCAGGTCCTCCGTATAAACGGTTCAAATTGATGTACGCCGTAGTTGCTTTCTCAGGTAGACAAAGAATGCGTGTTGCCATCTTTCGCAGTGATCGGTTCATCATATGGAGTTGGTTCTGGTTGGTATATGAATTCTCTAGCAGATGGTATAACTTCGGCATAATCTTAGTTCTGAGAGCATGTAACTTTTGCATAGGGGAGAGCTGAGAATCTTCTATTAGCTGTGCTAAGGCCCAAGCTCTCTCGAAGCAGGACTCGATCCTCCAACTATTGACGGGAATGCTGTCGTTCCAAGATACTTGTAGGCTCTTTCCTCGGTCACTACTGGTACCAATTGATCTCCGATTGTGAGTGGTTTGGAGATGTTTGAAGCTCCGCATTTGGCAGGGTTGAAGGTGAAACCCAGTGACTTGGCGCGGTCAACAATTTTCTGCAGGATCCCCGGTGCTTCGGATGCGTCCTCCAACACAACTGCTAAGTCATCCATATAGCCCAAGTAAGAAGAAGATGTCGTCTCTCCACTCCTTACGACTGGATCCAGGACCAGATTAAATAACAGAGCGCTGAGTGGACAGCCTTGCCTAACACCTCTGGAAACGTTCACTGAGTCACAGAGTGTCTTGCCTCATAGGTCGGTAGGTTGTGTAGTACAATCTGAGTAAACGGACTGTATGATACGTATAATCCATTCTGGGCACTGTCTTTGTCGTAGAGCTTTGGAAATGGTTGAGTGTTCCACACTGTTAAACGCTTCGCTAAGGTCAAGATAGAGGACACCTTTCTTGGAGCGTAAAGACTCAGCTACGATAGTTCTTGGCGCGTTCTCCATGACGCCTCTTCTGGAAAAAAAAACAGCTCGCTGCCCGTGGGAGATGCAGTTGTTCCTCTCAAGCCACGACGATAGTCGTTTGCAGATCATTGACATGAGAAGTTTGTATGTCACGTTTGATAGCTCTTTAGGGCGAAACTTTTTCAGGACCTTGTCCATTCCCTCTTGGAACTCCTTGGGCTTTTTAAACAGAAGACTTTCGTAATTCCTCCACTTATCAGGCGTGGCCCCTGAAGCTGCTAGCTGGTGCAATCCGGACGTAAAAACTGGCACGAAACCTTTTAATTGAGCCAAATTAGCGTAGGTCCAACCATCGGGGCCAGGAGCAGATGATGTATGATCAAGGGCTGCTTTTACTTCTTGTTGAGAAAACGGCCGTGACAGTGCTTCTCTACTCCTCCAGCATTTCCTCCACGTGTTCGGCACAGGGGGGATTACTGGTTTTGAGCCAAGTTGGACGGTCATTTGAGACTTCAGTTCGTCTGGGTTAACTCTACACAGAATTGTTTGGTGCCCCTCAATGTAATCTATGGCCCTCTTCATGTTGGTGCAGTACAACTTTTGAATATCTGCCTCGGATAGCGTACTCTGCTTAGGACTCTATTTTCTCGACGTCTTGGATTTTGCGGGAATGAGCGAATCCAGCCATCGATCGGCGTTGAAACTTTCGTCCACTTCATCGGGGCATTTGTAGCGCTGGTCAATGCCCGGGGCGTCGACCGATCGCATAATTTGCGGTGGCGGGGGGACTTCATCAGGGAGTTCATGGCTTGATTCGTGCTCGAGGAGTCCTCGGAGTCGGAAAATTGCGGGGGTGGGGGACTCGGAACCGGTTGCTGAGATCCTCGCATGGATGAAGAAAGAGAGCAACCGTCCTGTTCAATTGGACGGGCTGCTTTGCATTGACGGTTGTGGCTGCTCAAGGCTTTTTGCATGGCAAAGGCTCGGTTACAGGAACTGCATGGGTAGGTTTCGATTTCAAATAAAGGATCCTTGATGTGAGTCGCCTGATGCGTTGTCGCTTTTCTTCGATCTGGAAAGGCTTCCTTACAGAATTTGCATTCAAAAAGAACGGTATCCAGATCTATAGGATGTCTCTTCTTTGCATGGCGGATGATATCGCGTTTAAACGACGCTTCCTTGATGACTGCATCGCAAATTGTGGGTAATAGCACTCGGGCAATCGTACCGCTAAATGTGAGCATGGACATTATTTAAAACGTATTCTGTATCCGAAGCAACATCCATAACAAAAAGCTCCAAATCTCCAAAACCTAATAAACGATAAAGATCAACAGGTGATTGACCAACACTTTTTTTCTGAAATTGAAGCTAGAATAGCATCATCTGTGAAAAGAAAACGTAGAGAAAAACAAACTATCTTAAACCATTGAGATTGTATATCTGGAATCAACCTTTAAGACATATCGAACAATAAACACAACTGTAATACAGCGGAGGGCAGCCCATTTTTGAAAAAAGCCAGAAAAAAAGTTTCACAATCTTGAAAGTTAGCTTTTAGGTAGATTTTCTTCCAAAGTGGCCAAAATTCAGCTACTCCCAAAATTTCAACTGATGATTACTCCACGTAAACTGAAGCTACAGAGTTCGTTTTAGGCTCCGTGGAATTTTCTTGAGATATATATATATACATATATATATATATATATATATATATATATATATATATATATATGCGAAAAATAAACACAACTGTAATACCGCATAAAAACTGATTCAAAACAAAAAGTAATAAATTCGATAGGGATTCGATTCTCTTAATTTCATTGATCCCACTACTGAACAACAAGATGAAAAAAAAAACAGTTGAAACTTAGTCTAAGAATAAACATATTTTAAAAGGCAACAGCCCAAGCAAACAAGAATTTCCCGAAGTTAAAATCACTATCTATCAAGCATCTGTGATTCAATGTGGTATATGGTATATTCAGCATAGCATTTTTACAACCAAATCAAAAAAAATCAAGCAATACATATCAAACACAAATAGATGATATAGAACAAGGTTTTGTGGATTACATTTAATTTCATCAACACCAAAATTCACAATGAGCAGGTTCATTATACACAAAGATTTTTAGCCATATATATATGGTAGATAGATACAAACCATTCTATGTATCGCCACCACAGATAAAACCAATTTCAGTAACTCAATTATCAACAGACACTCCTCTTTTAGTTTATCGGACAACTGATAACAACTCAATCTCATTACTCGTAGTATTAAAACACACCTAAAAGGAACTACAACGTTAAAATACCAAGATAATCAAACTCCATCAAATTTCAGTAATGAAAAAAATTATTGAAGCACAGCCAGTAACAACACAAGTATATCACCGATTCTTGCAACAATAACAACGCCGCATAAGAAAAACAATGAAATATTTCCGCTTAGAATTCTGTATTCAACAGCTAAACTAACAGAATTCCGAATAAAATTATAAGAAAATTCGATGTAAGAATAGAAACTGTACAAAAACTCGGTCAATAAATACAAAACTAAAACAACAGCTTAGAAAAACGGAGTTTATATTTTCTTTTCCAGTCATTGACTCAAAGCTACATTCCTCAATCAGATGAATTTAGCCGTAAAATAACTGTAATTAAATCAAGAATTGAAGCCATCACTATAAATATACGCGACTCAAAAATAACAGCTGTAACTTTTTTCTGAATTTCCGCGGAAATTATTTCCAGCAAAAATCCTAATCAGCGAGTTATGTCAATTGTTCTACGCGATTGTAAAATGTAAGGAAGTTAAGAAGGAATTACAAAAGACGAGCCTGAAGGAGAAACTCATGAAGGTGGGAAAATACTGGGCCCAGTACATCATTTACCTCTCCTTGAAAGACGAATGTGTCTTGCTGGCCGGACGACTGGTAACCCCACTACCCCTGCAAGTACCGGTAGAGTGGAGGATCATCTTTTACCATCACGGAAAAAGAATGTTCGATGCAGCTCCAGATGTTTGGTACCCCTATATGTACCGCAGTCTGGCGGGAAGAGCGACGAACTGTCATCAGTGCGCGGAAGGGGGTAAGAACCTGAAATTTATGCTATCCAAGGGAGATATTGGAAAAGTCCCCGAACAAAAGGAACCAAACGAAGGTATTCATTTGGATTTCTGGAATCAATATTTTATTTGAAAAAGCTGAAAAAATTTATTTTAGTTGCGACGTTTAGTTTTTAATGTGGCCATCGACTATGGTTACTACAACCAAAACGTCGGATAAAGTTTTGAAGTTTCTGGAAAATAAATTTTTCACCACGGGGTACCTCGAGAAATCCATGTAGACCAAAGGTCACGTTTCATGTCCAGCAATTTTACAAACTTCTGTAATAGAGAAGAAATTGAGCTAATCCACTCACCAGTTAGCAATCACCGGAGCACGTGGTCGGCGGAGAGAACATTCGGTAGTCTCAAAAATGCGAACAAAAAGGAACACAAATCATTAGAATTAATGTCGACGATGCTTTATGCCTGTTATTTTTCTCGGAGATGCGACAACTAGGCTAATCTGTCGTGTTCAAAAATGCGACCAAAAAAAACACAAATTAGCTAGCCCATTTTAAGGCACAGTGCAGCCGGAAGGCGATTACCGTTTTATTTAACCTCACCAAATAATCAAGTTCAAACAAGTAGTGAACGATAAGACCTGATCTAAGCTCCAACACTGAGGAAGTTACCGCTTAAACTGAATATCGATCGTCGCATCGACA
This sequence comes from Symsagittifera roscoffensis, assembly GCF_963678635.1. Lineage (NCBI taxonomy): Eukaryota > Metazoa > Xenacoelomorpha > Acoela > Convolutidae > Symsagittifera > Symsagittifera roscoffensis. The sequence continues at coordinate 24,251,914 of NC_087071.1, read as the reverse complement.
CAGACCAGGGGCGTGAGACCGCAGAACGAACTGCATTACCAAGGGGATAAGGATGCCGTCGAGATCTACAAGCGGTCTAGTAGCAAAATGCTTAACCGATACCGATGATTAAAATTTAAACCAGTATCGGAACCTAAACATACCATCAAACTGAAAAACGGGTCTGTGCTTAGTTATAGGGCCGTGCCAATGAAGCCAAAACCAACTGTCCCAAAGGTATGAAAACCAGCGACCGTGCGCAGTGAGATGCTAGCCAGCGTAAGGCGGGGAGTTTCATGAAATTGGCCGAAAATTATGCAGACACAAAAAGCAAGGGTAAACTTTTAAACATCAGACGACTCCGATAGTGAAGATCGTCGGCCATTGGACACACTCCCATTGCGACTACCAATCGAGTTTGCGGCGCGAAAAGAAGTGATTGCAGTGGGCCAAAGGATGAGAGTAACGACGGCGCATGATGAACGGGCGGCAACTAAAGAACGAAAAACAAAAGCAAAACGCGCGAAAAAAATCCAAACACACCAGCGCTAGTATCGAGGGAACGCCATTCAAACAGTAAACAGAAAGAAGGAGAATCGGAGACACAGAGCGAGAGTTCGGAACCCGAAGAAGCACGAGGCGATGAAAACCTGTGGACAAATTGGGACGGGTGATGTTTGACTCCATTAACAAAGAAAACCCATGGTCGGGAGAAAATTGAAGAAAACAAGGAGGGGAAAACCGATTCCAAAATGTTTCAAAACTTGTAACCCAAGGAGGCTCAAGCTGTTCCAGTGTTGCCACTTTTAATAAATGTAATTAAATGCAAGGGAACCGTGAGGAGCTACATCTTTGGAAAGCAATTATTTCAGTTGTTACCTATAGTTATTATCTTCTTGAGATTTTCTCAATTCAGTAACAAGTGTGAGCAGGTACCTGCATGTCAATCAAATGTCAGACTGCCTAGTGTCTGAACTAGACGTAAAGGAAGCAAATGGAATTAACTCTTAAAACGGTATCATTTTACCAATCCTTGTTCAAATCATGATCCATTACTTGAACCTATATTAATTTGTAGTGCTTAAACTATTAATACTTTTAAATAAAGAGAGAAGATAATTTAACTAAGTAAACAGTTGCTCCGCATCTCCTCTAACCTCGCAAGAAAAACAATAGATAGACTAGTGCTAATAAGACTAGGAGTTATAATAGTAAGATTAGGATCGGTATAGACTAAGAACTTGCACCAATCTATCCGGCCTAAATGAAAGTAACGCAAAGAAAATGTACTTTATCCAAAGTTACTCTATCAGAAGTCCACACCGGAATTAAACTCATCTGGTGCAACCAGACGAGTCTTGAGCAGACCTATACTAATTTAGGGTTAGAAAAAACTTTAGTAAAATCCAATACAAAACCAATACAAATCGAAATTGGAACTAACTCATTTCCGCGTCTCAATAAGACTAATCAAAATGAGCCAATAGCAAAGACAAAAACAGGTTCAAAAAACGACGAATACCATTCACCTGCATCTCAAAGCAAAGAAAAGCAGACGACGACGATTAAACGAATCGTTTAACCAAAAAAAACTTGCGCAGTAAATTTTCATAATATTGTATAAGCTGTGGAAAATCGAGCCGTAAATTTGATTTAACTAGCCGTACATCCTAAGTATTATCAATAATTAAAATTAAGCGAAAGCAAGCTGTCGACAAAAATTACAAAATGTACTTCAAATCTCTAACTTTGCAGTAACTTTATTTAAAAAAGTTTCTTTTAAAATTTTAATTCAATGTAAAACACAAAATTACAAAAAATGATATAGTAAATAAATTTATCGAATAGTTCATATAAAACTGAAAAAATTTCGCATCTCAAGGATCATCTTCGTTATTGTTGTTCTTCATAAAAAACTGTTAAATTTAAAATAACTTACTTAATTTCAAGACAAATTCATCAATAATTTTTTGGATCTTTCACAATTCTCAACCATAAAAATTTTTTTAGTTCTCATCAAGAACTATCCTTCTTTGCAAAACTTAAATAAAATTTATTTTAAGCATATTATCAAGGCTCTCCGTTTGTCTATAAATTCCAACTTCACTCTTTCTCTCAAATTTTTTGTTTTAAATAAATTTATTTTATACTTCGGTCATCAAGGTTTTCCTTAAACCAAGTCAACCTTCGAACCAACCTCCTATACTGAAGTGTCTAACTACCTCAAACGCCAAACGCCGACTCACTCTGCAACCTTTACCACAACCCAGGAGTAGATGAAACTTTTTAGAATATTAATCTTAAAAACTAAACACTCTCTTGCCCTCAAATCAAGAAACGGAAACACTCAAGATTCTGAATCTGACGCAACATCCATTAAAAAAAGCTCCAAACCTCCAGTACCTACTAAACGATAAAGATCAACAAGTGATCGACCAACACTTTTTTTGAAATAGAAGCTAGAATAGCATCATCTGTGAAGAGAAAACGTAGAGAAAAACACACAACCTTAAACCAGTAAGATTGTATAACTGGAATCAACCTATAAGACAAATCGAAAATTAAACACAACTCTAATACCGCATAAAAACTGATTCAAAACACCAATAACCTCGATACTGATTCGATCCTTGATTCGATAGTGATTCTATTTTGATTGATTCCACTACTGACCAACAAGATGAAAAAAAAAAAGAGTTTAACCTCAGTCTAAATATAAACATTTGAAAAGGCAACAGCCCAAGCAAACAAGAATATCCCGAAGTTAAAATCACTATCTATCAAGTATCTGTATTTCAATGTCACAATATGTTATATTCACCATAGCATTTTACAACAAAATCCAAAAAATCAAGCAATACATATCAAAAACATAGATGATATAGAACTAGTTTTATGGATTACATTTAAATTATTCAACACCAAAAGAAACGATGAGCAATTTCATTATACACAAACAATGTTTTCTGAAAAGATTTTTAGCCATATATCATAGGTAGATAGAGACAAAACTTTCTATGTATCGCCACCACACCAGTAATATCAGAAATAATTCTCATTTTAAGACTTTTTGTTAAAACTTGAAAAACTAACTGATGTAGAAGTCTCACGAAAAAAAAAGATTCAGAAAATTTATTTCTTGGTTTGATTTGTTATAGATTATTTCCAACACAAAATACACTTAATAGGGAAATATCGAAAACCATACCGCACTTACTGTGATGAAGACACGATCCTAACAGATGAAACAGATTATGTATGAGATCCAGAATGATATCACAATATGTTAATCAAAATACCAAACAATATTTCAAACTTAGCAATTCAAGCTATTTTAGTAGATAAAACCATTTTCAGTAACTCAATTATCAACAGACACTCCTCTTTTATTTACTTTTTTTATACGACAACTGATAACACCTCAACTTCAACACTCGTAAGAATCGGTGATATACTTGTGTTGTTAAGTATTGTAAGAATTGGTGATATACTTGTGTTGTTAATGGCTGTGCTTCAACCATTTCTTTATTAATGAAATATGATGGAGTTTGATTATCTTGGTTTTTAATGTTGTAGTTCCACTTAGGTTTCCTTTATAACTTTAGGAACCTTTATAAATTTTATTACATTTAAATTATTCAACACCAAAATTCACAATGAGCAGGTTCATTATACACAAACGATGTATTCTGAAAAGATCTTCAGCCATATATATATATATGTTAGATAGATACAAACCATTCTATGTATCGCCACCACAGATAAAACCAATTTCAGTAACTCAATTATCAACAGACACTCCTCTTTTAATTTATCGGACAACTGATAACAACTCAATTTCAACACTCGTAGTAATAAAACACACCTAAAAGGAACTACAACGTTAAAATACCAAGATAATCAAACTCCATCATATTTCAGTAATGAAGAAATGGTTGAAGCACAGCCATTAACAACACAAGTATATCACCGATTCTTACGATACTAACAACACCACACAAGAAAAACAATGACCGATTTCCGCTTAGACTTCTGCATTCAGCAGCTAAATTAACAGATATTCCTAATTATTCACAGAATTCCGAACGAAACTATACGAAAGTTCGATGTAAGAATAGAATTACGAAAAGCACATTCTCTTAATACATATAATTACTAAAACAGAAGATCTGATTATGCATTTGACGCCACAATTAAAAAAACCAGCATTATGGAAAAAAAGAATCACAACCATCATCAATTCGCGAACCAGTTATAGTTTTTCGCAAAATCTTCGACAAATTAGACCATGCGTAACTTAGAAGGAAACAAAAAGAAACAGTAAAACTTAAAACTACAAAAAGTTTCTTATATTCAACACCTACTTCACAAATAATAAATTTAACCAATTCAGATAAGGAACTAGAAGAAAACAAACTACCTAACTACTTAAAAAGAGAACCCAAATTTTTTTGAAGAAAACCCTCCTTTAAGAAACAGCGTGCAGTCGAAAGCAGATAAAACCAAAAGATCAAAAGTGACCCAATAAAAATAATCAAACAACCAACAATAATCAAATTAAACAACAATAGTTTTGAAAGGGATTCCCAAGTATCTATAATAGAACACAACCAACTTATAACAATATCTCTCCAGGAACAGCTGATATAGAAGAAAAATTAACTAAAATTCACAAAAAATATATAGTCGATTAAAACGTCATGACAGACAAAGTAGGAGCAACTACTCAAGGTTTAATTCAAACTGAATCAATGATTCTAACTGAAATTGTAATCCCTTATACTCAAATAATTACACTAGAAATTATTCAAATGATCGTATTAGAGTTTTTTTGAGAAACTACTCAAACAACAGATATAAAAGTCATTCTAATAGTAACTCAAACTACAGAAACTGTAAATTTTGATCAAGTGAAAATTCAAGTAGTTACAGAAGTAGAAGTGGTAGTTACCAAAATAGATCCACAAAAATTAATCTCAATAACCACAAAAGTAGCAAATATCCAAATAAGCAAGGTCAAATTTACAGAAGTAATACACCAAAATGTCACCAACAGATATATCAGGTACAAACCACTAGCGAAACGAGACCAGATACCAGGAATTGAGAACAATGAAACCCCAAAACTCCACTTAACCCACGTAAATTAAGAAAGCTTTGACAATGACAGTGACACAGATAACTTACTATTTATCCACATGCTAAAATTAGAAGAAGAAAACAAAACTCCCGTTCACTCTGATTATTATCAGAAGAAATCTCGCGACAATAACTCTCCTGAACAAACTAGAGATCAAACAGACGACATAAACTAAGCACCTCAGTTCATCAAAAACCACAATTTATGAAAAAAAAGTAACCAATACCACATCCAAAACATATCTGCCAGTAGAGAGAACTTGGACAACACCATTTCTTAAAACCCTTATTAACGTTTTTTTGTGAAAAACTAACCGTTATCTAATTTAACTTTTGTCAAATTATGTGATTGCGGCTGATGAAAGATTTTTTGTTTTTTGACCTTTTCCAAGTCATTTTTCAAAATTCTAAGTTGAGTAAAAAAAGATATATTTGGCATAAAACAAAATCAAATTGAATCTGTTACCATAAAATTTGTTGGAAATATTTTTCCGGACGTTAGAGAGCTGTCGGAACATAAAATGGGCAGTCTTGTTTTTCTACTTGTCGAAGAAAAAAACTGAAATTTTTGCTCGTTGGATGTAATAGTGTAAGGAAATATTTGGTTGAGGGATCATTTTTCAAAAAAAAGACTATAATTGACTATAAGAATTATTATAGAAAGTAGTTCAATCGTCAGGAACGCTATATATTTAAAAGTATCCTCGATCATATGAAATTGTTTTGTTGGGACTTGTATTATCGGATTTAAGGGGAAGCAGTCAGGGATTCGACACCCCATTGACCCAAAGGGTCCCCTTTGTGTTCTTTAGACATCATTTTTTGCCGACTGACCTTAGAGTTTCTCTTAATTTATCCAGAAAGAAATTTTAAAAAAACGTTGTTAAAGTTTTTCTATAAGTTTTTCTAATTAAACTAATTTTTGAGGCGGAGCGTTATCTGGTTTTTTGGTCAACATGCTCAAAAAACTGACTAAAAAATCTCAATTGACTTGTTTTTTACGCCGGTGCAGAACAATTTCTCAAAATAGGATTTTTACGAGATCACAGAAAATCAGCTTTGTCGACATAAGAAAAGTCGAATATTTTTTTTTCAAAACCCCAAGACTTATGTCGAGAGTAAAATCATTAATTAACGCTTCAAAGTGTTTTCTCTTGTTTTTTTAATCAAAAATTGATGTCCTAAAGAATAAGATTCCGTTGTGATTGCTTATTTAACTCAGATGCGTGTAGGTAACTAAACAAGAAACGCCGGCATTGAAATTGATGGAAAAATTGTCTTCCATCGTTTGCTGCAGTGTTTTACAGAGTTTGGGCTATTTTCTAAACCTTCGTTTGCAAAATTTGATCGAGTTGTTTTAACTCACCAATCTTTTATAGAGCCTATCGTATAAGTAGCGAGATGCGCATGATTATCAAAGTTTGTTTGAGCATATTTATTTATTTAACAGTAAACGACATAATACTTTCACAAATGTCAAGTTATTGTATAGTATGGATTTTAATTCAGATGAATTTGATAGCCTTCAAAACAAACTACCCCAAGCAGCTAAGGTTAAACATGCTTGCTCAATTTACATTTATTTGGTTATCTTTTTTCACAATCACATCGCTTTTTTGGTTGAAAGTGGCGTTCAAAAAGAGGGAACTGCAATGATGAAAGTATAAATCACAAAACGTAGTTAATTTTTAGGATTAAGCAATTAAGGTTAAACAAGCTTGGTCAATTTGATAAATCGATCCCGGTAATACCACATTGTCAGCAAGAATTAAAATTTAGCACTATCCAATTTATCATTTATTTGGTTACCTTTTTTCACAATTACATCGCTTTTTTTAGTTGAACAAAACTACCTAGAACAACATGAAAAAAGGCCGAACCCATTTTACAAATTTCATACAAACACTCAAAACTGCAAAATCACTTCAAACGACAATGAATCCATGTATTATGGCTGGATCATACATCTCATCAAAATGATTCTCTGGAACGACCCTGAATACTCAGTTGAACACTATTTGAACGCCGTTACAGCCAATTTAAAATTAAAGAAGGCGCAGAGCCTAGAAAATCCCCAATCATCAAATTTGTGCGCAGCGAATTTCAGAGTTTCGAATGAAAATATAAACAAAAAATAATCTCTAAATACACTTGATTTTTAAAACGAAAAATTGACGGAAGTTCTCTTGATGACTTTAACGCCAATTTGAAATAATATCAATGAAGAAAAAAGAATCACAACCATCATCCATTCGAGAACCAGATGAAGATTTTCGCAAAAACGTAGACAAATTAGGCCAAGCATAAATTACAAGGAATTTAGAAGAAACAGAAAACCTATAATTACAAAATGTCTCTAATATACAAACTTCTACTTCACAAATAAATAATTTAATCAATTCAGATTTTGAAATAGCAGAAAAATTACCCAAATTTATATCAAGAGAGCCCAAGTTTAAATAAAAAACCCTCATTTGGGATATTGTGTAATTACTGCCGAGGATAAGGACACAGTGTGCAGCCAAAAGCAGATAAAGACTGAAGGATAAACAGACAGACGAACCTTACCAATACATGTAAAAAGATCAGAACTTACCCAATAAGAGTAACCAAAGTAATAATAGCTCTGGAAAAGGACTCCCAAGTTCCTATAACAGTACACAACCACCTTAAAAACATAGCTCTCCAGGAAGATCCCCATTTAGAAAAAATTACAATTCAGAAAATCGATATAGTTGATTAAATAGTCACAATAGTGAAAATAGAAACAATTACTCAGGATGTGATTTGAAGAGAAACAATGAATCGAACTAAAATAGAAATCCCTTATACTCAAAATATCGCAGTAGACCTTATTCAAACGATCGTACTAGATTTTTTCAAGAAACTACTCAAATAACAGATATATAAATCATTCTAATAGTAACTCAAACTACAGAAATTATAGAAAAAATTGATCACGTGAAACTTCAAATAATCATAGAAGTAGAAATATTGGTTAACAAAATCGATCATACAGAAGTTAATCTCAATAACCACAGAAGTATTTCACATTATCCAATTAGACAAGCTCGAAACTACAGAAGTAGTACGCCAAACATCACTGACTGATAAATCAAGTACAATACACTATTGAAACAAGACCAGATAGGAATCGAAACAACGGAAAATCAGGACTCCAATTAAACCACATACAATGTGAAAGTAATGACGATGAGAGTGATTCAAATATAACACCAATTTTCAACATGTTAAAATCAGAAAAACAAATCCGGAACCCCCGTTCATTCTGTTTACTATCAGAACGAATATAACCGACAGTAACCCTGGACAAGATACAGATCAAACGAACAAAATAAACTATACACCTCAGTTTATCGAAAACCACAACCTATGAAATAAAATATAATCAATACCACATCTTAAACTTCTCTGCCAAAAAAGAGAATTTGGACAATATCACTTCCTAAAACTCTTCTGAACGTTTTTTTGTAAAACTTTAACTGTTATCTAACTACGATTTTGTCAAATTATTAGTTTCAGGGTGATGAATATTTTTTTGGTGTTTTTGACATCTTTCAACCTTCTAATTGAAGTAAAGAGTAATATGTTTCGCATAGAACGAGATCAACTTCCATCAACTGTCATCAAATTTGGTGACGTTTAATTTTCCTGACGTTAAAAAGCTGTCTGAACATGAAATGGGCCGTCTTGTTTTTCTATTTGTCAGAGAAAAAAGTTTCCACTCGTTGGAGATAAAAAGGATATGAAAGTTTAGTTTGAGCTATCGTTTTTCAAAAAAAAGACTATAATTGATTGATATCTTTAACATGGATTTCATTTGAGGTCCACTATAAAAAACAATTAGTTCTTCCCAAACGCTATATTGTTAAAAGTACCATTTGAATTTTGATTTGTTGGAACTTGCATTATTGATTTTAAGTGGGGGATCTGTTGACCCAAAGGGTCCCCCTTTGTATTGTTTTGAGACATCCATTTAAGTCTGACTGACCTTAAAGTTTCTCTTAAGACTTCCAGAAAAAGTTTTCAAAAAAAAACTTCCTTAAAGTTTTTCTTTAAGTTTTTCTAAACAAACTTATTTTTGAGACGTAGCGTTTTTCAGCTTTTTTGTCATGCTCAAAAGTTTGCCTAAAAACTTATTTTTGGTTTTCTCACGCCGGCTTTGAGTAATTGATCAAAATAGGGTCCCCGCATCCAGTTTCAAGCGTTAATAATCGATTATATTGTGAGTTTACTACCATTCTCACAAAAATTGAGAAACAGTTGATTTTAATCAATTCATATTTGATTATATTTTTTTTTAAATCAAATTATTAATATAATCCATTATAATCCAGGATTATAATCCATTATTTTTATTCAAATTTCTATTTCGTTAGTTTTGCTCAAAAATCCATTATAACCGATTATAATTGATTATAATCCTTTTTGTTTGTCCATTTTTGTCTTCGAAGTTGCATCTAAATTGCTGATATTTTTTACTTTTATGGACGTTGGTTTTTAAAAGTATATCCAATTTAAAATATATCTATGAAAAATGAGAAAAATCTTTTTAAAGTTTTCCAATTAATTCAAATTTATAAGTTTTTCTTTCATTTCTTCCCCATTAGAGTTGTTTTTTGATGCGTATTTTAAGCTTTTTTAATTACCGAAACATCAGCAAATTGATTTTCATGATTGATTCGGAAATTTTATTTTTCATCTACAGCGAGAACCTTTTACTCATATGAAAGGATCTCTATGAAACTTTTGTTTCGTGGTAAAACTTTGGGTTCCGACGAACCAAAGTATTGAAGAGATCTCTCTTTTAGAGATTTTCATATTGACACTAAAATAGTAACCCGTAAGATATAAATCGAATATAGGAGAAATTTGGCAAAATAAGATACTTTAATCGATTATAAATGATTATAATTGATTTGAAGGGTTTTTATTAAGAACTATAATCATTTATGATCGATTGTAAGAGATTATAAGCTCTGAGAAATTAACACGATTATTATCAATTATAAATCCCTTAAAGATTTGATTTTGGTAATTAAAATCGATTATAATTGTCAAAAAATCATCATAGTAATCCGTTATAATTAATTTCTCACGCCTAAACTTGGAAGCGGGTCTTTACAATGATTTGGAGAACACCAAAAATCAATTTGGTTGACGTAAAAAAAACTTTCGACAAACTTTTTGAAAATTTTAACCCATTGCCGGCCTTGGAAAATATTGAAAATTTTTCTTACATCGTTTGCGCACCGAAGTTATTTAAACGCACCGAACTTTTACGGAACCAACTGTATAACTTGCCAGATGCGCATGATTACCAAAAATTAATTGGACATAATTATTCAATTTAACAGTAAACGGCATAGTACTTGGACAAATGTCAAGCCATTGTTTAGTATGGATTTTAATTGTGAGATTAAATTGATAGCATTCAAAGCTAATTTGTTTAAGCAGCTAAGCTTAGAAATTGCTTGCTCAATTTGAGACTTTGATCCCAGTAAAACCACACTGTCAGCAAGTATTAAAATCTAGCACTATTCAATTCATCATTCACATGGTTACCTTTTTTGAAACATTCACATCGCTTTTTTTAGTTGAAAAAGACGTTGAAAGTGGGAACTGGAATGAAAACAGTTTAAATCACAAAACGTAGTTTACCTTCAACAGCTGGATTAAATTTGAAGTCATGGATCAATTTCACTACAGTGGTTTTATGGACGAGACTCCCCAGTTTCCCAACAGGTGGATTCCGAATGACTTCATGACTCCGTCCACTCCCACAGTTGACTCTCTAGGTGACCCAGTATGATAGATGCTTCCTGCTTCCCTTATAGTCCCCAACTCTGGATGGGTATACCAACACACACTAGGATCTTATTGGGACTAAATTTATTACCTGGGTCGTCAAAAGATGGTTCCATGTTAATGCATATATAGACCATATATCATTTTAAGTGTAGTTTGATCAGGGTGTCAGTTCCAAACTACTCAACTTCACGAAAAAAAAGCCTCACTCGACTTGTTAAAAAATTCTGATAGTCGAGGGCGACTAACCCGCTTACCGCTGTTTGGCGTTTTTTTGGATTTTTCCCCCACATGAAAGAACTGGGAAGAAAAGGTTTAGAAAGTTTAAAAAACTAGACCCCATTTTCTTTCATACCATGAGCTGCTTCTGTTTTCTGTAGACCAAGAGCGTCCATTTGTCTTCCATTTCACACTCTTCATCGTCGTCGCCATCTCCCCCTGTCTCAGCATCAGTCCATTTTACATCCCCAAACTTAGCACATTCTGCAGAAAGGTGAGTTGAGGCCACTGAACGAGTAATTATTTTAATAAAAAGAAACGTAAAGAGAAATTATAGAGCAAATAATTCGAAAGAACACTGCGCGTATTTTAGAGTTTAAGGACAGAAGTTTCAGATGACCTTGAGACAATACATTATGTCTGGCAAAGCTACCCCTTGCGCACAATAATTCTCGGAAATTTGTTTTTTTTTTTGTAATTGTTTCAGACCGCTCAAACTTTCGAAGTTAATTTAGTCTGTTTCTTAGATTAAAACATGGACCTAATTATCAGAAATTCGAATTTTTAGAAAAAAATGAAAATCGTGGGCACTTGCTAAACAAAACGTGATCGTCAAATTTCTCTGAATCAGAGCAACTTTCTTTATCATGCAGGCATTGCTCATTACCAAATTCGCTATGAAACTTATCAACACAGAATAATGATGTTCTTCAGATGAATAATTCATGTCGGTCAAGTTGTTGTTAATATTCGATTTGAAAGTTAAACTTTTCTAAAGCGTTTCTTGTTAGTTTTTTTAAGTGAACCTTTTATATCGTCAATTGTCAAGAGGAAACTATCTTTATTCAATTAGGGTCTGCTGCAAAGTTTAACTTGAAAGCGTTTTCCTTGATGCTGGAAAAAAAATGATTACCGTTCTTTACCAATTTGCCACTTTGTTGTTATTATTTAGTTTTGGGTGGAAAATCGATAAATAGATTTGCAGAACTTTCATGTTTGAATTGGGTAAAACAAAAAAAAACAAACAGTTGTTTTCTAATGTCTGAAAAACGGACAATTTTTTTTCATTATACTGATATCTGATGAGTTCAGGAATGTCACATACTTCATCGTGTATGCATATTGGTTTGAGTTGGTCAATTTGTATCGACAGTATTGGTACCAGTTCTAAACCAGTTTTTATAACCAATAAAAAAATTGATTAATATATTCCTATAAAACATTACTAACTAACCAATCATATTCCATACTTAACACTGACAATCGTTTGTAGTGCTAAAATTTCTTGTAGTTTCAGCATCAGAACAATTTGAAGAAATCTTAGAAGACAGTTGTTCTCCTTTGGACAAGTTCCATAAACCTAACTCGCAAATACCAGTATACGCTAAGTCTATTGAGACTAGGAGATATAAGAGTAATATTAGGATTGATATTAGATCAAGAAGTTGAACGAGTCTATCTGGACGAAAAAAAAAGATAGCGTAACGAACAGATAGTGTACCTTATCTGAAATAACGATATGAGAAAGCTACCTCTGGCTTAAACTGGCTTCAACTATGAGAAGGCTACCTCTGGTGCGAACATAGGTTTCGATCAAAGACCTACTAATTAACTTGGATTTAGCAAAATAGAAGTAGAAATAAAGCCGAAATTGAGAAATTGTAAAATGTTAGATGTAATAGAAAACTTAACAGAAATGTCTTTACGTCTCAATTAATTTACGCCAATATTTCAAACAATACGATAAATACCAATTATTAAACGAAGGACCAGATCAGTTCGTGAACATCGATTGAACAACGAACCAAGTCAATACGTGATAAAACAACACAAACAGCAAAAAGTATATCCCTCAAAATCCTCCACCCAGTAGATTTTCTTCAAAAATTCATGGTGTTTCTTAACTATATTATAAAACAAAAAACGACCTATAAAAATTACACAAGTCATTCCTTTCAGCAAAATCTGCAGTAGTTCAGTGTTAAAACTTTTTATAAAGTAGAAACTTTCTTGAATAAAAAATACAAAACTTAGTATGTGAAGAATTTTTAAAATTTTCAATTTTTTTTTAAGATAATTAAGAATTTTTTCCTTCTCAAGAACTTGTTTTTTCTTCATCTTCGCTGTCTCATTTGAAACATAACTACAATTATTCTAACATCACAGTTATAAAACATAACTACAATTAAACTAACACCATCTAAGTCATAACTCTAAGGCAAATCTATAAATCTATGATTTTTCTTCATATTAAACTTTATTTTTAAAAATATTATATCAAGGCCTAGCCTTGCTATTTGATTATCTAATTTCTCCATCAAGAACATATCATCAAGATTTTCCTTGGATCTTCAAATTAAACCTTAAATTAAAAAATTATGTCTTTCAGTTGATTTGATCATCAAGGCCTCACTTGAATCAATCAGAACAACTTTGTTCTCCCCAGTGCATAACCAAAACTGTCTAACGGTCTCAAACGCTCTCCAACACTTATCAAGGACCCAGGATTTATCGAAAAAAAAATAAACAAATATTCAAGAACAAATTTCGCAAAGAGCAAATTAAATCTTTACAAACAAAGTTTTCTCTTTTATTTATACTTATATATCTATATTTGAACAAAAAAACACTAGACGAATCACCGACCCAAACATCTCGATATTCAAGGGTGTTTGTGGGGGGGGGGGTGATTCACCTCGATATGCAATACTTTTGCAAGACATTAACCTTTTCTCACAATTTTTTTTTACACAATCCGTGAAACGCTCACTAATAACGAAATCTCACAAAATGTAACAAATGATCTACGAAAAATTCTAGCATGGTCCAGACTAGACTAGTTTGTTCACGAATTAGATTTCACTTCAACATCAAGAAAGATTTTTTGACCACAAGTTTAGGACGATTAAACTAAATTAGCAGACCAAGCAGATTTTGTTTGGCACCCTGAATGGTCTCATCTCTTATTCGTTAATATCACCACTGATATTTCAAGTGCCGCAATTGCCAGTTTTTCTGTACGAAAAGATTGTTTAGGAGTTACTCCACTCACTATTGATGCAACACCCTTAAAATATCACACAGTTTTCAACGAAACAACAGAAAATAGTAGTTTAAACTCAACTTTATAAGTACACAAGAAACCTTTAATACAACAGGATATCCAATCCTCATCACATTTAGATATGAGTTAAAAGTTGAAATAATAGCTACAACAACACAGAGTTTTTCTCTTGTTCAAACAACACTTACAACACCATATAATAAAAGTTCTCCATTTCCACAAACAACCTTTCATCGATAGTAAATCATCCGTTGTTCCATAATTTTCACAAAAAGTACTATCAATCATATAGACCAATAACCAAGCCACGACCAACGAACAAACAAAAAGCCACCAAATAGAAACAATTTTCCAAATCGCAATTATGATTTTTTTGCAAATATTAAAATAAATAGAGCATTAACAAACCGTTCCTACATACGTCATCGAAATCAATCATAAGAATAAAATTACAATAAACAGATACCGCAACCAACTCATCAACCAGTTTTCTTAAGAGACAACAAAGGGCTACAACAAAACTTTGTGAAAATTATCCACTTTTCAACAAAACGAAAATCCAACAAATAAACAACTCACAGAAAATCAGCCACAATATTTTGAAGATGCCACTCATGGTATTCACAGGAACATACCCGGCATACTCAATAGAGGACTACCTGAATGCAGTTACAACGAATTGAATATTAAACATAGTCCCAGAACCAGTAATTACACCACTCTAACAAAAATGGATATATAGACGTACAGTTTAAATCCGAACCACACTTAATGGTGCAGCTCAAAAATGGTTTTCAGATTTACCTTTAGAAATTAAAACATATTGGAAATTTTTCATAAAATATTTTGCAACAATGCTTGACTCCGAACAAACAAACAACACCAAAGAAAACTATGCAACGAAATCCGTAGACTCCCTAAGGAAACAAAAAAAATAGCTCGCAATAAGTATCGAATAAGTATCGCAATATGACTGAAATATTAATGATGACTCCATCGCCAGAATTACAAAAAATTGCATAAAAAAAGAGAGCTTTATTTCCATCATCAATCCGAGAACCCGACATAAATTTTCGAAAACTATTAGACAAACTACAACAAGCTGAAGTCACTAAGAAATTAAAATAAATAGAAAACTTGAAACTGCAAAATGCTAACAACATCCAAACATCAACTTCACAGTTTAATAAAATCTAAGACTCTGATAATAAATTAGCAGAAAAAATTACCCATATACTAAACATTTCAGAAAAGAATCCAAATTTCAAAGGTGAAACACGATTCAAAAATTGGTGCAATTATTGTCGTAGATATGGACATAGCTTTGCTGAATGCAAACAAAAAAACAACAAGAAAACTAAAAAAACCGCAAAAACACAGAGAACCAAATAAATTGTTTAGCATAACATGAAAAAAGATCAAAATCTAGCAAAAAAAAACGTTCAAAGTAACAACAGCTCAGGAAAACCGCTTCCAGGATGCTACAAAAAATATAGACCGAAGTCTCCATATCAAAATACCTTCGCGGAAGGTCCCAGACAGAAGAATTTCACACAATTATTCACAAAACAGATGTAGCAGATCGAAGAGTCAGAATAATCGGTATCGAAATAATTATTCAAGATCAAACTCAAAAAGAAGTGATTACTCAAATAACAATAGAAAACGTTCTGATTCAAACTCTCGAAACAAAACTATTCTAAGGATCGTTCAGGAAATTGATCATACAATCGAAATCAAAATTATTCAAACAAAAGAAACTAAAAACATTCGATGAATAGATCACCGAATTACTCTAACAACAGACCATATTACAACGATAACAAAAATTGATCCCGTGATAATTCTGGGAACCGAAAAAACAACTGTCCAAACAGACAGAGAAACTATTCTCAGTTACCACATAAAATCAAAACCCAATATTCAAATTCACAAATTCAAAACAGGAGAAGTAGTACACCAAAGCATCAGAGACGAATTAAGGAAATAAAATCAACAGAAAAAACACATCCAGACCTTTCCGGTATTGACAACTCAGAAAAATCGGAATTATAGTTAAAACACATACATTATGGAACTAAAGACGACGAAGGTGAAAAGTAAAGTTCAAAACTCAACATTATAACTCAAAATACCAGAAATTGAAAACAACAACCAAAGAAAAAAAACTTGGACAATCCCACCCCTATTAAAAAGCCTAAAAAATGAAACTTTCAATCACCAGATCTTAAAATTGATTTTTTAATTGAGTCAAGAGCAGAATCAAAAATTATAAGCCTTCCCACTTGGAGTGAAATTCAAAACCTACATCAAAACTTTTCCCTTCTAAAACTTCAAGTAAACTAGCCACAGCACCAGAATCAAGTCTTACAAACAATGGAAAAATTCAATTATACCTTGTTCCAATTCGAGCAATGGAACAAAATAAACTTTTAAATAATTTCTGTAAAGAAATGTTTCACATAAGGTTGGAATACCATTTATTACAAAATGATTCCCAACTATCAACATCTTGAATAGCAAATTATATATAAAGGACAATTAATCAAAAAGAAATAAAACATCTCTAACATTTTCAAAAAACTCAATAAGCAACACCCATTTTTCTCAAAAATCTACCCCATATAAAATCAACAACGCAAACACTTGAAACCACTTTCAATAACTTCTCTATAAATCAAGTACATCAAAATAAAAATGATCAAAACAAAAAAAGTTTATTTATGTCCGACCTTGAATTTATACCAATTCATCATATTTTATAGTAACAAAATTAACCTTTAAGTATGCAAAGGTTACAAACTAAGATGAAACATCTCTACATGTATACAACAATTCACCATACAAAATCACCTTAACTTTAGGACTTCCAGGATATTACCAAACAAATGCAACATTTCAACCGACAGAAGAAAGAGCCTTTAGAATAAATATTATTTTGAAGCTAATAGATTTTTGCCAATCAACTATTCCTAATGAAGAACTATTTATTAAAAAGAATTCAAATGAATCTAAAGGAAACACAGATTATTCACAAAAACACATTATTTAAAAACCCACATTTCAAATCTCAAACATACAAATGAACAAAAAAAATTTCTCTTAATGTTCAACTTTCAATAATCACAAATTAATCAAAAAGAAATTGATCAATTAGCAGAATTATTATTGAAATATCCAAAAGTCTACGCTACAACTTATTTTGACTTTGGAAAAATACATTCACCATTACACCTTCCTCTTGAAACAGACGCAGTTTTCAAAAGCAAAGAGAAAGTAAAGAACCAATCCATTTACAAGTTAAAGTAAAAAGACTACTAGACGTTCTCGAACAAAAAGAAATCATATCACCAGTAAAAAAAGAAGAACAACCAATAGGAAAAGTTTTCATCAATCTCGCTAAAGTCGAATCACTAAAAATTGTCCTAGATGCAAGATATCTCAATTCCCCAACTGATAAGTCTAAATTTAATTGGCCCATAGAACCAATACAACTAATACTCGCAAAAAAACGGAAGAATTTTTACTACTGCCGACATGAACAGTGCATACAACCAAATGCAAATAGACGAACAATCGGTCGGCTCATACAAGTCGTTATTAGAAATCATCAATACGAAATTAATAGATGGTCATGGACAGTCTTGTTTTTCTACTTGTCGCAGAAAAAACTAAAATTTTTGCTCGTTGGATGTAAAAGTGTAAGGAAAATTTTGTTTGTGCGATCGTTTTTCAAAAAAAAGACTATAATTGATTGATAAAAATCTCATTGACTTCATTCAAGAATTATTATAGAAAGTAGTTCAATCGTCACGAACGCTTTATTGTTAAAAGTATCCTTGATCATTTGAAATTGTTTTGTTGGGACTTGTATTATCGGATTTAAGGGGAAGCAGTCAGGGATTCGACACCCCATTGACCCAAAGGGTCCCCTTTGTTTTCTTTAGACATCATTTTTTGCCGACTGTCCTTAGAGTTTCTCTTAATTTATCCAGAAAGAAATTTTAAAAAAACGTTGTTAAAGTTTTTCTATAAGTTTTTCTAAACAAACTAATTTTTGAGGCGGAGCGTTATTTGGTTTTTTGGTCAACATGCTCAAAAAACTGACTAAAAAATCTCATTTGACCTGTTTTTTTACGCCGGTGCAGAAAAATTTCTCAAAATAGGATTTTTACGAGATCGCAGAAAATCAGCTTTGTCGACATAAGAAAAGTCGAATATTTTTTTAATTTTTTTTTTCAAAACCCCAACACTTATGTCGAGAGTAAAATCATTAATTAACGCTTCAATGTGTTTTCTCTTGTTTTTTTAATCAAAAATTGATGTCCTAAAAAATAAGATTCCGTTGTGATTGCTTATTTAACTCAGATGCGTGTAGGTAACTAAACAAGAAACGCCGGCATTGAAATTGATGGAAAAATTGTCTTCCATCGTTTGCTGCAGTGTTTTACAGAGTTTGGATTATTTTCTAAACCTTCGTTTGCGAAATTTGATCGAGTTGTTTTAACGCACCAATCTTTTATAGAGCCAATTGTATAAGTAGCGAGATGCGCATGATTAACAAAGTTTGTTTGAACATAATTATCTATTTAACAGTAAACGACTTAATACTTTGATAAATATCAAGTTATTTGTATAGTATGGATTTTAATTCAGATCAATTTGACAGCCTTCAAAACAAACTACCCCAAGCAGCTAAGGTTAAACATGCTTGCTCAATTTACATTTATTTGGTTACCTTTTTTCACAATCACATCGCTTTTTTAGTTAAAAGTGGCGTTCAAAAAGAGGGAACTGCAATGATGAAAGTATAAATCACAAAACGTAGTTAATTTTTAGGACCTGGTTTGAGTTTGAAGTCACTACTGTGGTACTACTGTGGAATATTTTCATTACTGTGGTACTATGGAGCAATTAAAAAGAAAAAAAATTAATCACCCAATAGCACGACCCCTCTGAACAACACAAACAAGAGCTTGAAATTGATCAGCAAATACCTAGAAAAACTAATCAACAAATAATAAGTTTTCACGATAAAAGAAACACTCAACCAGAACGCACTGAAAGTTTTCCGTTTTCAACAAAAGAAAAACTATCAGTAAAGTGAATCATTCAAAAGAAGTTCAGAATTCCGAGTGAAACTATAAACAAATTCGTTGTAAAAACTCAAACTCTAGTACGAAAAGCATACTCTCTAAATACACTTGATTATTAAAACACAAAAGTGATGGAAGTTCTTTTCATGACTTTGACGCCCTAATTTGAAAAAATATCAAGGAAGAAAAAAGAATCACAACCATCTTCCATTCGGAAACCAGATAAAGATTTTTGCAAAAACATAGACAAATGGGCAAAGCATATATTACAATGAAAATAGAAGAAACAGAAAACCTAAAATTAAAAAATGTCTCTAATATACAAACTTCTACTTCACAAATGAATAATTTAAGCAATTCAGACATTGAACTAGCAGTAAAGTTACCGAAATTTATATCAAAAGAGCCCAAGTTTCAAATTAAAAAAAAACTCATTTAGGCATATTCGTAAAAACTGCCGAGGATATGGACACAGTGTGCAGCCGAAAGCACATAAAAAATAAAAGTTAATTCAGACAGACGGCCCTTACCAATACATGTAAAAAGATCAGAACATACTCAATAAAAGTAACCAAAGTAACAATCGCTCTGGAAAAATACTCCCAAGTTTCTATAACAGAAAACAATCACCTTTTAATAATAGCTCTCCAGGAAAATCCTCATGCAGAAGAAATTACAATTCCAAAAATCGACATAGTTGCTTAAAGAATCACAACAGTGAAAACAGAAACAGTTACTCAGGATGCAATTTAGCCAGAAGCAGTTACTCGAACTAAAATAGAAATCGCTTATACTCAAATAATCGCAGTAGATATTATTCAAACGATCGTACTAGAATTTTTCAAGAAATTACCCAAATAACAGATATTGAAATCATTCTTATAAAAACTCAAACTATAGAAAATATAAAAATCCATCACGTGAAACTTCAAATAATCATAGAAGTAGAAATATTGGTTGCCAAAATAGATCATACAGAAATTAATCTCAATAACCACAGAAGTTTTTCACAATATCTAATTATAAAAGCTCAAAAATACAGAAGTGATACGCAAAAACATCACTGACTGATGAATCAAGTACAATCCACTGTTGAAACAAAACCAGATACCAGAAATCGAGAACAACAGTAACTCAGAACTCCAATTAAACCACGTACAAAGTGAAGGCGCTGACGATGAGAGTGAATCAAATACAACGCTAATTTTCAACAAACTCAGAAAAAAATCCGAAACCTCCATTCGTTCTGATTAGTATCAGAACAAATAAACCGACAGTAACTCTCCGGAACAAATACAGATCAAACAAACAATATAACGTATACACCTCATTTTATCGAAAACCACAACCTATGAAAACAAAATCTAGTCAATAGCACATCTTAAAAATCTTATGAACGTTTTTTGTAAAATTTTAACCGTTATCCAAACTCGATTTTCTCAAAAAATAAGTTTGAGTGTGAATAAAAACCTTTTCGTTTCTTTTTAACATTTTTTAAGTAATCTTTCAACACTCTAAGTGAAGTAAAGAGTAATAAGTTTCGCATAAAACAAAATCAACTTCCATCAATTGTCATCAAGTTTTCCGGACTTTAAAAAAAGCCGTCTGAACATGCAATGGGCAGTCTTGTTTTTCTATTTTTCAACAAAAAAATGAAGTTTCCGCTCGTTGGAGACAAAAGGGTAAGAAAAGTTTAGTCTGAGCTATCGTTTTTCACTATAGAAATTAATTAGTTCTTCACAAACGCTATATTGTTTAAAGTATCATTTGAAGTATTTTTAGTGGAACTTGCATTATTGGTTTTTGATGGGGGGCCTGTTGACCCAAAGGGTGACCATTTGAATTGTTATGAGCCATCCATTTTTTCTCGAACTGGCCTTAAAGTTTCTCGTAAATTTTCCAGAAAAAAATTTCGAAAAAAAAACTCCTTTTTCTATAAAATACTAATTTTTGAGGCGGAGCGTTTTTTTTGGTCAAAAAATTGGCGTAGAATTTTTTTTTGGCGTGGAATAATTGGTCAAAATAGGGTCTTTACAGTGATTTGAAGAACACAAAAAATCAATTTGGTTGCCCTAAAAAAATTCGATAAACTTTTTGAAATTTTTTAGCCCTTGCGAATAAATAATTAAACAACAAACACCCACCTTGAAAAAGGTTGAAAATTTTTCTTTCATCGTTTGCTAAAGTGTTTTACAGAGTTTTGGCTATTTTCTAAACCTTTGTTTTCAAAACTTGATGAAGTTATTTGAACGCACCAAACTTCTATAGAGCCAATGTATAATTAGCCAGATGCGCATGATTACCAAAATTTATTCGGACATAATTATTTAAATTAACATAAACGGCATAATGATTTGACAAATGTCAAGCTATTTTTATTATGGATTTTAATTCTGAGATCAATTTGATAGCATTCAAAACTAATTTGAGAATTTGATCCCGGCAAAACCACACTGTCAGCAATTGAAAAACTAACACTATCCAATTCATCAATCATTTGGTTACCTTTTTTGAAACAATCACATTGATTTTTTTAGTTGAAAATGATGTTGAAAGTTGACACTGGAATGAAAACAGTTTAAATCACAAAACGTATTTTACCTTTAAAAGCTGGATTATATTTGAAGTCATGGATCATTTTCACTACGGTGGTTCTATGAACGAGACTCGCCAGTTTCTGACAAGGTGTTATCCGAAAAACTTCACGCCTCAGTCCAACTCCGCAATTGACTCTCTAGGTAACCCAGTATGATAGATACGTCACTTATAGTCCCTCAATTTTGGATGGGTCAATTCTAGTCCCCAACTCTGCATATGTCCCTATCACACACTAGGGTCTTATTGAGATTTAATTTTTTACCCGAGTCGTCAAAAGATGGTTGCATATTAAGATAGAAAAAATAGATTTTAGAACTAGACAATTGCAAAATTGAAAAAACAAAACATGAAAAAGTCAGTTTACTAGAAATGTCTCTACGACTCAATCGATATCCGCCAATTTTCCCAACAATACGAGAAAAACCCGGTATTGCGAGAAGACCACGGACAAGGCACAATCTACGATTATGAAGAAATCTACCGATTGACTTCATGATAGTACGACGGAAACCAGAACACACTTATGTATTTAGAATCCTTTTAGCACAAAATTTAATTTTTAATTTACTGACGTGAAAATTGAAGAAATCCTTCAGTTACTTTAATGGTGCTAAACCTACTATCTATACAATAACGACTGATGAAAACAACACAAGTCGTTTACCCCCAAAATCTTCAGTCAAAAAATTTTCAAATGAAAATATTTATAGAATAAAAATTACAAAAGTTAGTTAGTATAAAAATAAAATGTTAGTTTTATTAATCAATATTCATCAATTCTTCATTCAAGCTTCATCACCTAAAAATAACAGAAATATTCAAAAAACTAACATCACCTAAACTCTAACCTGAAAACTTTTTCAACATAAACTTTTATCTTTAAACTTATCAAGGTCTTTTTTTTCACTTAAATTATCTTAATTTAAATAACAGATCATCAAGCTTCCCTTGGACCTTTAAAGTAAATTAAATTAAATTTCTTTAAATTCTGATCAATTCTTCCTTCGGTTAAATAGAACAATTTTGTTCTCTCCCTCTCATATTTCTTTGGTGTCCAACGACATCAAACGTCGACTCACTATTCAACCCTTATCAACGACCCAGGACTAAAATAAAAAATTTAAAAAAAAAAACAACCATTCTAATTAAGATAAACAGTGAAGAGCTTCGGTTGCTCATCCTTCACTTGAGCCCTTCCTCTTAGATCCCAGGCTAAAACAGTTAACTCAGTACGTCATAAAATAGTATCTGACGATCTACTTGCGTTCTAATCATACCTGAACCTTGATTTACTATTCTCCAACCCTCGATCACAAATCACATATAGAACTTAGTCTCGAGAAAGTGAAAAATCATATTCACGAATTGATATACTTTTCTCTCCCAACCCGTCAACTCTCGACAATCTATGGCCCAAGTTAAGATAACCGCACAAAACGGGTAAGAGCTAACAGTTTAAGAAGTTAAAAACCTCTAAACCAAAGTATTGCATCCATCGTCTTAAACATTGTCAAGAGATAACCTAGGTAACAAACAAACAATCGTATTACATAATTGTTTAGTTTAAAACAAAAGATGCGACCTTGTAATAACACCACACAGATAAACGATAGGATATAAAAGATTAAGGAGAAAAACACGAAAAAAGACTTCAAAAGAAAAAAAAACAGCCATATGGAAAAAAAAGAATCACAACCATCATCCATTCGTAAACCAGATATCAATTTTTGCAAAACCTTCAATAAATTAGACCATGCAAAACTCAGAATGAAGTAAAAACAAACAGTAAAACTTAAAATTACAAAATGTCTCCGATATTCAAACATCTTTTTCACAAATAAATAGTTCACAATTCAGATAAGGAACTAGAAGAAAACAAAACAACCCAACTACATGATTAAGAACCAACGTTTAAAATTATATCCCTCATTTAAAAAACAGTGTGCAGTCGAATGCAGATAAATCAAAAGGAAAAATCAGATGAACCACTATTACCAATGCATGTAAAAAGATCAAAAGTTAACCAATAAAAATAATCAAACAGCCAACAATAACCAAAATAATCAACAATAGTTTTGAAAAGGGTTCCCGAGTACCTATAATAGAACACAACCAACTTGTAACAAAAGCTCTCCAGGAAGACCTGATATAGAAGAAAACCTAACTAAAATTCACAAAATAATTATAGTCGCTCAAATAGTCATGACAGTCAAAGAAGGAACAACTACTCAAGATTTAATTCAAAATGAAGCGATTATTCTAACTAAAATTGACATCCCACATTCTCAAATAATTGCTATAGAAAATGTTCAAATGATAAATGTCGTACTAGAGTTTTTCAAGAAACGAAACAAAAACTACTCAAATAACAGATAAAGAAGTCATCCTAATAGTAACTCAAATTACAGAAACTATTAATATTGATCAAACGAAAATTCAAATAATTACAGAAGTAGAAGTGGTAGTTACCAAAAAGGATGAAACAGAAATTATTCTTAATAACCACAAAAGTATTTCACAATTTCCAAATAGACAAGCTCAAATTTACAGAAGTAGTACACCAAAATATCACCGACAGATATATCAAAGACAATCCACTAGCGAAACGAGACCAGATACCAGGAATCGATAATAATGGAAGCCCAAAACTCCAAGCATACCACGTAAATTGTGAAAGCTTTGACAGGGACAGTGACACAGATAAAACACTAATATTCAACATGCTAAAATTAGAAAAAGAAAACAAAACCCCCGTTCACTCTGATTACTATCAGAAGAAATCTCCCGACAATAACCCTCCTGAACAAAACTGAGATCAAACAGACGACA
Organism: Symsagittifera roscoffensis; assembly: GCF_963678635.1. Taxonomy (NCBI): domain Eukaryota; kingdom Metazoa; phylum Xenacoelomorpha; order Acoela; family Convolutidae; genus Symsagittifera; species Symsagittifera roscoffensis. Next base: position 24,227,161 of record NC_087071.1, on the reverse strand, counting down.
TAAACTAAGCACCTTCTTGAAACCCTCATTAACATTTTTTTGTGAAAATCTAAACGTTGTCTAATTTAACTTTTGTCAAACTATGTGATTGCGGCTGATGACCTTTTTCAAGTCTCGTTTTTTGACCTTTTTCAAGTCATCTTTCACAATTCTAAGTTGGGCAATATAAGAGTTCTATTTTGCAATGAAAACAAAACCAAACTCAATCAGTTATCATGAAATTTGCTGAAAATACTTTTCCGGACCTTAAAGGGCTGTCGGAACATAAAATGGGCAGTCTTGTTTTTCTACTTACCGACGAAAAAAAACTCGTTAGAGATTTAAGGGTAAGAAAAATTTAGTTTGAGCAATCGTTTTCCAATAAAAGATTATAAATGATTGATTTAATTTTCATGGATTTCATTCAAGAATTATTATAAAAAGTAGTTCAATCATCACGAACGCTAATTTGTTAAAAACACTTGATCATTTAATTTTTGTTTTGTTGGGACTTGCACTATCGGATTTCAGTCGGAACAGACAGGGATTCGACACCCCACGACCCAAAGGGACCCCCTTTGTTTTTTTAAGACATCATTTTTTGCTTAAAGTTTCTCTTAAATTTTCCAGAAAAAAAAATCAAAAAAAATTGTTTAAGTTTTTCTATGAGGTTTCCTAAACATATTAGTTATTGAGGCGGATCGTTTTTTTAGTTTTTTGGTCAATATGCTCAATAAACAACAATTTCAAAAAATGGGGACCACACAGAAAATCAATTTTGTCGACCTAAGAAAAGTCGACTAATTTTTTAAATTTTGTTTTAAAAACCCCAACACTCATGTCGAGAGTAAAATCATTAAATAAATACTTGAAAGAAATTTCCATTGCCAATTTTAATCAAAAACTGATGTTACAAAAATAATAAACCGTTATGATCGATTTTTAACTCAGATGCGGGTAAGTAACTAAACATGAAAAGCCGGATTTGAAATTGATGGAAAAATTTTCTTCCATCGTTTGCTGCAGTGTTTTACAGAGTTTGAGCTATTTTCTAAACCTTCATTTGCGAAAATTGATCAAGTTGTTTTAACGCACCAATCTTTTATAGAGCCAATCGTATAAGTAGCGAGATGCGCATAATTACCAAAGTTTGTTTGAACATAATTATTTATTTAACAGTAAACGACATGGTACTTTGACAAATGTCAAGTTATTGTAGAGTATGTATTTTAATTCAGATCAATTTAATAGCCTTCAAAACAAACTACCCCAAGCAGCTAAGGTTAAACATGCTTGCTCAATTTACATTTATTTGGTTATCTTTTTTCACAATCACATCGCTTTTTTGGTTGAAAGTGGCGTTCAAAAAGAGGGAACTGCAATGATGAAAGTATAAATCACAAAACGTAGTTAATTTTTAGGATTAAGCAATTAAGGTTAAACAAGCTTGGTCAATTTGATAAATCGATCCCGGTAATACCACATTGTCAGCAAGAATTAAAATTTAGCACTATCCAATTTATCATTTATTTGGTTACCTTTTTTCACAATTACATCGCTTTTTTTAGTTGAACAAAACTACCTAGAACAACATGAAAAAAGGCCGAACCCATTTTACAAATTTCATACAAACACTCAAAACTGCAAAATCACTTCAAACGACAATGAATCCATGTATTATGGCTGGATCATACATCTCATCAAAATGATTCTCTGGAACGACCCTGAATACTCAGTTGAACACTATTTGAACGCCGTTACAGCCAATTTAAAATTAAAGAAGGCGCAGAGCCTAGAAAATCCCCAATCATCAAATTTGTGCGCAGCGAATTTCAGAGTTTCGAATGAAAATATAAACAAAAAATAATCTCTAAATACACTTGATTTTTAAAACGAAAAATTGACGGAAGTTCTCTTGATGACTTTAACGCCAATTTGAAATAATATCAATGAAGAAAAAAGAATCACAACCATCATCCATTCGAGAACCAGATGAAGATTTTCGCAAAAACGTAGACAAATTAGGCCAAGCATAAATTACAAGGAATTTAGAAGAAACAGAAAACCTATAATTACAAAATGTCTCTAATATACAAACTTCTACTTCACAAATAAATAATTTAATCAATTCAGATTTTGAAATAGCAGAAAAATTACCCAAATTTATATCAAGAGAGCCCAAGTTTAAATAAAAAACCCTCATTTGGGATATTGTGTAATTACTGCCGAGGATAAGGACACAGTGTGCAGCCAAAAGCAGATAAAGACTGAAGGATAAACAGACAGACGAACCTTACCAATACATGTAAAAAGATCAGAACTTACCCAATAAGAGTAACCAAAGTAATAATAGCTCTGGAAAAGGACTCCCAAGTTCCTATAACAGTACACAACCACCTTAAAAACATAGCTCTCCAGGAAGATCCCCATTTAGAAAAAATTACAATTCAGAAAATCGATATAGTTGATTAAATAGTCACAATAGTGAAAATAGAAACAATTACTCAGGATGTGATTTGAAGAGAAACAATGAATCGAACTAAAATAGAAACTATCAGTATAAAGAATCATTCAAAAGAAGTCAACTATAATATTCAGAAATTGAAGAATACTTTCATCAAAATCAGCAAAAATAACATAACCTCAATCAACAAAAAACATCAATGAAACAACATTGAACAGCCAGATGATCTTTTCAACCCGATGTTTTCGAACCTTTACCCTACCAACCAAGACATCAACCAACTCGATCAAAACTCCTCATGAAACCAAAATACACGTCACGAAGTCGAAACAGACAAACTTGGTACACACTACAAAATCTAGGCTCCCAAACAGAAAAAAAAAGATATATGAAAGTCCATTACAAAACTACCTAGAGCAACATGAAATAGGTCGAAGTCATTTTACACTCAAAACTGCAAAATCATTTCAAACGACAATGAATCTATATATTATGGCTGGATCATACATCTCATCAAATTAAATCTCTGGAACGACCCTGAATACTCAGTTGAACACTATTTGAACGCCGTTACAGCCAATTTGAAATTAAAGAAGGCCCAGAGACTAAAAAATCCCCCATCATCAAACTTTTGCGCAGCGAAATTCAGAGTTTCGAAAGAAAATATAAACAAATTTGTTGTAAAAACTGAAACTCTAGTACGAAAAGCATATTCTCTAAATACACTTGATTATTAAAACGAAAAAGTGACAGAAGTTCTGTTGATGACTTAAACGCCAATTTGAAAAAATATCAATGAAGAAAAAAGAATCACACCCATCCTCCATTCGAGAACCAGATGAAGATTTTTGCAAAAACATAAACAAATTAGGCCAAGCATAAATTACAATGAAAATAGAAGAAACAGAAAACCTAAAATTACAAAATGTCTCTAATATACAATCTTCTACTTCATAAATAAATAATTTAAGCAATTCAGATTTTGAACTAGCAGAAAAATTACCCAAATTTATATCAAGAGAGCCCAAGTTTTAATAAAAAACCCTCATTTGAGAAATTGTGTAATTACTGCCGAGGATAAGGACACAGTGTGCAGCCGAAAGCAGATAAAAACTAAAGGATAAATCAGACAGACGAACCTTACCAATACATGTAAAAAGATCAGAACTTACCCAATAAGAGAAACCAAAGTAACAATAGCTCTGGAAAAAAACTCCTAAGTTCCTATAACAGAACAAAATCACCTTAAAACCATAGCTCTCCAGGAAGATCCCCATTTAGAAGAAATTACAATTCGGAAAATCGATATAGTTAATTAAATAGTCACAACAGTGAAAATAGAAACAATTACTCAGGATGTGATTCGAAGAGAAACAATTAATAGAACTAAAATAGAAATTTTTTATACTCAAAAAATCGCAGAAGACCTTATTCAAACGATCGTACTAGATTTTTTCAAGAAACTACTCAAATAACAAGAATAAATCATTCTAATAGTAACTCAAACTACAGAAATTATAGAAAATTTCGATCACGTGAATCTTCAAATAATCATAGAAGTAGAAATACTGGTTACCAAAATAGATCATACAGAAATTAATCTCAATAACCACAGTATTTCACAATATCCAATTAGACAAGCTCAAAACTACAGAAGTAGTACGCCAAACATCACTGACTGATAAATCAAGTACAATCCACTACTGAAACAAGACCAGATGCCAGGAATCGAGAACAACGGAAAATCAGGACTCCAATTAAATCGCGTACAATGTGGAAGTAATGACGATGAGAGTGATTCAAATAAAACACTAATTTTCAACATGTTAAAATCAGAAAAAAAAAATCCGAAACCCCGTTCATTCTGATTACTATCAGAACAAATAAACTGACAGTAACCCTCCGGAACAAGATACAGATCAAACGAACAATATAAAATATACACCTCAGTTTATCGAAAACCACAACCTATGAAATAAAATATAATCAATACCACATCTTAAACTTCTCTGACAAAACAAAAAGTTTGAACAATACCACTTCCTAAAACTCTTACGAACGTTTTTTGCAAATTTTTAACTGTTATCTAACTTCAATTTTGTCAAACTGTTTGAGGGTGATGAATAATTTTTTCGTGTTTTTAAACATTTTTTAAGTAATCTTTCAACCTTCTAATTGAAGTAAAGAGTAATGTGTTTCGCATAAAACAAGATCAACTTCCATCAATTGTCATCAAGTTTTCCGGAATTTAGAAAGCCTTCTGAATATGAAATGGGCCGTCTTGTTTTTCTATTTGTCAGAGAAAAAAAAATTTCCACTCGGAGATAAAAAGGATAAGAAAGTTTAGTTTGAGCAATCGTTTTTCAAAAAAAGACTATAATTGATTGATATCATTTCCATGGATTTCATTTGAGTTTCACTATAAAAATTAATTAGTTCTTCACAAACGCTATATTGTTAAAAGTATCATTTGAATTTTGTTTTGTTGGAACTTGCATTAAGTGGGGGTTCTGTTGACCCAAAGGGTCCCCCTTTGTATTGTTTTGAGACATCCATTTTTGTCTGACTGACCTTAAAGTTTCTCTTAAGACGTCCAGAAAAAGTTTTCAAAAAAACTTCCCTGAAGTTTTTCTATTGGTTTTTCTAAACATACTTATTTTTGAGGCGGAGCGTTTTTTAGTTTTTTTGTCATGCTCAAAAATTTGCCTAAAAACTTTTTTTTTGGTTTTTTCACGCCGGTTTTGAGTAATTTGTCAAAATAGGGTCCCCGCATCCAGTTTCAAGCGTAAATAACCGATTATTTTGTGAGTTTACTACTATTCTTACTAAAATTGAGAAACAATTGATTTTAATCAATTAATAATCGATTATAATCTCTTTTTTAAACTCAAATTATAATTAATAATAATCCATTATAATCGATTATAATCCATTATTTTTATTCAAATTTTTATTTCGTTAGTTTTGCTCAAAAATCCATTATGATCGATTATAATTGATTATAATCCTTTTTTTTGTCCTTTTTTGTCTTCGAAGTTGCATCTAAATTGCTTATATTTTTTGCTTTTTGTGGACGTTGGTTTTTAAAAGTATATTCAATTTAAAATATTTCTATGAAAAATGAGAAAATATTTTTAAAGTTTTCCAATTATTTCAAATTTATAAGTTTTTCTTTCATTTCTTCCCCATTAGAGTTGTTTTGTGATGCGTATTTTAAGCTTTTTTAAACACCGAAATATCAGCAAATTGATTTAGTTTCATGATTGATTCGGAAATTTTTTTTTCATCTACAGCGAGAACCTTTTACTCATATGAAAGGATTTCTATGAAACTTTTGTTTTGTGGTAAAACTTTGGGTTCCGACGAACCAAAGTTTTCAAAAGATCTCTTTTTTAGAGATTTTCCTATTGACACTAAAATAGTAACCCGTAAGATATAAATCGAATATAAGAAAATTTTGGCAAAATAAGATATTCTAATCGATTATAATTGATTATAATTGATTTGAAGGGTTTTTATTAAGAACTATAATCATTTATGATCGATTGTAAGAGATTATAATCTCTGAGAAATTATCACGATTATAATCAATTATAAATCCCTTAAAGATTTAACTTTGGTAATTAAAATCGATTATAATTGTCAAAAAATCATCATTGTAATCCGTTATAATTAATTACTTACGCCTAAACTTGGAAGCGGGTCTTTACAGTGATTTGGAGAACACCAAAAATCAATTTGGTTGACCTAAAAAAAACTTTCGACAAAATTTTTGAAATTTTTAAGCCATTGCCGGCCTTGAAAATGATTGAAAATTTTTCTTCTATCGTTTGCTGCAGTGTTTTACAGAGTTTTGGCTATTTTCTAAACATTAGTTTGCGAAACTTGATAAGTTATTTCAACGCACCGAACTTTTATAGAGCCAAGTGTATAACTTGCCAGATGCGCATGATTACCAAAATTTATTTGGACATAATTATTTATTTAATTTAACAGTAAACGGCATAGTACTTTGACAAATGTCAAGCCATTGTTTAGTATGGATTTTAATTCTGAGATCAATTTGATAGCATTCAAAATTAATTTGTTTAAGCAGCTAAGCTTAGAAATTGCTTGCTCAATTTGAGAATTTGATCCCGGTAAAACCGCACTGTCAGCAAGTATTAAAATCTAGCACTATTCAGTTCATCATTTCACTTGGTTACCCTTTTTGAAACGTTCATATCGCTTTTTTTAGTTGAAAGTGACGTTGAAAGTGGGAACTGGAATGAAAACAGTTTAAATCACAAAACGTAGTTTACCTTCAAAAGCTGGATTAAATTTGAAGTCATGGATCAATTTCACTACGGTGGTTCTATGGACGAGACTCTCCAGTTTACCAACAGGTGTAATCCGAATGACTTCATGACTCTGTCCACTCCCACAGTTGTCTCTCTAGGTGACCCAGTATGATAGATGCTTCCCTTATAGTCCCCAACTCTGGATGGGTATACCAACACACACTAGGAACTTATTGGGACTAAATTTATTACCTGAGTCTTCAAAAGATGGTTCCATGTTAATGCATATATAGACCATATATCATTTTAAGTATAGTTTGATCAGGGTGGCAGTTCCAAACTCCTTAACTTCACGAAAAAAAGCCTCACTCGACTTGTTAAAAAATTCTGATAGTCGCGGGCGACTAACCCGCTTACCGCTGTTTGGCGTTTTTTGGATTTTTGCCCCACATGAAAGAACTGGGAAGAAAAGGTTTAGAAAGTTTAAAAAACTAGACCCCATTTTCTATCATACCATGAACTGCTTCTGTTTTCTGTAGACCAAGTGCGTCCATTTGTCTCCTACTTCACACTCTTCATCGTCGTCACCATCTCCCCCTGTCTAATCATCAGTCCATTTTACATCCCCAAACTTAGCACACTCTGCAGAAAGGTGAGTTGAGGCCACTGAACAAGTAATTATTCTAATAAAAAGAAAAGTAAAGAGAAATTATAGAGCAAATAATTCGAAAGAACACTGCGCGTATTTTAGAGTTTAAGGACAGAACTTTCAGATGACCTTGAGATAATACATTATGTCTGCCAAAGCTATCCCTTGCGAGCCATCTTTCTCAGAAATTTGTTTTTTTTTGTCATTGTTTCAGACCGCTCGAACTTTCGAAGTTAATTTAGTCTGTTTCTTAGATTAAAACATGGACTTAATTATCAGGAATTCGAATTGACAGAAAAAGTTGAAAATCGGTGGCACTTGCTAAACAAAACGTGATCGTCAAATTTCTCTGAATCAGAGCAACTTTCTTTATCATGAAGGCATTGCTCATTACCAAATTCGCTATGAAACTTATCAATACAGAATAATGATGTTCTTCAGATGAATAGTTCATATCGGTCAAGTTGTTGTTAACATTCGATTCGAAAGTTAAACATTTCTAAAGCTTTTCTTGTTAGTTTTTTAAGTGAACTTTTTATATCGTCAATTGTCAAGAGGAAATTATTTTTATTCAATTATAGTCTGCTGCAAAGTGTAACTTGAAAGCGTTTTCCTTGATACTGAAAAAAATGATTACCGTTCTTTACCAATTTGCCACTTAGTAGTTATTATTCAGTTTTAGGTGGAAAATCGATAACTAGATTTGCAGAATTTTCTAGCTTGAATTGGCTAAAACAAAAAAGAAACAAACATTTATTTTCTAATGTCTGAAAAAGCGGACAGTTTTTTTTATATACTGATATCTGATGAGTTCAGGAATGTCACATACTTGATCGTGTATGCATATCGGTTTGAGTTGGTCAATTTGTATCGACAGTATTGGAACCAGTTCTAAACCAGTTTTTATAACCAATAATAAAATTGATAAATATATCCCTATAAAACATTACTAACTAACCAATCATATTCTATTGAGTTATGACCGATGGGTACAACTCATAGAGTAATTTCGGATAGGGTACACCGTCTGCTCGTCACGCTATCTTATTTTCGGCCGGATAGATTCGTGCAACTTCTTAGTCTAATACCGATCCTAATCTTACTCTTATACTATCTAGTCTCAGGTTGTTTAACTAGTCTCTGCTAGGCTCAATAGATCTAGGGTATACTGGTTTATTGCGGCTGCTGAAGTACTCGGGAGAGTCCAACTAATTTCTAAGTTAAATTCAAATCTCTCTGGTGCTGAAATTACAAGTAATTTCAGCACTTACAAATAAGTGGATTGTTAGTTAGATGGATCATGATTGGTTAATATTAAATACTTTACATTGGTAAAATATCTAATTTATCCAATCATAAAATGTAGTTTAGATCAGGTTCCACCCATCCGGGTTTTACAGAGTTTTTTAGAATAGTTCTTCTGCAATTCGAAGGATGGATGATGGACGTTGGTATTTGGCGAACATCATATTTCTTTTCCGTTTTCTCTTGTTAGAGAAGTTCCAGGAAGCTGGAATTAGGGACATCAAACGTTGTGTCTTCTTGTGACAACGACTGTGTCTCCGCAATAAACTCAAATCTGTTTTCAGAATGGTTGGCTATGTCAGGTTTTTCTGTTTCTCGTGGAGAACTTCTTTTGTGTCTGATCTTGTCTGGGAATGGCGTGGAGATTGTGCGTGGAGGGGATGCCTGGTTACTCGGATCTGTACGTATACTTGAACATCGAGGTGGTCATTGGTCTAGTTCAATGAAGTCCTTTTCTGCGAAGTCAAGTCGTACTCTAAATCCTTTGAGTTGTGATTGTGAGCGGCATGTCGATTGTAGTTGGCCATTCTTTCTCGAGTGTAGTGGGGTCGTTTTGTCTTTGGATGTTCGTCCTTGGTGTTGTATTCTGATCTATGTATTGCATAATGTAATTTACATTTTATAAAACTTTTATTAGTTTAATATTTTTTAATTATGATTTTATTTAGTTGTTTTCACAAAAGCTTTTTGTTTTAGTTCAGTTATTTTGAAGAGTTACTCACCCTTGAGTAGCTCTTATTAAAAATAGGAGTGTGTGTCACAAAGTGTGGATGTAGCGCGGTGGGTTAGGCCGGCTATAGAGCATGCTCAGGACGTCCTTACTGGTGGGTTAGGCCAGGAGTGGGAGTATGATTGCATGCGGTTTTTGTGAGAGGTCCTGTTATGTGACAACGTTTTATGTTGGGTTTGTTGTGGTTTTTCTTATGTCTTGTTGGTTGTGTCCTTTTTTCAAAAATCAAATTGTTTGTGGTATGGGTTTGTCTTTCGACTTTTTTGTGTTTTATTATTTCTTTCTTAGACTTTATAATAGTCTTCAAAAGAATAAATTATCCAGTTTTAAACTGGGTTAATCCGGTTTGGGTACCGTTGGTTTCCTTTTCTTAACCATGTTGTTATTCTATGATTTGTGGTGTTTAGTAAGCTGCGTTGGTTAGTGTTGTTTAGTGTATAATTCCTTTCCAACCGGGTTAAAGGAAAATTTGAAACGTGTTATCTTGTGTTAGAGTTGTTGAGTGTGACAGCTTGAAACTGAAATTCATTATTTTAAACAATTCTTCGTGGGCGAGCTGTGCGAGTGTGGATAGAATTTCTGTGCGAATGAATGGAAATATCAAAAGGTTAGTACTGCATTTTCGTTTTATCAATTTACTACATTTTACACAGAATTTTTAATTTTACTGCTATTTATTGGGGAAAATTAAGTTACAAATTTTCATCGTAATTAGATTTACTGCTTGTGGGGGAAAATTTTATAAATTAATTTACTGCATTGGTATTAAATTTATTTATTTTGTTGGTGCAAAAGATTAATAGAATTTTAAATTGTTTGAAGAAGTTTTCGATTTTTTATTTTTCTTTTGTGAATTTTTCAGATGATTGTCGGATGAAGGCTAAAATTCTAAAGAAAACATGGATAAAGAATGGTGAGTTTCTAATACTTTAATTAGTTAGTAATATGTATAATTCATACTTACCTGTTAGTCGTCGGGGAAGAAACCGTGGGGGAAGGTGTCGTGAATGAGATCTGAAGTTGTTAGTAATTTAGCTAAGATGCGGATGATATTTTTAGTTTGAAGCAGTGGCCAAAGCAATTGAAGTGCTTTAATGGTGGTTAGTTCTTCAGTGCCAACTGCAAATTCATAAGGTGTGTTTTGGATTAGATTATATAATTTGTGATTGAATTTAGTGTTATGGATGAATTCTAAAATGGGGATTTCTATAGGTTGAACAAACTCGTGTGGAATAAGGAAGGGTCGGGATTCTTCGGCGTTGAAGGTCTTGGTGATGGGGCAAAAGATATACATTTGGGTTATGGGGTCATAATTTCGAAGAATACCATGAAGGTTAGTATCTTTAATGCAATATGTAAAGTTAAGAAAGAATGGTGAAGTGTATTTGGAATTGATGAATTGAAAACGATGGTGTGGTTGTCTGGAGGGAGTGTGTAGGTCAAAGTGATTTTGGATGAAACGATAATAGGTATATGTGTGAGTTTGTTTAGTGCGCAACATAATATCGTGTGAGCAGTGCAAATCTCTTTCATGTGGTGCAAGGAAATGAAAGGTTAGTGAAAATATTTGGAAGCGTTATTTAAAACTTTCGTAGGCTTGCGTGTCTGTTAGTGCTTCTGAAATAATATGGTCAAACTTGCGATCGAAGATGTTTAGTGTAAATACATATGGTGTTTTAATGAAAAATTTCTCGGTGATTTGTGGGTTAGCGAAGCGATCGTCGTCTAAGAATTGATCTTGGTTAGTTCTGATGATGTTATGATCGTAATATTCTAGTGTATATTCATTAGCTCGGGGTGCAGTGTGTGTTTTTAGTGATTTTTTATATCAAATATAAGTAAATTGTCTAGGTGTTAGTGGTGTAGTGAGTCGATATAGCCTGTCTTTATTTCGTTCTATATCGATGTGAGTGTTAGATAAAGGTAAGCAAAGGGGATTAGTAAAATGATAATGTGAGGTCCAAGGAAGAGGTATTAAAACGTATTCGTCTACAAAGCTGCGTGTTTCGTTAGTGTCGTGAGGGGTGTTTAAGGTGTATTGTGGAAATGAGGGTAAGGTGATAGCTAAAAATTCTTTTGTGTTAGTGTGATTTGGATGATTTATATATTCACGGGCTGTTCCTGGTTTTGCTGGGAAAGGATGGTTGGGGAACTTTCTTTTAAAAGTGCGGTAAGCTCTATTAGTGTTGAGTGAAGATTCAGTAGATGTGGATGATGGTGCTAATGATTCAGTATAAATTGAAGAGGGTGTAGGGGTAGGGGGGTTGGATGAATCTATTGTGGATGAAATTTGGTTTATGGTTGGGGTGTCAAGGTGGTAGGGTTGTTGTTGGAGGGTAATAAAATTATCTAGTTCTGGGGAGATTCGGGGGGTGTCTGGAGAATGAGATGATTGGTCTGAATGAAGTGAGGAGTAGGTTGGAGTGACTTGGGAAGCATAAGAGGGTGTAGAATTGATTGGGTCAGGGTTATTTGGTAGTATGGGTTGAAAAGGGGGTTGGGAAAAATTTGAAGAATTGGTGTGAAAATTATTGGATGGAGATGGTTCAGAGTCGGCAAATTCATCGGGGGTTTCAATATTCGGGTTATTGAGTTGTGAGATGGAGTATAAAACTGAGATGTGTGAATTAGTATCGGAATTCATGCCTGATGTTACATTACTGGATGGGAAATCGGGTGGCGGAAAAGCAAAAAGTGGTATTATTGGGATTGGAGTGGTGAGGTTGGTTGGGTGGGAATTTGATCGGTGTAGGGATTCAAGTTGTCGGCTCATCGTGGGCTAAAAAAATTATTATTTTGAGACTGAAAAGCGGTGGTATGGGGTTGTTCAATAATTTGTTCATAAGTATTATCATCTTGTGATTGGTGTGTCATTATATGTTGGATGGGACTTTGTGATATGGTTGGTCGAAAATTTGGATTATGTGTTATTGCTAAATTTCGAAAATTTCGTGGGACTAGGGATAGTGGATGGTTATGTGGTAGGGGTGGTAACTGTGGTGCTGTTGGTGTTGTGTCTACATTATTATGTTCTTCGTCGTATGTGTTCTGCCGTGTTGCTATTTTTGTGTTGTATTCTTTTATTTGTGCGTCTAAAAGAATTTTATTTATAGATGTAGAAAAGATTCCAAAAAATCCTGCAAAGAGTATGCGTGCTACGCTTGCTTGTCTGTTTACTTGTGTGTGTATAGCACATGTGTTGTAAATTCCTTTTAAAAGTGAGAAAAGAAATCCAATAAAGTTAAACATTGCGTATAAAATAGTCAATTTTTCTAAGATGTAGTAGGGCCATCCTAGAAAATCAAGAATTTCATTTTTGAGTGTTACAAAGCTAAAAATATTGATGGGTGATATATCTTGGGGACGGTATTTTTCACCGTTTAGATATATATAATCTTTAATGTCTTTAAAATATCCGCTATAGTCTTGTGTATAGATGTCTGCAAATCGTGCGGTTTCGGCAAGTTTGCGTAAGTTTTGGTCAATTGATTGTCTTTGTATTGTGTCCATTTGTGTTAATAATTCTTGGAATTGTTGTGTTCTAATGTGATGTTGAATATCTGATTTTGAATATATTCCTATTGATTGTAAGTCTATATTTGGGTTTCGAGCAATAGCGCGAATGCTTTCTGGTGAAAATTTTTTGAGTGATTGCATTAATGTGGGATATGGGGTGAGAAGGTAATATTTATCTTCATCAGGGTTTAGTTGTACTACATTGTGGCTATTTTTTGATCCACATGGGACTGCGGTATCCCAGAAATAGGTTCTTCGTGAAAGTGTGTCAACGAAATGTACTTTATTCTTATAAAAGATAGGGATTCTTTTATAGCATCGTTTATCTTCAAAAACGTATAGTGGTGATACTTTTTTAGTACAAGTATAAAACCATAAGATGTTTCCTTCATAGTCTAAAAAATTTGATCTATTTCCTGATAGTAAATATCCTGCGTAGGGTATTTTTAATACTGCTAGTGCAAGTGATTGTAATATTTGTGTTCTTTCTAATTCGCATAGTTGGTGTAGTGTTTCTAATTCGGAGAGTGACATTTCTTGAAAAATTCGGCTAATCGTATAATCTAGTTTCATATCTAAGTGAATATCATAGTGGATATTACCAAAATATGTACTATTCATTAGTGATAGTTCTTGTAAACGTGTGCTTTGAGCGTCTTGGGGTTTTAGATGTCCGCCAGGTTGACCTGTATTCTTTTGAAAATTAACTGGTATATATGATGTTCCTTCATTTAGGGGTTTACTTGTGGCGTATGGGTCGACTTTTATCTTTCCAGTGGTCATGTCGAATCCATTTTCGTATTCAACTAATATTTCAGAGTATTGTGTTTTGTGAAGTGGGTTTTTATATTTACATGCGAGTTCTGTTTCTTGATATACTTGAAAACGTGTTAATTTATTTTCTATATTGTGAATGTTTCGAAAATTAGAACTTATTTTTTGTAGTGGATTTACTTGTTCATATGGTATTGATTGTATAAAATATTTTTCGTGAAATTTTATCATACGAGCGTGTATTTTTGCTACTTGAAATGTTGTACATGTGTCTTCAGGGAACCAAACAATTGTTGCTTGTGTTCGTGTTGTAGGGTCGCAATAACCTTGATCATTTTTACAAGGTAATCTGATTCCTTGATAGATCATTGTGTTGTCTGATAAATCTCGTGTGAGTTGTATTTTTTCGAGTTGTATTTTCCAATCGAAAAACATTATTTCTTGGTATCCTTTATTTTTTGTGTCTGCTTTGCAGTTTGATGGGTTATTTATACCAATGTGTGGTATCCAATGTTTATCGTGTATGTCATAGGTTAATCGTCCGTGTGCGCCGTTATATGGGTATTTGTCATCTAGTTTTATATGTCCTTGGTATCTTTCAAGTTGTGATTGATGTACAGAGTCTGAAAAAACTTGAAAGTGTACTAACTTTCTATCTGAGTTTTTATTTTGTGTGATATTTAATCTAGGTAACTCGTTTTTACAATCTTCGGGATTTAGATGTAAAAGTCGTTCGATATTACTCTGGTAGAAAGATTCATGGTCAAGTCGGTTTTTATTTCCGTTCGAGACTTGTGAACAATGTACTTTCTTTTCGGAAAATGTTGCTGTGAATTTATATCCTGTAACTGTTGTTGCTCGGGCTTTTGAATAAAGTGTTGCGATTACATTTGTAGTTTCTATGGCTTGTGGTTCTGTTTCGCATTGTGATACTTGATTTATTGCATATTTGTGTAGTGTTTTTTGTTCGTTTTCTTCACAATCGTAATGTGTTCCTAATAAATCTTGGGGTCCTGTGCGGGGAGAAGGGTTTATGTTTTGATTTGAGATTACTAGAAAAAGGAGTTGGAGAAAAATTGATAATTTTAGAATATACATGTGTATGATAATCCTGAGTATGGGTTATAAAATGTGATGTAACCAATTGTCTTTTTGGTATATCTGTCGTATTTATATATTACTTCAGTGGTTATAAATGGTGGTGGTAGTGATTGAGCTGTTATGTTTGGTGAATTTAATGGTAGGGATGTTGAGTAATGTTATTTAATTTAACTGTGATTTCAAACTTTAATTGTAAACTGTTTTGTTGGAGTATTTGGATATTGTGATCACGGATATCGTCGTGAATGTCTTGTCGATATTGTAATCTATTAAGTGCCCGGTTGTGAAGGCGATTACTTTCTAGATGTTGTCCAAATAATGGTGGAGGTGCTGTAAATGTATTCCAATCTAGTCTTAAAGGGATATTTGTTGATGATTGTTCTCGATATCTTGCGTCGAGATTATTTGGAAAATTTAAGTTAAAAGGCGTCGGTGAAACTTGACTAATTGATGGTGTTGATGGTAGTGATAATGTTTCTGGTAGTGATGAGGATGTTGTATCTGTAGAAATGTCTATTGGGTCATTGATTAAATTTGGTTCACCTTGTGTGAATGAATGTGTTGTCCAATATGGTAGTCGTGATGTTTGGTTTGGGGGGTTAAAAGGGTTTTCACGTATTTGTTCAGATGTTGGTGTTGAACCTAAGTAATCTGAGGGTAGGCTTGAAGTACTTCGTTGTGAAAGAAGTGTAGGGGTCTCTGGTAAGATACCAGTAGGGTTTTCTGGGGTGTTTTGTGATGGGGATTGAGGTATTTCAAAATGAACTCGGGGAGTTTGAAAATTTCTATTTCTTCGAGGATGTATAATTTGTCTATTTATTTCGGTTTTGTTTTGGTTTTGACTAGGATTTCGTATTCTACTTAGTTCTGGTGGTAGTGTTGGGTATAGATTATATGTTGGTTCACTTAAAGGTGCTTGCCGTTGAACTGGTTCTAGTGGTTCAGATAAACGAGCGTGTCGTTCTTCAAAAGTGTATGGGTTATCTTGAAAGGAAATTCGTGTAGATGTTTGAGGGTTATGAGTAGTTGAAGGTGTTGTTGGGTTATCTTGGGATGATGTCGGTGAAGACTGACTTTGTGACTGTTGGGTAGCAATTTTTGATAGGTTTTTGATTTATTATTTTAGTGAGAAAGTTTATGTTTATTATAATATTCTTCTAAAAAAAGAATTAGAAGGATTGTTGCTAGAGCAAATGTGATGATTGCTTTCTTTATACATTTGCATATGGTCAAAATGAGGGATGATAGAAATTTAAGATTATTAGAAAAGATTCAAGGATATCAAAAAGAAATATTATGAAAGTTTCAAGTATCGTAAAAAATTGTTTGAAGTTTGTGATAATTTTAGTGACTGTTTGATAGAAGAGCATTTAAGAAATGACTTCTTGATCGAATATTTTTTGTTGTTTGGGGCAATTTTCAAGTGTGGTCGGATTATTTATTAGTTTTTTGACGAGTGGGTTGAGTTTGGTAAAAAATTGTTGGGGGCAATTTTTATGGTGATCGGGAGGTCTTCTTTGTCTTTATTTTCATTTGTCAAACGATCTGGGGTATTTTTGAGATTTTTATACTTTAGGCTAAGTAAAATGTTCGTTTTGTTACTTTAGGCTAATTTAACAGATTTGTTTTGGGGGTATTTACGGTCTGAGTTGGGGAAATATTGTTGATCTTTGAGTTATTAGATAAGGGAGGGTTATGATATTATGGTGATATTTATTTTAGTTGTCAAGTTGGAGTGGTTTGCTTATTTTTGACCTGGAGTTTGTAAAGTTATAGTTATAGATATGCCTGGAGTTTGATATCTTTCGTCTAGTTGGTCTGTGTTAGAGTTAGAGAAGGTGACGGATTGGATGAATCCTATTGGTCTAAATTTGAACTAGAATCATTGCGTGTTTGTCAGCATGTTATTTTGAAAAATGAAAATTCAAAATGTTTCAAAGGCTTCAAGACTGTGAAATATAAAATTAACGTTGTTTTTGAAATTCGACTTTCTTTAATATTTTAGATTGTGGGATGAATATTTTATAATTTTTACGTGGTTGATTTCTAAGTCGTGAAGACTTTCTATGTTCTGATTTGTCGATTTGCTCTTGGGGTATTATTTGTTCGGTCATTTTTCTATTTTTTCTTTCTTTTTGAGATGTTTTTTGGTCTAGGTTTGTTGTATTGTTTTTGGTGGTGGTTGATTTTGTATTTTGATTTCCGATGTGAATATCATTTTGTTCCTTTGTTGTGTTTTCCGGATGTGGGTCATTTTGAATAACTTTTAAACCTGTAAAAGAATATAATTGAGTTAGTTCGCGGAGTGCGTATTCTTTTGGATAATAAGGTAATAGGTTATTTCGGTGTTGAACGATTTCTTTTTTGTCTGAGTCGGTAATTTTATATGTGACATCAGTGGATTTTGCAATTATTTGGTATGGTCCTTTACGAAGGGGTTGTAATTTTTTAGAAATTCCTTTTTGAGTATTAAAATTGCGTATTAAAACAAATGTTCCAATTTTTAAATCGGAGGCTGGTGTAAAGCGTGAATTTATCTGTTCATTAATGTTTTGCCTTTGTAACAACTTTTTTGTTACTTTTTGGTAAATTTCATTGTGTTTTTTGTCTCTGTTTAAAATCCATTCGGTGTGTGTACCGGAGGCTAATTTAAGAATTTGTGGGTGATGAAAATGATCTTCATCGTGTGTATGTAATGGTAGGTTATAACAAATTGAGTCTTTATTTGGTTGACAATAACCTTGTGCGTTTTTATGAGAGTTTGCTGTAAACATTATTGGTTTGCGTGGCTTTTGGTTAAAAACCATCTCATATGGTGACATTCCTAGAGTTGTCGTGATTTGTGAATTATATGCTAAGGGAAATAGTTTTACATCTGCTGACCATTCGGTATATCTTGTATCATTTCCATTGATGATACATCTAAGATATTCTTGTAATGAACGGTTCATACCTTCGACTAAGCCGTTTGTCCAAGGTGCATGAGATGTACGTGGTTTGTGTTTATGGTTATATAAATGACATAGTGTGATAATTTCATTATTTATGAATTCTGTACAGTTGTCTGTAACTAAAATTTCTGGTAGTCCAAATTTTGCTATCCAGTGTTCATAAAGCGTTGTGTAAGCATAATAAGCGTTACAATGTGGTACTGGGTTAAGTGCTACATAATGTGTAAATGCGTCAACAATTACCATAATGTAGGAGTTTCCTTCTGATGAGGGTGAAATTGGTCCTTTAGTATCAAATGAGATACGATGATTAAAGTACAAACTTTGTCCTTCAAAATCTTGTTTTTGTGCTATTTGTTTTTGATTTGGGTAAGGTTTATTTAGTTGACATATTATACAGTCATTGCATAGTACTTTTATCCAAATTGGTGCATTTGGGAAATAAAAGTTTTGTATGAAATTTGAAAATGTTTTTTCTGATCCACAGTGTCCTTTAATATTTTGTGTATGTGAAATGATAAAAGCTATGAGAATCATACTTAAAGGGAGACAGGGAACTGTAGATTCATTTGAGTTATATTCTAAAAGGTCTGTATTTTCGTTAATTGTTGTGTTATTAAATTTGCGAAAGTATCGGAGGAGTGTTTTGTTTCCTAGAATAGTTGAATCTGCCTTGATAGGTTTAGTTTTATATTTGTGCCATGATTTTAGTTGTCGAATTACTGGGTCAAGATTTTGATATTGTTTCAGTGTTGAAATTGTAATTGTTTCTGTTGGAGGGAGAAAAATGTTTTCAATTTCTAATTTAGATAAGGGTATTGTAGCAAGTGGGTCATGGAGGTCAAAAATTTGATTTATTGTGTATTTTGAATCGTTTGTTTGTGGTCCTGATAAGTTTATTTTATCAGTTAGATTTTCTTTTTCAATTAGTGGAAAATGGTCTTTTTTAGGCGGGTGTTGTTTTATTCTTTTTTGTTGGGTGTTATTTTTTATCCATTGTGAATATGGGATTGGTTTAAAAGTTGATGTTCCAAGTAGATTAACTTCATAGTGATTATTTTGACAATCTAAATAAAGTGGGAAATGTTGTAAACTATTTATTTGTGATTGTTCAACGTCAGTTTTTACTGCGTATTTGCATTCCAATCGGGGTGATGTTTCATTTTCTGCAAGGTAGAATTTTATATTTTTGGGTATTTCAACTGTGGTTTTACGTGTAAGTAATTCAGGTGGCGTATTTCGACCTAAAGTGTCTGGTATTGCAAGATTTTTTCCTGCGGTCCAAACTATATGTAAGTTTGGGAATTTCATTAAAATTAGTTGAAATCTATAAACTCGGTGGTTTGGATTAGACTTTTGTGTAAAAAGAAAGATGATTGGTTTATGGTCTGTGAATAGAACTGTGGGATGTTTTGATCCAAGTATCAGAAATTCATATTCTGTTAGTGTATATATTATGGCTGTACATTCTCTCATTAGAGTTGAGAGTCGTAGCTCTGCTTGAGTGAATAATCGAGAATTTGCTGATATGAGGTTCATTTTATTTGTACCATTATGTGATTGTAATAATGCTGCGCCGATGCCAAAGTTCGAAGCATCGCACATTGCATAAAATGGTTGATCTGGATCTGGAATTGTGTTTGAAATTTGTTCAGTTAAAAGTTTCTTTATTTCTTCAAATCGTGCTTGATGTTCTGTATTCCATTCAAAATTATTTTGTTGTCTAAGTATATTATAGAATGGTCGTAGATATAATTGCATTTTATAAACATATTTGCTTAAAAAGTTTAACATTCCAAGAAATTCTTGGATTTTCTTTTTATTTGGTGGTTGGAGTTTTTGAATAGCGTCTATACGTGATTTCAATGGAGTGATTGTTTTTCTTTCTATATTATGTCCTAAGAATTTAACTCTTGTCAAAAAGAAGTGTGATTTATTGGGGGCGGCCTTCAGATTTTCGTTCTGAAGTATTTGGTGATATTTTTCTAAAACATTGAACATTTCTTCTTTTGTCTGTCATTGCAAAAAAACATCGTCTAAATAGGTGATTGCGT
Organism: Symsagittifera roscoffensis; assembly: GCF_963678635.1. Lineage (NCBI taxonomy): Eukaryota > Metazoa > Xenacoelomorpha > Acoela > Convolutidae > Symsagittifera > Symsagittifera roscoffensis. Next base: position 24,207,358 of record NC_087071.1, on the reverse strand, counting down.
TTTTCTTGAGTATTAGTGGTCTAAAAATTTTGCTCATAAAAGCTGAAAATGCTGTTGGTCCTATGGATATTCCATAGAATAAGCGGTTGAATTCATATTGTTGGTTTCCAATAACAAATTGTGTTAAACGTCGTGATTGTTCATCTAATGGCATTTGATTATATGCACTAATCATATCGGCGGTGGTAAAGTATTTTCCGTTTACTTTTGTTAAAATAACTTGTATTGGTTCAATGGGCCAATTACACTTTGATTCGTCTATGAGTGAGTTGAGGTATCTAGCATCGAGAACGATTTTTAATGATTCTCCTTTAGCTAGAATGATAACAGGATTGATAAATGTGTTGCCTTTTGGTTGTTCTTCTTTGTTTACTGGTGATATAATGTTGTGTTGTTCTAAAATGTCGAGTAATCTGTTCACTTTATCGTGTAAGTGAATTGGTACTTTACTTGCTCTTTGTTTTTTGAAAACTGCGTCTGGTTTTAATGGGAGATGTAGTGATGAGCTGATTTTGCCAACATCAAATTTGGATGTTGCATAGACTGATGAATATTTAATTAGCTGTTTGGCTAGTTTTTCAAATTCGTCTTGTGTTATTTGTGAATGTTGGAAATTAAACATTGTTAAAAATTTCTGTTGATCCTCTGTGTAGTTACTTATGTTGAATGTAGGTTTGAAGTATGGGGTTTTTGTGAAATAATCCGTATTTCTGTTTTCGTTACTTATTATATTATTTATAGATAATTCTTCATTAAGAATTGTGGATTGACAAATATCTAATAATTGGAGTATATTATTTACACGGTATGCTTTTTCGTGCATTGGTGATATTGTAGCGTTGGTTTCGCAATAGCCTAAAAGTCCTAAAGGTAATGTTACTTGGTAAGGTGTATTGTTGTATACATGTAAGGAAATAATATCTGAATTCGAGTTTTTCAAATATTTTATTGATGAGATTGTGATTTTGAAAAATTTATGAATAGGTTTGAATTCAAAATCTGACATATAAAATTTTTGTTTGTTTTGTTTTTTATCATATTGGTGAACTTGTTTGATTGAAAAATTATAGATGTTTCCTGATAGTGGTTTCAGGTGTTTTCTTTGTTGATTATATATTGGGTAAAATTTTGAAAAGAATGGTGGTTGTTTATTTAATCTTTGAAAAAATGTTAGGGATCCGTCTTTTGTTTTTGTATATTTATCTTTGATTAATATTTTACTGTTCAAGATGTTGATTGTTGGTATATATTTAGATATGAATGGTATTCCAATGATATTGTGTTTAATATCGGTGATATGGAATATTTGTTTAAATGGTTTGGTTAAAATTTTGTTTTGCTCCATTGTTCTTGTGGGGAGAAGAAATAATTGAATTTTTCCGTAGTTTATTAATGTTGATCCCTGTGCTGTTGCTAGTTTGCTGGAGGTTTCAAGAGGTGTTAGCTTTGGGTGTAAGGTTTTTATTTCATTCCATGTGGGAATGTTTATTATATTTGATTCTGCTCCTGAATCAATTAAAAAATCAATTTCAAGATCTGGTGGTTGAAATTCTTTGTTTTTTGGACTTTCTAAGAGAAATGGTATTGTCCCAATTTTTTCTTTGGGTTGTTCTTTTTGTATATTTTGATAGATGTGATTTGTATTCAAGCATTTTGTTTTGTCATTTTCAGTGGGTTGATTTGTAGTGTTAATTCCATTAGTTTCTTGCGTCATTGGTGTGGAATGTATGGGTTTAGTATAATAATTGTGAAGAAATTCTGATTGATTTTCATATATGTGTGATGAAAATGGTTGTTCATATATAACAGGTTCATAGTCATTTTCGACTTTTATCATATTGATGGAGAGAGTGTTTTCTGCGTCGCTTTCTGAATCTGATGATCCACAGTTTATTTGATTGAGTTGTAACGTATCAGTTACTGTGTCATCAATACCTGGAGGGTCTGATGTTGTTTCTGGATTAGATTGTACTTGATTAATATGTCTTTGATGTTTAGGTGTACTACTTCTATGGCGATTATTAGAATTATTATAATGGTTATTATTCCAGTGTGGTGATTGGGAATAATTTCCATAACGATTATTATAGCTTGAATGTCGATTTTGTGAATTATTTCGTGATCTATTTTGATAATTACCGTTTGATCTATTATATGAGTTATTTCTTGATCGGTTGTTTGGATAATACTGATTTCGGTTGTTTGAATAACTTCTATTTCGATTATTGGAATAGTTTCTATTTCTATTATATGATGAGTTTCGTGACTGATTGTTTGGATAGTATCTATTTCTTGATTGGGAATTAGATCTAGAAACAAATTGTGTTGTGTTTGAATTAGATCTGGAGTAGTTATTTCTACTATTTGGTCTATTGTAGTAATTTTGTGACGAATTTTGTGTATTTCTTCGTTCTAGCGATCTTCCTCTATAACTTGAGTTATGTGGTGATTGGTTTCTTGTATAATTTGTATTGTTCGGGAGTGGTTTTCCTGAACTGTTGTTGCTGTATACATTTTTGTTCGGTAGATTTTGATCTTTCTTCATATATTGATAGAATGACTTATTTGGTTCTTTGTATTTTTGAGGTTTATTTTGATTATCTTGCTGTTTTTGTCTACATTCAGAAATACTATGTCCGTATCGTCGGCAATAATTACACCATTTTTTGAAAGATGGTTTGCCTTTAAAATTTGGGTGTTTTTCATAAATATTGAGTATTTCAGTGATTTTTTCAACGAGGTCTGTATCTGATTCCTGTATATTGTTAATATTTGTGGAAGCTGTTTCAATTCTGTTAATGTATTGTAATTTCAGATTTTCCGTTTCTTCGAGTTTCATTGTGATTTCTGCTTGTTCTAGTTTGTCTACTAGTTTTCGAAAATCTAAATCGGGTTCTCGAATTGAAGAAGGATGGGATGCTCTCTTTTTTATTGCTATTTTCCTTAATTGTGGTGTTAAGGTCATCATTAAGATTTCTGTCATCTTTGTGTTTTTATAGTCGTGTGTATTTAATGAATATGCTTTTCGAACTAGTGTTTCGATTCGTACTGCTAATTGCTTGATGGTTTCGTTTGGTAATCTGCGAATTTCATTACATAAAACTCTTTGTTGTTGTTTGTTTCTTTCGGAGTCAAACATTTTTGAAAATTCTTGTGTAAACCTTTTCCAATTTGATTTTATTTTTAGAGGCAATACTGAAAACCATTTTTGGGCTGCGCCATCTAAAGTTGTCTGTATCAACGCTGTGCGTCGATGTATCCAGTTTTGATGTAGTGGCGTATTAATTGGTTCAGGTCCTATATTTAAAATCAAGTTTGCTGTTACTGCATTTAAATAATCTTCTACAGAATATTCAGGGTCTGTTCCTGTGAATACCATTAAAGGTTTATTTGATGTTATTGATGATAACCCATAAGGTATGGATTCATTGTCATTTGTAATGATTCTGCTGCATTTGGCATTTGAGAAAAATTTGAAAGTTGATTTCTTGTTATTTCGTGTTGTTGAAGATAATATGGGAGTGGTATTTCATTTTGCATTTGTGTTGGTTGATACGAGTGTGCAATCATTGGGTTTTGTTGCTGAATTGGTTGAAAAGATTGTGTATTAATTGGGTTTTGTTGCTGAATTGGTTGTTGATTTTGTGTATCTATTGGTTGTGGAGAATAAATTCTATGATTTGTATGTGGTTTCTGTATTCCTTGTCCACGATATTCTTGATTATAGGGTGCAAATATATCTGGTTGTAAGAAATCATCATCTGAGGATAAGTAATCCATTTGATAAGATGTTTGTTTTTTATTTTTATTTTGCTGAAAAAATGGATAATTTTCACTACGATCCTGTGGAGGATGTAAATTTGTTTGGAAATTTACTGAATTAGGTGGTGCCATTGAGTTATCCCAGTTTCGAGATCTTGTATAATTACTGAAATTTTTTCGTGGTTGATAATTTGTTTTCGGTGGATGTGTGTAATTATAATTATGGTCTGCAAAATTGTTTCTAGTGAACGTTTTGCGTGTTTTTGGCGGTATTGTCATGGGTCTGTATGTTTGGTAATCCATGTGTGAATATTTTGGGGCAACCGAAGGTTTAACGGTTGATTGTAAGGTTACTTGTGTTTGTGAAGGGTTTGTATTTCTTGGTGTTGTTAAATTTGGACGTATTGGTGAAATACTTTGTTGTGTAGTTGTTGTGTGTACTATTTCTTCATTTATGAAGTGTGATGGTGTTTGGATATCTTGTTGAGTAAGATTCCTAGTTCCATTGAGGTTTTCATTGTGTATGACTGTAGAGTTTAAACTATTATTTTGCATATCGGGTAAAAATGTATTATAGTTTAATGGTGTTGCATCAATGGTTAATGGTGTTACTTTTACATAATCTCTTACATAAGATATTGTACTTATTGCTTGACTGGAGATTGATTGTGGGATATTTATGAATGCATAATGAGACCATTCGGGGTCCCAAACATAGTCTGATTGTTCTGTGATAGCAGTATCATCGTTTGAGTTTTGAGGTCTAAAATTTTTTCTTGCATGTGAAATTAAATCTATATTATGTGTGAAATAATCTATTATAAACCATGCCAAAATTTTTTGTAAGTCATGTTTTGTATGTTGTGAAACTTCATCTTTCGTGAAATTTTCTTTAATGATATTTAGAAAACTAGAGAGTAGTGTGATTTCATGTCGTACTCTTATATGTTTCGATGTTTCTGTCGGTGAGACATTTGGTATTTGGATTTCGTTTTCTAATATCGAGATATAACTATATATTATTGCAAAAACTTCATTAGTGAATATGGAGTTTGCTCTTTGTGAGTTATGATATTGGATGCTTTTTATATATTCTGAGAATACTTTTGAAAATTCTAAATCAAGGTCGTCTGTTTGAATTATATATTTGCTGTGATTCTGATTTGGTGAGCTGAATTCTATGGAGTAGATTCCGTATTGTTGTGTTAAGTTACATATATCTTTTAAATAGTGATCGATAATTTGTCTTTTGATTTTGACATCTGGGAACTCTGTTTTACATGGACTGATTCCGGGTTCAAATAAATTTAATAGTAAATTTTTGCAAAACATATGTTGTCCTCTATCAGTGGTTGCATCTACTATAAAGGGGAAAATATCATCATCATCTGGACTTTCTTCACCTGGGGTGTGCGTTGAGCTCATTTTTTCGTTCGATGACTGTTAATATGTAATTATCAATGTGTCTAATTGGTTGATTCCAATTGTATAAATGTACTGGTTTGTGTTTATACAGCTTTTTTATTCTTCTTTTTCCTCTTTTTGATGAATTTGAAGTTGTTTCTGAGTCAGAGAAATATAATTGATCGTGAATTGGGCAAATTTTATCTATTGATTCTTTTAGTTTATAAAGTTCGTCTAAACTGTTGGTTTCTGATTCTGAAAATGCGTTTCGGTTTTTTGAAAATCTTTTTCGTGTTATTTGTCTTTGTTTAGTTATTATTTTTCTCTTTAGTGTTTGTCGTTTTGTTCGGATGTATCCAACTGTTTGTGTATGAGGTGTGATTACAAGGTCGTATTTTTTGTTATCTATTTCACAATTGTGTAAAACGATTGTTTGTTTTTTTTCTAGGTTTTTAAATGACATAAGGTTTAGGATGACGGGTGCAAAAGGTTGTTAAATGATTTCTATTTGCTTAAACTGTTAGTCCTTACAATTTTTTGGTTAGCTTAACCTGGGTCTATTTGTTTAGGGTTGGAGAGAAAAGTATATCTATTCCGAAGAATGATTTTTTACTTTCTCGTGACTAGTATAAGCTAAGGTGTTAACTTACTTAATCTTACTTAGGGGTAGTGATTGTGTTCAAAGGTTGGAGAATAGTAAATCGATCCACAAGGTTCAGGTATAATTAGAACGCGAGTAGTTCGTTAGATACTATTTTAAAATTACTAAGTCTAAGATTTATCCTGGGTCTGGTAAGAGGAGGGGTCAAGTGAAGGATGAATAACCGAAGTTCTTCACTGTTTATCCTAATTTGAATGATTAGTTTTATTTAAAAATTTCTATTAGTCCTGGGTTTTTAGAAAGGGTTGGACAGTGAATCGACGTTTGAGGTCGTTAGACACTAGTTAAGTGGGTGGGGGAGAACAAAATTGTTCTTTTTGATCCAAGGATAGGCCTTGATGATCAAGTTTGAAATTTAATTAAGTAGAAAATGATTTAAGATCCAAGGATAAGCCTTGATTATCTGATTTTAAATTTAAGTGAATTTAAGTTTAAAATGATTTAAATTTGTGTAAAGAAAAGATTTAGTGTTTTTATGATATTAGTGAGCTTATGAATGCTGTTATGTTTAGGTGATGAAGCTGGAACAACAGGATGATTTATGATTACTAACCATTTATTGTCATGCTACTAATTTTTATTTTGATTTTCCAATAAATATTTTTCAAACATGTTTTGTATATTACTGCAGAATTTAGGAAAACGATCTGAGATCTTTTTATCAATCGTTATTGTATATTAATAATTTTGTTTAGCGCCTGAAATGATTTTGAAGATTGACTTCAAGATTTTATGTTTGCAAATGAAAATCTAAATTCATTGCTAGTAGTATTCTAAATACAAAAGTTTGTTCTGGCTTTTGCCGAACTATCATAAAACTATATGGCAAGTTTCTACTTTGTCGTATGTCGTCTCTGGTTCGAGGTCTTCTTCCAATTCCGGGTAGTTCTGTTATCGTTCGGAATATTGGCTCTGATCTATTGAGTCGTAGAGACATTTCGATTAAATTATCGTCGTATAACATTTTGTAAATGTTTTGTCTAAATTCTAATTTTTTATTGGTTAATTCTAAGCTATAAAGGTCTTGTTCGAGACTTATGGTCGCACCAGATGAGTTATGACCGATGGGTACAACTCATAGAGTAATTTCGGATAGGGTACACCGTCTGCTCGTCACGCTATCTTATTTTCGGCCGGATAGATTCGTGCAACTTCTTAGTCTAATACCGATCCTAATCTTACTCTTATACTATCTAGTCTCAGGTTGTTTAACTAGTCTCTGCTAGGCTCAATAGATCTAGGGTATTCTGGTTTATTGCGGCTGCTGAAGTACTCGGGAGAGTCCAACTAATTTCTAAGTTAAATTCAAATCTCTCTGGTGCTGAAATTACAAGTAATTTCAGCACTTACAAATAAGTGGATTGTTAGTTAGATGGATCATGATTGGTTAATATTAAATACTTTACATTGGTAAAATATCTAATTTATCCAATCATAAAATGCAGTTTAGATCAGGTTCCACTATACTTAACACTGACAACCATTTGTAGTGCAAAAACTTCTTGTAGTTTCAGCATCAGACAATTTGAATAAATCTTAGAAGACAGTTGTTCTCCTTTGGACAAGTTCCATAAACCTAACTCGCAAATACCAGTATACGCTAGATCTATTGAGACTAGGAGAAATAAGAGTAAGATTAGGATTGATATTAGACCAAGAAGTTGCACGAGTCTATCTGGACGAAAAAAAAAGATAGCGTAACGAACAGATGGTGTACCTTATCTGAAATTACGCTATGAGAAAGCTACCTCTGGCTTAAACTGGATTAAACTATGAGAAGGCTACCTCTGGTGCGAACATAGGTCTCGATCAAAGACCTACTAGTTAACATGGATTTTGCAAAATAGTAGTAGAAAAAAGACCATTGCAAAAAGTTGCAAAAAGTTAGATGTAATAGAAAACTTAACAGAAATGTCTCTACGTCTCAATCAATTTACGCCAAGATTTCAAACAATACGATAAAAACCAGGTATTGAACGAAAGACCAGATCAGTTCGTGAGCATCGGTTGAACAACGAAACAAGTCACTACGTGATAAAACGACACAAACAGCAAATGGTTTATGCCTTCAAAATCCTCGACCCAGAAGATTTTTTCCCTAACCTTCAAACAAGTTTACTTGGAGCAATAGTTTAATTTTCTTCAATAAATTTCTTGGTGTTTCCTAACTATATTATAAAACAAAAACGACTTATAAAAAGATACCCAAGTCATTCCTATCATCAAAATCTGCAGTAATTCAATTTTAAAAACTTTTGTAAAATAGTTACTTTATTGAATAAAAATACAAAATTTTTATTCTCGCTGTCTCATTTGAAACATAACTACAATTATTCTAACATCACAATTATGAAACATAACTACAATTAAACGAACACCATCTAAAGTCATAACTCTTAAACAAATCTTTAAATTTATCATTTTTTCAACCTAAACTTTATTTTTAAAAGATTATCAAGGCCGAGCCTTATTTTTTTGATTATCTTATTTTCCTCAAGAAAATATCATCAAGGTTTTCCTTGGATCTTCAAATTAAAACTTAAATTAAAATTTTATGTCATTCAGTTGACTTGATCATCAAAGCCTCACTTGAATCAATCAGAACAACTTTGTTCTCCCCAGTGCATAATCAAAACTGTCTAACGGCTTCAAACGGTCTCCAACACTTATCAAAGAACCAGGATTAATCGAAAAAATATCTTAAAAAAATATCCAAGAACAAAATTCGCGAAGAGCAAACTAAATCTTTACAAACAACGTTTTCTCTATTATTTATAATTATATATCTATATTTGAACAAAAAACACTAGAAAAATCACCGACCGAAACATCTCGAAACGCAAGTGATGTTTGGGATGATGATTCATCTCGATATACAATACCTTTGCAAGACATTAACCTTTTCTCACAATTTATTTTACACAATCCGTGAAACGCTCGCTAATAACGAAATCTCACAAAATGTAAAAAATGATCTACGAAGAATCCTAGCATGGTTCAGATTAGACTAGTTTGTTCACGAATTAGATTTCACTTCAACATCAAAAAAGATTTTTTGACCACAAGTTTAGGACGATGAAAATATATTCGCAGACCAAACAGATTATGTTTGGCACCCTGAATGGTCTCATCTCTTATTCGTTAATACCACCACTGACATTTCAAGTGCCGCGATTGCCAGTGTTTCTGTACAAAAAGACTGTTTAAGAGTTACTCCACTTACTATTGATGTAACACCCATAAAATATGACACAATTTTCAGCGAAAGAACAGGAAATAGTAGTTTAAATCAAACTTTATGAAAACACAAAAAACATTTAACACAACAGGATATCCAATCCTCATCACATTTTGTATATGAGGAAAAACCTGAAAAAATAGCTACAACAACGCATCAGAGTTTTTCTCCTGTTCCACCAAAACTTACAACACCATATAATCAAAGTTCTCCATTTCCACAAACAACCTTTCATCGATAGTAAACCATAGTTTTCACTAAAGGACAATCAATCATTTGACCAATAATCAAGCCACGACCAACGAACAAACAAAAAGCCACCAAATAGAAAAAATTTTCCATATCGCAATTTTGATTTTCTCGCAAATATTAAATTAAAAAGAGCGATAACAAACCCTTCCTACATACGTCATCAAAGTCAATCACAAGAATAAAAATACAATAAACAGATACCGCAACCAGCTCTCCAACCAGTTTTCTTTAAGGGATAACAAAGAACTACAACAGACCTTTGTGAAAATTATCCACTTTTCAACAAAACAAAAATCCAACAAACAAACAATTCACAAGAAATTAGCCACGTTATTCTGAAGATGACACTCATGGTATTCACAGGAACATACCCGGCATACTCAAAAGAAGACTACCTGAACTCTGTTACAATGAATTTAAAATTAAACATAAACCCAGAACCAGTTATTACACCACTCTATCAAAAATGGTTTTATAGACGTACAGTTTAAATCCAAACCACACTTAAGGATGCAGCTCAAAAGTGGTTTTCAGATCTACCTTTAGAAATTGAAACAGATTGGAAAATTTTCCTAGAAGAGTTTACAAAAATGCTTGACTCCGAAGAAACAAACAACACCAAAGAAAACAATGCAACGAAATCCGTAGACTCCCTAACGAAACAAAAAAATAGCTCGCAAAAAGTATCGAAACCCTAATAAGAAAAGCATACACCCTGAAAACACCTGACTACAAAAATACGAAACTGACTGAAAATTTAATGATGACTCCGTCACCAGAATTACGAAAAATTGCATAAAAAAAGAGAGCATCATATCCACCATTAATCCGAGAACCCGACTTAAATTTTCGAAAAAGTTTAGACAAACTAGAACAAGCTGAAGTCACTAACAAATTAAAATAAATAAAAATTTTAAAACTGCAAAATGTGAACAACATCCAAAAATCAACTTCACAACTTAATGATATCTAAGACATTAATAATAAATTAGCAGAAAAAATCACCGATATACTAAACATTTTCGAAAAGAATCCAAATTTCGAAGAGGAACCACGATTCAAAAATTGGTGCAACTGATGTCGTAGATATGGACATAGCTTTGCTGAATACAAACAAAAAAACAACAAGACAACCAAAATAAACCACAAAAACACAGAGAGCCAAGAAAACTTAAAAGCATAACATGAAAGAAGATCAAAGTCTAGCAAATAAAAACGTTCAATGTATCAACAGCTCGGGAAAACCCCTTCCAGATAGCTACAATAATTATAGACCAAAGGCTCCATATCAAAATGACTTCGCGGAAGTATCCCGGACAGAAGAATTTCACAAAATAATTCACAAAACAGATGTAGAAGATCAAAGAATCAGAATTATCGGTCTCGAAATAAGTATTCAAGATCAAACTCAAATAGAAGTAATTACTCAAAAATCAATAGAAATAATTCTGATTCAAACTCTCGAAACAAAACTATTCTAAGGATTGTTCAGGAAATTGATCATACAATCGAAATCAAAATTATTCAAACAAAGGAAACTAAAAACATTCGATGAATAGATCACGGAATTACTCTAACATTAGACTATATTACAACAATAACAATAATAGATCCCGTGATAACTCTGAGAACCGAAAGAACAACTATCCAAACAGACAGAGAAACTATTCTCAGTCACCACATAGAAACAACACTCAATATTCGAATTCACAAATTCAAAACAGGAGAAGTAGTGCACCAAAACATCAGAGACGAAAAAATAAAATAAAATCAGTAGAAAAAACACGTCCAGACCTTCCCGGTTTTGACAACTCAGAAAATTAGGAATTATAGTTAAAACACATACCATGAGAAACTACAGACGACGAAGGTGAAAAAGAAAATTCAAAACTGAACATTATAAATCAAAATACCAGAAATAGAAAACAACAACCAAAGAAAAAACTTGAACAATCCCACTCCTATTGAAAAGCCCAAAAAATGAAACTTTCAAACGCAGATCTTAAAAATGATTTTTTAATTGATTCAGGAGCAGAATCAAATTTTGTAAGCTTTCCCACACATAGGGAAATTCAAACCCTACATTCAAAACTTTGCCCTTCTAAAACCTCAAGTAAACTAGCCACTGCACAAGGATCAAGTCTTACAAACTATGGAAAAATTCAATTATACCTTGTTCCAAACCGAGCAATGGAACAAAATAAACTTTTAAATAATTTCGTTAAGCAAATGTTTTACATAGCATATACAAAACAAAATAAGGTTGGAATACCCTTTATTACAAAATGATTCCCAATTATCAACATCTTGAATAGCAAGTTACATATAAAGGACAATTATTCAAAAAAAAAATAAAACAACTCTAATATTTTCAAAAAAGTCAATAGGCAACACCATTTTTCTCAAAACTCTACCCCATATAAAATCAACAACTCAAACACTTGAAACCAGTTTCAATACCTCTCTATAAATCAAGTACATCAAAATAAAAATGATCAAAACAAACAAAGTTTATGTATGTCCGACCTTGAATTTATACCACTTCATCAATTTTTTTAGTAACAAATTTAACCATTAAGTATGCAAAGGATAAAAACTAAGATGAAACATCTCTACATGTATACAATAATTCACCATACAAAATCACCTTAATTTTACGACTTCTAGGATATTGCCAAACAAATGCAAAATTTCAACCGACAGAAAAAAGAGCCTTAAGAATAAATTTTAATTTCAAGCTAATAGATTTTTGCAAATCAATTTTTCCTATTAAATAGAATTCAAATTACTATAAACGAAACACGGATTATTCACAAAAACACATTATTTTAAACCCACATTTCAAATCTCAAACATACAAATGAACAAAAAAAAACTTCTCTTAATGTTCAACTTTCAATAATTACAAAATAATGAAAAAGAAATTGATCAAATTGCAGAATTATAATTGAAATACCCAATGGTCTACGCTACAACTTAATTTGACTTTGAAAAAATACATTCACCATTACACCTTCCTCTTGAACCAGACGCAGTTTTCAAAAAGCAACGAGAAAGTAAAGTACCAATCCATTTACAAGATAAAGTAAACAGACTACTAGACGTTCTCAAACAAAAAGAAATCATATCACCAGTAAAAAAAGAAGAACAACCTATAGGAAAAACCTTCATCAAGCTCGCTCTCGCTAAAGTCGAATTGTCCTAGACGCAAGATATCTCATTTCCCTAACTGATGAATCTGAATTTATACTCGCAAAAATAAACTGAACAATTTTTACTACTGCCGACATGATCAGTGCATACAACCAAATGCAAATAGACAAACAATCATGTCGGCTCACACAAGTCGTTATTAGAAATCATCAATACGAAATTGATAGATAGTCATATGGAATATCCATAGGACCAGCAGCTTTTTCAGCTTTTATGAGCAAAAATTTTCGTCCATTTAATCTCAGCAAAACTTTTATCACACATTTAGACGATGTTCACATAGTGTCACAAACAAAGCAGGAAAGGTTTAACTTATTAGAAAAGTATCGTCAAAATTTACTAAAAGAATACATAAAAGCAGCCCCAGATAAATCACATTTTTTTCTCACTCTTGATGCAACACCCATAAAATATCACAAAATTTTCAACGAAAGAACAGAAAAAAGTAGTTTAAGCTCAACTTTATAAGTACACAAGAAACCTTTAATACAACAGGATATCCAATCCTCATCACATTTTGTATATGAGGAAAAAGTTGAAATAATAGCCACAACAACACAACAGAGTTTTTCTCCTGTTCAACCAAAACTTGTACAACACCATAAAATAAAAGTTCTCCATTTCCACAAACAACCTTTCATCGATAGTAAACCAACCGTCGTTCCATAATTTTCACAAAAGGACTATCAATCATATAGACCAAAAACCAAGCCACGACCAACGAATCAAAACAAAAAGCCACCAAATAGAAATAATTTTCCAAATCGCAATTATGATTTTCTCGCAAATATTTAAAAAAATAGAGCGATAACAAACCCTTCCTACATACAGATCAAAATCAATCACAAGAACAAAATTACAATAAACAGATACCGCAACCAGCTCTCCAACCAGTTTTCTTTAAGGGACAACAAAGAGCTACACTCAGCCACGTTATTCTGAAGATGACACTCATGGTATTCACAGGAACATACCCGGCATACTCAGTAGAAGACTACCTGAAAGCAGTTAGAACGAATTTAAAATTAAACATAGTCCCTGAACCAGTTATTACATCACTCTATCGAAAATGGATTTATAGACGTACAAATTAAATCCAAACCACATTTAAGGGTGCAGCTCAAAAATGGTTTTCAGATCTACCTTTAGAAATTAAAACAGATTGGAAAATTTTCATAGAAGAGTTTACAAAAATGCTGACTCCGAAGAAACAAACAACGCCAAAGAAAACTATGCAACGAAATCCGTAGACTCCCTAACGAAACAAAAAATTAGCTCGCAATAAGTATCGAAACCCTAATAAGAAAAGCATACACCCTGAAAACACATGACTACAAAAATACGAAACTGACTGAAATTTTAATGTTGACTCCATCACCAGAATTCTGAAAAATTGCATAAAAAAGAGCATCATATCCATCATTAATCCGAGAACCCGACATAAATTTTCGAAAACTAGTAGACAAACTGGTACAAGCTGAAGTCACTATGAAATTAAAATGAATAGAAAATTTAAAACTGCAAAATTTGAACAATATCCAAACATCAACTTCACAATTTAATGATATCTAAGACTCTGATAATAAATTAGCAGAAAAATTACCCATATACTAAACATTTCCGAAATGAATCCAAATTTTGAAGGTGAACCACGATTCAAAAATTGGTGCAACTATTGTCGTAGATATGGACATAGCTTTGCTGAATACAAACAAAAAAACAACAAGACAACCAAAATAAACCACAAAAACACAGAGAGCCAAGAAAACCTAAAAGCATAACATGAAAAAAGATCAAAGTCTAGCAAACAAAAACGTTCAATGTAACAACAGCTCGGGAAAACCCCTTCCAGATAGCTACAATAATTATAGACCAAAGTCTCCATATCAAAATACCTTCGCGGAAGGTCACAGACAGAAGAATTTCACACAATTATTCACAAAACAGATGTAGCAGATCAAAAAGTCAGAATAATCGGTATCGAAATAAGTATTCAAGATCAAACTCAAATTGAAGTAATTACTCAAATAACAATAGAAATAGTTCTGATTCAAACTCTCGAAACAAAACTATTCTAAGGACTGTTCAAGAAATTGATCATACATTCGAAATCAAATTTATTCAAACAAAGGAAACTAAAAACATTCGATGAATAGATCACGGAATTACTCTAACTATAGACCATATTACAACAATAACAAAAATAGATCCCGTGATAACTCTGAGAACCGAAAGAACAACTATCCAAACAGACAGAGAAACTATTCTCAGTCACCACATAGAAACAATACCCATATTCAAATTCACAAATTCAAAACAGGAGAAGTAGTACACCAAAACATCAGAGACGAATTAATGAAATAAAATCAATAGGAAAAACACATCCAGACCTTCCCGGTTTTGACAACTCAGAAAAATAGGAATTATATTTGAAACACATGCCTTGAGAAACTACAGACGACGAAAGTCAAAACGAAAGTTCAAAACTGAACATTATAAATCAAAATACCAGAAAAAGAAAACAACAACCAAAGAAAAACTTGGAAAATCCCACTCCTATTGAAAAGCCCAAAAATGAAACTCAATCGCAGATCTTAAAATTGATTTTTTAATTGATTCAAGAGCAGAATCATATTTTATAAGCCTTCCCACACGGAGGGAAATTCAAATCCTACATTCAAAACTTTGCCCTTCTAAAACCTCAAGTAAACTAGCCACTGCACAAGGATCAAGTCTTACAAACTATGGAAAAATTCAATTATACCTTGTTCCAAACCGAGCAATGGAACAAAATAAGCTTTTAAACAATTTCCTTAAACAAATGTTTTACATAACCTATACAAAACACAATAAGGTTGGGATACCATTTATTACAAAATGATTCCCAACTATCGACATCTTGAATAGCAAGTTACAATTAAAAGAAAATTATTCAAAAAAATAAAACATCTCTAATATTTTCAAAAAAATCAAAAGGCAACACCCATTTTTCTCAAAACTCTACCCCATACAAAATCAACAACTCAAACACGTGAAACCACTTTCAATAACTTCTCTATAAATCAAGTACATCAAAAAATGATCAAAACAAACAAAGTTTATGTATGTCCGACCTTGAATTTATACCACTTCATCAATTTTTATAGTAACAAATTTAACCATTAAGTATGCAAAGGATACAAACTAAGACGAAACATCTCTACATGTATACAATAATTCACCATACAAAATCACCTTATCTTTACTACTTCTAGGATATTGCCAAACAAATGCAACATTTCAACCGACAGAAGAAAGAGCCTTTAAAGTAAATATTATTTTGAAGCTAATAGGTTCTTGCAAATCTACTATTCCTAAGGAGGAACTATCTATTAAAAAGAATTCAAATGACTCTAAACGAAACACGGATTATTCACAAAAACACATTATTTTAAACCCACATTTCAAATCTCAAACAATCAAATGAACAAAAAAAACTTCTCTTAATGTTCAACTTTCAATAATCACAAACTAATTAAAAAGAAATTGATCAATTAGCAGAATTATAATTGTAATACCCAATGGTCTACGCTACAACTTAATTTGATTTTGGAAAAATACATTCACCATTACACCTTCCTCTTGAACCAGACGCAATTTTCAAAAAGCAACGAGAAAGTAAAGTACCAATCCATTTACAAGATAAAGTAAACAGACTACTAGACGTTCTCAAACAAAAAGAAATCGTATCACCAGTAAAAAAAAGAACAACCAATAGGAAAAACCTTCATCAACCTCGCTAAAGTCGAATCACTAAAAATTGTCCTAAACGCAAGATATCTCATTTCCCTAACTGATGAATCTACATTTAATTGGCCCATAGAACCAATACAACTAATACTCGCAAAAATAAATGGAACAAGTTTTACTACTGCCGACATGAACAGTGCATACAACCAAATGCAAATAGACGAACAATCACGTCGGCTCACACAAGTCATTATTAGAAATTATCAATACGAAATTAATAGATAGTCATATGGAATATTCATAGGACCAGCAGCTTTTTCAGCTTTTATGAATAAAAAAAATTTTCGTCCATTTAATCAAATCAAAACTGTTATCACACATTTAGACGATGTTCTCACACAGTCACAAACAGATCAGGAAAGGTTTAACTTATTAGAAAAGTATCGTCAAAGTTTACTAAAAGAATACATAAAAGCAGCCCCAGATAAAACACATTTTTTCTCACTCGTGTTAAACTCCTTGGACGGTAGTATATTGCCCAAGATAGTAGAACTACCCCTTAAAATCTCGACTGGATGCTCTTTTAAATTTTCAACCCCAACTTTAAAAAAAAAAGACTTCCTTGAAAGGTTTTTTTTTTGACTAAATACGTTTATGAAATGCAACTATACTTGAGACCGTTGTATAGTATACTTCGACAACAAAAAAATTTGAATGGGCATTGAAACATCAAAAACGCTTTGATGAAAAAATCCTTCTCACAGAACAAATCTCAAAAAACAATTTCAGATCCAGATCAACCATTCTACGCCATGTGTGACGCCTCAAACATTAGAATTGGCGCAGAACCCTTGCAATCACATAAAGGTACAAACAAACTGAGTTTTATATCAAACAGTGTACACAAGCGGAATTTTTACTCTCTGCACTTTTGAGAGAATGTATAACCACATTATATACACTCACAGAATATGAGTTTTTAATCCTTGGATCAAAACACTCAACAGTTCTAATTAGAGATCACAAACCAATAATTTTTCCATTTGTACAAAAGTCGTATCCAAACCATAGAGTTTATAGCTTTCAACTTATTCTGATTAAAATTCCAAACCTACAATTAGTTTAGACAGCAGGAAAAAAACTTGCCCTACTAGATACACTTAGTCAAAAAAAAACACCGGAATTAATGACAAGAAAAACAACCGTGGAAATACCACCATTCTTGCTTGCAAAAGACGAAAAATTATCACGACTAGAATGCAAGTACGCAGTAAAAACTGACCCTGAAACTACACAAAACAATAATTTAGAACAATTTCTATGGTCAAAATAACCATTATGAAATAGATTTATTGGAAATAATACATTTAAATCAATATCATACTCATCATGGATCAAAAACAATACACAATAAAAAACATCTAAACAAAAAAAAAGTTGAAAAAATCTATTTCCCTTAATAGAAATGGAAAAATTAACAATTATCACAAATTTAACAGGACCTCCTAACTTTTATTCAAAATATACAGTTAAAAGATTTTTTAGCTTACAAGACCCCCAGACAAAACACGTTTCTCAAAAAACTAAATTCAAAAATCTTTCTTCCAACCACCGAGAAATGACACTAGAATTACTACAAAATTAGCAAAACCTTGACCCCGTCATTATACAACGTAAATCTTGGCACAAACATCAACAAAACCAAAAAAAGCTGATATCACAACCATAAGAAACAAAAGACTACTTAGATATTTCCGAAGGCTCAACAAAACAACAATCAACGAAAACACTGGTCTTTTGGAAAATCTTACTCTGGAAACAAAAGTGTCCTGTCTACAATTAAGCATGATTTTGATAGCATTTCATTTTTCACATTCCTTAGATAAAAAAGGACACGCAGGTTCAGAAAAAAACATATTCAAACTTCATACAAAGTTTTTAACCTCCAAATGCACCAATTTGGATTGAGGTCTTATGCAAGGAAGCATAATATGTCAATTAAAAAAATCCATTTTTCACACCAGAAAAAACAATTTGCAGAAAAACAAGATTTTAAAGGACAAAGTCTATGTTTCAACCACAGAATATCATTTGACACAAAACATCTCATGCCCTCTGGACTAATGGTTACTGGACCATTACAAGAATGCCCTCTGGACTATTGTGAATGGACCATTACAAGAAGTTCTCCGATGTATTATAAATGGAAATGATACCAAACACACCACATGAACAACCGACGTAAAACTATTCCCATTAGCAAATAATTCTCAAAAACAACAAATCTTGGACTGTCACCATTTGGAATGGCTTTTTATTCAAAAACCGCATAAACCAAGAATGATCACAGCAGACTCCTACCACTCCAAACACATGATGAAAATCACTTTCATCACCAACAAATCCAAATATTAGACTCTGAAACTCATACAGAATGGGTTTTAAACCGAGATAGAAAACAAAAGAACTTTATCAAAAAATCGCTAAGAAATTATTGCACATAGAGATGAAAAAATTAACAATTATCACAATTTCAACAGGACCTCCTGATTTTTAATCAAAATAGACAATTAATAGATTTTTTAGCTTGCAAGACCCCCAGACAAAATACCTTTCTCAAAAATTACCTTCAAAAATTTTTCTTCCAACCACAGAGAAATGACACCAGATTTTGAAATATTTCTCAATATGTCAATTTAAAAAAGCCTTTTCTACACCAAAAAAAAACAACTTGCAGAAAGACAAGATTTTAAGCCTACATAACGCTTTAGGAACACTGGATAGTAAATTTTGGATTACCAGAAAGGCTTGTCACAGACAATGGTACTGAACTCATAAATGATTAAATCTTATCATTATGTCACCTGTACAACATCAAACATAAACCCCGAACATCTCATGCCCCCTGGACTAATGTTTTAGTAGAAGTTGTGATTCGACCATTACTAGAAGTTCTCCGATGTATTATAAATGGAAATGATACCAAACACACCACATGAACAACCGACGTAAAACTATTCCCATTAGCATATAATTCAAAAAAAAAACTCTTGGACTGTCACCATTTGGAATGGCTTTTTATTCAAAAACCGCATAAACCAAGAATGTTCACAACAGACTCCTACCACCAGACTTACAGAATGAATTTTAATCCGAGATAGAAAACATAAAAACTTTATCAAAAAATCGCTAAGAAATTATTGCACATAGAGATGGGAAAATTAACAGTTATCACAAATTCAACAGGACCTCCTGATTTTTAATCAAAATAGACAATTAATAGATTTCTTTAGCTTGCAAGACCCCCAGACAAAATACCTTTTTCAAAAACTAACTTCAAAAATCTTTCTTCCAACCACAGAGAAATGACACCAGATTTTGAAATATCTCTCAATACGTCAATTAAAAAAACTTTTTCTACACCAAAAAAAACAACTTGCAGAAAAACAAGATTTTTAAGCCTACATAACGCTTTAGGAACACTGGATAGTAAAATTTTGATTCCAGAAAGGCTTGTCACAGACAATGGAATTGAACTTATAATTGATTAAATCTTATCATTATGTCACCTGTACAACATCGAACATAAACCCCGAACATCTCATGCCCCCTGGACTAATGTTTTAGTAGAAGTTGTGAATCGACCATTACAAGAAATTCTCCGATTTATTATAAATGGAAATGATACCAAACACACCACATGAACAACCGACGTAAAACTATTCCCATTAGCATAAAATTCACAAAAACAACAACTCTTGGACTGTCACCATTTGAAATGGCTTTTTATTCAAAAACCGCATAAACCAAGAATGTTCACAGCAGACTTCTCAAAAAAGCACAAGGTTATTGTCAACCTACAAAAGATACTTTTATTACAATTTACCACTCCAAACACATGATGAAAATCATTTTCATCACCCACAAATCCGAAAATTAGCCTCTGAAACACATACAGAATGGATTTTAATCCGAGATAGAAAACAAAAGAATTTTATCAAAAAATCGCTCAGAAATTATTGCACAAAGTTCAATTCCAATTTAATTCACATTTTACACCAGCATCTAATCTTAAAATAGGAACATATGCATTAATCTCAAAGTTTTTGTCCAGAAAGGAATAGCTAAAAAATTACAACCTATCCGAAAAAAAAACTATTCAAATAATTGAAAAACCCATAAATGTTACATATAAACTATCTATCCCAACAAAGTAGAAACAATTACGAATAGGCCTTTTGTGAATTAACACAGTTAATCATTTACAGTACTATAAATTGTTGAAAGGCCAACAGAATATATCAAACAACAAGAAACTTCTCACCTGAAATAGAAATCATTGAAAATATTCCAAAAGAAAATACCGAAATTCCCAAAATCAAATACCTCAAAAACTAAGCATTGATTGTGAACTAGAAGAAAAAATCTCAAAAACAGAAAAAAAAATCACAACAACGCCAATCATCGCGTCTCAGAAATCAACCAAGAAAAGATTAAAAAAACCTTTAATCCTCAATCTAAAATTTTAAAGAAAGTAGAATTTCACAAACCCCCTTGATTACTTAAGATATATTGAACATACTTGGATAACTATTTCTAAGGAATCTATAATTCTCAATCTTGAACTGAATAGTTCCAATTCAGCCAATATAAATCGTTTCAAACATCACTTAACTTCGAATAGATTCAAAACTATAACTAGAAGCCCTCCAGGACAAGTCTTACAACCCTCATCTATCATTCAGTACAAAAATCAACAATATTGTCTCAACTTATACCCCACATTTCCCCAAAAGGGGAATTTCAATTAAGCATAAAGAAAGATTTGGACATGATCATTTAGCATTAGGATGAAATATCTCATAAAAAACCCCTAGCCATCCAAGAAATAAAAACAAACCTAGGAAGTTCAATTCCAAACCTCCACATTTTACAAAAAAAAACTTTCCATATCCAACCCATTTGTCAAAAATCAATTTATCACACTTGGTTTCCAACCCAAAAATAAAAAAATAAAAAAAAACTTCGACGAAACAAATCACTTTTCAAGTGCTTCTCTGGAAACCAGTTCGATACTAAAAATAATCATTTCAACTCTAATTTTAATTTTTGACACACTTTTTATATTTTTTTTATCATCGAGACTGTACAAAATAGCTCGCTTTCTTTTCATAATTTTTTGCAGTAAATTTGTAATTTTTTATTCCCACATGAAAACTTTCCACAACTTACCACCACTTGACCACCTATCATCTTTCATCTTTCATTTATCATCTTTCATCTTTTTGTATTTTTTTTTATCATTTTACTAGTTTCCCTAATTTTAACAATTTGCAAACCAACCGTCGTTCCATAGTTTTCACAAAAGGACTATCAATCATATAGACCAATAACCAAGCCACGACCAACGAACAAACAAAGAGCCACCAAATAGAATTAATTTTCCAAATCGCAATTTTGATTTTCTCGCAAATATTAAAATAAATAGAGCGATAACAAACCCTTCCTACATACGTCATCAAAATCAATCACAAGAATAAAATTACAATAAACAGATACCGCAACCAGCTCTCCAACCAGTTTTCTTAAGGGACAACAATGAGCTACAACAGACCTTCGTGAAAATTATCCACTTTTCAACAAAACAAAAATCCAACAAATAAACAATTCACAAGAAATCAGCCACGTTATTCTGAAGATGACACTCATGGTATTCACAGGAACATACCCTGCATACTCAATAGAAGACTACCTGAATGCAGTTACACCGAATTTAAAAATAAACATAGTCCCAGAACCAGTTATTACACCACTCTATTAAAAATGGATTTATAGACGTACAGTTTAAATCCAAACCACACTTAAGGGTGCAGCTCATAAATGGTTTTCAGATCTACCTTTAGAAATTAAAACAGATTGGAAAATTTTCATAGAAGATTTTACAAAAATGCTTGACTCCGAAGAAACAAACAACACCAAAGAAAACTATGCAACGAAATCCGTAGACTCCCTAACGAAACAAAAAAATAGCTCGCAAAAAGTATCGAAACCCTATGAAAAAAAAGCATACACCCTGAAAACACATGACTACAAAAGTACGAAACTGACTGAAATTTTAATGATGACTCCCATCACCAGAATTACGAAAAATTGCATAAAAAAAGAGAGCATCATATCCATCATTAATCCGAGAACCCGACATAAATTTTCGAAAACCAGTAGACAAACTAGAACAAGCTGAAGTCACTATGAAATTAAAATAAATAGAAAATTTAAAACTGCAAAATGTGAACAACATCCAAACATCAACTTCACAATTTAATGATATCTAAGACTCTGATAATAAATTAGCAGAAAAAATCACCCATAAACTAAACATTCCCGAAAAGAATCCAAATTTTGAAGGTGAACCACGATTCAAAAATTGGTGTGCAACTATTGTCGTAGATATGGACATAGCTTTGCTGAATACAAACAAAAAAACAAAACAACCAAAATAAACCACAAAAAACACAGAGAACCAAGAAAACTTAAAAGCATAACATGAAAAAAGATCAAAGTCTAGCAAACAAAAACGTTCAAAGTAACAACAGCTCGGGAAAACCCTTTCCAGATAGCTACAGTAATTATAGACCAAAGTCTCCATATCAAAATGCCTTCGCGGAAGTATACCAGACAGAAGAATTTCACAAAATAATTCACAAAACAGATGTAGCAGATCAAAGAGTCAGAATAATCGGTATCGAAAAAAATTATTCAAGATCAAACTCAAATAGAAGTAATTACTCAAATAACAATAGAAATAGTTCTGATTCAAACTCTCGAAACAAAACTATTCTAAGGATTGTTCAGGAAATTGATCATACAATCGAAATCAAAATTATTCAAACGAAGGAAACTAAAAACATTCGATGAATAGATCACGGAATTACTCTAACAATAGACCATATTACAACAATAACAATAATAGATCCCGTGATAACTCTGAGAACCGAAAGAACAACTATCCAAACAGACAGAGAAACTATTCTCAGTCACCACATAGAAACAATACCCAACATGCAAATTCACATATTCAAAACAGGAGAAGTAGTACAACCAAAAGATCAGAGACGAGTTATTGAAATAAAATCAACAGAAAAAACACATCCGGACCTTCCCGGTTTTGACAACTCAGAAAATTTGGAACTATAGTTACAACACATACCTTGAGAAACTACAGACGACGAAAGTGAAAAAGAAAGTTCAAAACTGAACATCATAAATCAAAATACCAGAAATAGAAAACAACAAGCAAAGAAAAAACTTGGACAATCCCACTCCTATTGAAAAGCCCAAAAAATGAAACTTTCAATCGCAGATCTTAAAATTGATTTTTTAATTGATTCAAGAGCAGAATCAAATTTTATAAGCCTTCCCACACGGAGGGAAATTCAAACCCTACATTCAAAACTTTGCCCTTCTAAAACTTCAAGTAAACTAGCCACTGCACAAGGATCAAGTCTTACAAACTATGGAAAAACTCAATTATACCTTGTTCCAAACCGAGCAATGGAACAAAATAAGCTTTTAAATAATTTCTTTAAACAAATTTTCTACACAACATATACAAAACACAATAAGGTTGGAATACCATTTATTACAAAATGATTCCCAACTATCAACATCTTGAATAGCAAGTTACAATTAAAGGTTAACTATTCAAAAAAAAATAAAACATCTCTGATATTTTCAAAAAACTCATAAAGCAACACCCATTTTTCTCAAAACTCTACCCCATAAGAAATCAACAACTCAAACACTTGAAACCACTTTCAGTAACTTCTCTATAAATCAAGTACATCAAAAAAAATGATCAAAACAAACAAAGTTTATGTATGTCCGACCTTGAATGCAAAGATTACAAACTAAGATGAAACATCTCTACATGTATACAGTAATTCACCATACAAAATCCCTTAACTTTACGACTTCTAGGATATTGCCAAACAAATGCAACATTTCAACTGACAGAAGAAAGAGCCTTTAAAGTAAATATTATTTTGAAGCTAATAGACTTTTGCAAATCAACTATTCCTAAGGAAGAACTAACTATTAAAAAGAATTCAAATGACTCTAAACGAAACACGGATTATTCACAAAAACACATTATTTTAAACCCACAATTCAAATCTCAAACATACAAATGAACAAAAAAAAACTTCTCTTAAGGTTCAACTTTCAATAATCACAAATTAATCAAAAAAAAATTGATCAATTAGCAGAATTATAATTGAAATACCCAATGGTCTACGCTACAACTTAATTTGACTTTGGAAAAATACATTCACCATTACACCTTTCTCTTGAACCAGACGCAGTTTTCAAAAAGCAACGAGAAAGTAAAGTACCAATCCATTTACAAGATAAAGTAAACATACTACCAGACGTTCTCAAACAAAAAGAAATCATATCACCAGTAAAAAAAAGAAGAACAACATAAAGGAAAAACCTTCATCAACCTCGCTAAAGTCGAATCACTAAAAATTGTCCTAGGCGCAAGATATCTCATTTCCCTAACTGATGAATTTAAATTTAATTGGCCCATAGAACCAATACAACTAATACTCGCAAAAATAAACGGAACAAGTTTTACTAATGCCGACATGAACAGTGCATACAACCAAATGCAAATAGACGAACAATCACGTCGGCTCACACAAGTCGTTATTAGAAATTATCAATACGAAATTAATAGATAGTCATATGGAATATCCATAGGACCAGCAGCTTGTTCAGCTTTTATGAGCAAAAATTTTCGTCCATTTAATCTCAGCAAAACTGTTATCACACATTTAGACGATGTTCTCATACAGTCACAAACCAAGCAGGAAAGGTTTAACTTATTAGAAAATTATCGTCAAAGTTTACTAAAAGAATACATAAAAGCAGCCCCACATAAAGCACGTTTTTTCTCACTCGTGTTAAACTCCTTGGACGGTAGTATATTGTCGAAGGTAGTAGAACTACTCCCTTAAAATCTCGACTTGATGCTCTATTAAAATTTCAACCCCAACTTTAAAAAAAAGAAAATCCAGGAATTCCTTGAAAAGTTTTTTTTTGAGTAAATACGTTTATAAAATGCAACTATACTTGAGACGGTTGTATAGTATACTTCGACAACAAAACAATTTGAATGGGCATTGAAACATCAAAAACGCTTTGATAGAAAAATCCTTCTCACAGAACAAATCTCAAAAACAATTTCAGATCCAGATCAACCATTCTACGCCATGTGTGACGCCTCAAACATTAGAATTGGCGCAGAACCCTTGCAATCACATAAAGGTACAAACAAACTGAATTTTATATCAAACAGTTTACACAAGCGGAATCTGGACTCTCTACACTTATGAGAAAATTTACAACCAAATTATTTACACTCACAGAATATGAGTTTTTAATCCTTGGATCAAAACACTCAACAGTTCTGTTTAGAGTTCACAAACCAATAATTTTTCCATTCGTACAAAAGTCGTATCCAAATCATAGAGTTTATAGCTTTCAACTAACTTATTCTGATGAAAGTTCCAAATCTACAATTAGTTTAGACAGCAGGAAAAAAACTTGCCCTACTAGATACATTTAGTCAAAAAAACACCGGAATTAGTGACAAGAAAAACAACCGTGGAAATACCACCATTAAAAGTTCTTCCTTTTCTTCCTTGCAAAAGATGAAAAACTATCACGACTAGAATGCAAGTACGCAAAAAAAATTGACCCTGAAACTACACAAAAGAATAATTTAGAACAATTTCTATGGTCAAAATAACCATAATGAAGTAGATTTGTTAGAAAAAATACATTTAAATTAATATCATACTCATCATGGATCAAAAACAATACACAATAAAAAACATCTAAATAAAAAAATATATATGAAAAAAACTATTTCCCTTAAAAGAGATCGAAAAGTTATCAATTATCACAAATTTAACAGGACCTCCTAATTTTATTTAAAATATTCAATTAATAGATTTTTTAGCTTGCAAGACCCCCAGACAAAACACCTTTCTCAAAAAACTAAATCAAAAATCTTTCTTCCAGCCACCGAGAAAGGACACCAGAATTACTACAAAAATAGCAAAACCTTGACCCCGTCATTAGACAACGTAAATCTTGGCACAAATATAAACAAAACCAATAAAAGCTGATATCACAACATTAAGAAACAAAAGACTACTTAGATATTTCCGAAGGCTCAACAAAACAACAATCAACGAAAACACTGGTCTTTTGGAAAATCTTACTCTGGAAACAAAAGTGTCCTGTCTACAATTAAGCATGATTTTAATAGCATTTCATTTTTCACATTCCTTAGATAGAAAAGGACACGCAGATTCAGAAAAGAACATATTCAAACTTCATACAAAGTTTTTAACCTCCAAATGCTCCAATTTGGATTGAAGTCTTATGCAAGGAAGCATGATATGTCAATTTAAAAAATCCCTTTTTCACAACAAAAAAAAACCTGCAGAAAAACAAGATTTTAAAGGACAAAGTCTATGTTTCAACCACAGAATATCATTTGACACAAAAGGCTCTATATCGCCCTCCTCAGAAAGAAATTCTTACATAATGGTAATAGTTGATGTATTTACTCATGATGTAGCGCTCAACTCTGCTACTCTTTGTAATGATTATTCAGCCTACATAACCCTTTACGAACACTGAATAGCAAAATTTGGATTACCAGAAAGGCTTGTCACAGAAAATTGTATCTTATCATTATGTCACCTGTACAACATCGAACATAAACCCCAAACATCTCATGCCCCCTGGACTAATGGTTTAGTAGAAGTTGTGAATCGACCATTACAAGAAGTTCTCCGATGTATTATAAATGGAAATGATACCAAACACACCACATGAACAACCGACGTAAAACTATTCCCATTAGCATATAAGTCACAAAAACAACAACTCCTGGACTGTCACCATTTGGAATGGCTTTTTATTCAAAAACCGCATAAATCAAGAATGTTCACAGCAGACTCGTACCACTCCAAACACATGATGAAAATCACTTTCATCACCAACAAATCCAAATATTAGACTCTGAAACTCATGCAGAATGGTTTTTAATTCGAGATAGAAAACATGAGATTTTTATCAAAAAATCGCTAAAAAATTATTGCACATAGAGATTAAAAAAATTTAACAATAATCATAAATTCAACAGGACCTCCTGATTTTTATTCAAAATAGACAATTAATAGATTTTTCAGCTTGCAAGACCCCCAGACAAAATACCTTTCTCAAAAACTAAATTCAAAAATCTTTCATCCAACCACAGAGAAATGACACCAGATTTTTAAATATCTCTCAATATGTCAATTAAAAAAAGCCGTTTCCACACAAAAAAAAAACAACTTGCAGAAAAACAATATTTTTAAGCCAACATAACGCTTTAGGAACACTGGATAGCAAAATTTGGATTACCAGAAAGGCTTGTCACAGACAATGGTACTGAACTCATAAATGATTGAATCTTATCATTATGTCCTCTGTACAACATCAAACAGAAACCCCGAACATCTCATGCTCCCTGGACTAATGTTTTAGTAGAATTTGTGAATCGACCATTACAAGAAGTTCTTCGATGTATTATAAATGGAAATGATACCAAACACACCACATGAACAACCGACGTAAAACTATTCCCATTAGCATATAATTCACAAAAACAACAACTCTTGGACTGCCACCATTTGGAATGGCTTTTTTTATTCAAAAACTGCATAAACCAAGAATGTTCACAGCAGACTCCTCAAAAAAATCACAAGGTTATTGTCAACCTACAAAAGATACTTTTTATTACAATTTACCACTACAAACACATGATGAAAATCTTTTTCATCACCCACAAATCCGAAACTTAGCCTCTGAAACACATACAGAATGGATTTTAAACCGAGATAGAAAACATAAGAATTTAATTTAAAAATCGCTAAAAAATTATTGCACAAAGTTCAATTCCAAATTTAAATCACATTTTACACCAGCATCTAATCTTAAAATAGGAACATGTGCCTTAATCTCAAATTTTTTATCCAGAAAGGAATAGCTAAAAAAATACAACCCATCCGAAAAAAACTATTCAAATAATTGAAACACCCATAGATGTTACATATAAACTATCTATCCCAACAAAGTAGAAACAATTACGAACACGCCCTTAGTGAATTAACACAGTTATAATCATTTACAGTAATAAAAAAAGTTGAAAGGCCAACAGAATATATCAAACAACAAGAAACTTCTCACCTGAAATAGAAATCATTGAAAATATTCCAAAAGAAAATACCGAAATTCCCAAAATCAAATACCTCAAAAACTAAGCATTGATTGTGAACTAGAAGAAAAAATCTCAAAAACAGAAAAAAAAATCACAACAACGCCAATCATCGCGTCTCAGAAATCAACCAAGAAAAAATTAAAAAAACCTTTAATCCTCAATTTAAAATTTTAAAGAAAGTAGAATTTCACAAACCCCCTTGATTACTTAAGATATATTGAACATACTTGGATAACTATTTCTAAAGAATCTATAAATCTCAATCTTGAACTGAATTGTTCCAATTCAGCCAATATAAATCGTTTCAAACATCACTCAACTTCTAATAGATTCAAAACTATAACTAGAAGCCCTCCAGGACACGTCCTACAACCCTCATCAATCAATCAGTACAAAAATCAACAATATTGTCTCAACTTATATCCCACATTTCCCCAGAAGGGGAATTTCAATGGAAACCAGTTCGATACTTAAAATACTCATTTCAACTCTAATTTCAATTTTTGACACACTTTTTATAACTTTTTTTATCATTGAGACTGTAGAAATAGCTAGCTTTTTTTCATAATTTTGCGGTATATTTGTAATTGTTTACTCCCACATGAAAAGTTTCCACAACTTACCACCACTTGACCACCTATCATCTTTCATCTTTCATTTATCATCTTTCATCTTTTTGTATTTTTCTCACTTTACTATTTTCCCTAATTTTAACACTTTGCAAAAGAAGACACGACATCCACAAAGACTTACAAGACATAATAAACAAATCCTTTTCTAGATATTTTAACCCTTAAACTCAAAGTAACAGTAAAACTAAATAACTGATTTTATCACCCACTACCACTAGCTCCACCAAATACAACAGCTCAATCTTTGCCCCCTCCATTTATCCCAACAGAAGGTGTCTACAAATACAATATATACATATATATATATACAAAAAAAGACAAAAGGCTGCACAAAATTCTTTTTTTCCACATTCAGGGTTATCATACACATGTTTTATCAAGAGTTTTCTTCCTCAAAACCCCTTCTCCCCTTGTCTCCTCAGAACCCACATCACGTCAAAATCCTTCCCCTCGAACAGGACCACAAGGTTTTCTGGTTACAGATTATGATTAAGAAGAAAACCAACAAAAACTGCAATATAAATAGGCAATTATTCAAGTAAAACAATGTAAATCCGAACCACAAAACATAGAATCAACAATTATAAAAGCAACACTTTACTCAAAAGCACGAGTTACAGATCAAACAGGATATAATTTTACTGCAAAATTCTTATGAAAGAAAATACAAGGTTCACAAGTCTAAAACGTTAATAAATAAGACTCGATTACAAATCCTTTAACCAAAGTAATTTTGATATAATTTTGCATCTTAACCCTGAAGAATACACAAATAAAGGCACAAATTGTAAATTAGTAAATTTACATGAAAAAATTTTGATACCACTTTCCGGACTCAATAATCCCTCGAACTGTAAAGCTGACACAAAAACAAAGGCTACCAAGAAGTACTGTTTTTCGATTGGAAAATTCAATTAGAAAATAAAACAATTAACATGTGACTTAAGAGACGATACTATACTGTGTCAAGGAATTTGCTTACCTTTAAAAATTGATCAAGGATAGTGCGATCCTACCACTCGACCACAGGTAACCATTGTTTTGTTGCCAGGAGACACATGCACCACATTTTATGTTGTTAAAGTCCACGCAAAAATGATAAAATTTCACCAAAAAAACTTTATTCAATCAATTCCTCCTGAAAAAGTCAACTCTGATAGAATAAAATCAAGTAATTGAAATTTTAACATTTTTGACGGTATTGAAAACAAATCAAAACGTTTTCAAATATACCCTAAACAAAAGTAGCTTGTAAAAACTCGAAACCAGTTTCAAAACACAGTATTTTGAAACTCTTGTCGAATACGAAAAAGTTTTCGACATGAAAACAAAAACAAATTATTATCAACCCAGCACACCCCAATCAAATCCGCAAAGATGAAACATCGCATATCTCGATAAGATTTTATCAAATCACAGGAAATCCTGGCGGAAAATTTCGCCAAGAAGATAATGATAGTGCAGGACTACAAGAACTCTCACTTGTGTATAACACATTTTTTGGTGCAATCAACTACGATATACATCTAGATATGAAACTAGACTATACAATAAATCGAACTTTTCAAGAAGTTTCACTCTCTGAATTAGAAATACTTCATCACCTATGTGAACTCGAACGTACCCAAGCACTACAAGGTATGCAGGATATTTACAATCAGTTATTAGATCCAACTTCATCTATTATGAAGTAAATATCCTTTGATACTACACATGTACTAAAAAAAGTTTCACTACTATATATTTTCGAAGACAAAAGATGTTACAAACGAATCCCTATAATTTATAAAAATAAAGTAAGTTTTACAGATACACTGTCACGACGCTCATATTTTTGGGATACAACTGTCTCATGTGGATCTAAAAATAGCCAAAGTGTAGTACAGCTAAACCCAAACGGAGGTAAATAGTACCTTCTTATCCCATTTCCTACAATAATGCCACCATTCAAAAAAACTTAACCTAAAGCATACGCCGTCTTTTTTTTGGATTTCTCTTTTCAAAATCAAAAGGAACCTATAGCGCATGTGCAAAACACACATAAAAACAAACAAGCAAGTGTAGCACGCTTTTTATTTTCAGGATTTTTGGATGTTTTCTACCTCAGTTAACAATATTCTTCTTGACACTCAAATTAGTGAATACAAAAAAAAACTATCTACAACACCATATGCATATGACAGTTCACAGGACAATACAAATCCAATACCCACATCATCACCACGTTCACATAGTCTACAACATAATCACCCTTCATTTTTAGTCCCAAAACATATAGAAAGACACTAGCAATCACGGATACATTCCTCTCAAAGTATTAACTTCCCACGAAGTCCAGTATCTCAAATAGTTCCCCACCAGTCGAATATCGAGGACGCAAATTGTAGAGCAACCACACACAATCCCTCAAACGTTCCCTTTTCTATCCATCCAACCTCCAACGCCAACCTAAGAGGTAGAAACTGCCGACGAATTCCTCGAATCAGACACCCAACCCGTCAAAAAGTTTTCAGAACCAACTTTCCAGTCCCTTACTCCCCAATTTCCCAATGAAACTTCTCTCGCGCCCTCTTCATTTACTGATGCTACCCCTATCCTTTCCCCGATGTCAAGCGACCAACCCGATGCATCTAGACCCATGACAGATAACCAGTTAGATTTTAAATGGGATAATTTTATAACACAACAACAACACCTCCATAACACAACTGATGCATCAAAATTTTTTCACCAACTAACACATCTCAACACCTGAGTCCTCAATTCACTCAGCCAATACAGCACCCATCAGAGCACAAAGCATTTTTAAACGAAAACACTCTAGCACTTCACCCCAATTCCTCATTAGCCGTCACCGATCAACCCAATTATACGCCCCTCAACGGCAAAATATTAACACTAAAGAAATTTTAGTTCATAATTTACCAATTTTCTCCCAATAAACGTATTATGCCACCACTAACCTCATCCATCCGAACTTGTACGTCTATGAATATTGCCTCTTTTCCACGCTTTCTTGGACTTCTTACTATCATTTCACTAACCCACTACTCCTTCTTTTGAACAACACCCCCGAAGACAACGAATTATGCTAATCTCGCCTCCAGAAGCTAACATCTGCATTTCACAAAAAAAAACAATTCACCACAATTAGACTAAACAAACCCTTAGCAGATTCGTAGCACAATGCGCAAAAAGGATTCTCAATAAATCAATATGATCACGCAATAACCAGCTACATGAAAGATACACCAAATGAGGACGATCCCAATACGACCACTCAACTAACAGAATTTTTTTATTAGATCCGAATATGTCTTTCACATAGATAGTACTAACAAAGAATTTGATAACCTTATCGCTAGCGCATTAACAAACACCAAAGCATACGGATCATACTTAAACAAATTTATTCATTTTGCACTGACTTTTATAAATTTATACAACATCACGACACAATTAACACACCAATACATAACCCACAACATAGATATATGTACATTAATTCAAAGTATACTTCACCATATTTCTTGAATTTCCACAACTGCATAAAAAACACTTGTCTCCAAGACATCCTCCGTAATTAAGTTCCCATTAGACAAATGTATATATTCTGCCAACTATGTAACTCCTTTCTCATTGATGAGGATCGCCCACTTATTGTCTCCCAAGAGTAAAAACAGCCCATTGAATTCATCTTACTAGAATTTTATCACAAATTTAATTTCAATAACAAACTATAGAACTTGCTTTAGAACACGAATAACGAAATCTCACTCCAAACTGAAGAACTAATGATCAACAGAGCGCTGGAGCATCACTGGCTTCTGCGTCGAACTAAAAACAACATCAGCATGCTTGCGAAATTTATCGTATCATCGGACACAACTCGAACTAACCTCCGTAAGTATGAATATAATTATTTCAATTATCAGATAAAACAAAAGTTCAACCTTCTTCATGCATTTCTCGTTTAGTTTTATAGATTTCTTCAATCATTCATCTAAAAGAATGAAAACGAATTTAAAAAATCGCACACTCTTTTTTAAGCGTTTTGAATTTTTATTTGACAGGGAAAACAAATAATAAACGCAGTAAATTTCAAAACAAAAGCTGTAAATTAATAACTCTGCAGTAAAATTCAAACAATTTAAGCAACATAACTAATAAATTGCAAATAAAATACAGAAAACTAACCTTTTATGTGTACTTCTTTTGTATATATTCTTGGTCTCTTTACTCGCTCTAGAACTCACACACTCTTTCCACCAAACTCGCACAACTTGCCTACGTAGAACTGTTTAAGAAATGAACTTCAAGTTTCAAAACTCACTGATAACACCTCTAACTTGTGTTAACGCATTTCAAACTTTTCTTTAACCCGGTTGGAAGGAATTATAAGAGTAAGTTTAAATTAACCAGCGCAGTTTACTAACGCCACAAGACCATAACACCAACGGCATGAATAAGAAGGTCCCACGGTACCCAAACCGGGTTAAATCCAGATTGAAACTGAATAACTTATTCTTTTGAAACGCACTTCCAAGTTTTTTTTGCAACCAAATGAAACACAAAAATGTCAAAAGAAAAAATACAGAGCACAAAATTATACTTTTGAGAAGAGGATACAACCAAAACAAAAAAGACAAAAAAACACCTGATAGAAAAAAAACAAAATGTTGAACACTAAAAGAGACTCTGCCCAAAGGTACGGTAAATTTGTAACCAACTCTGGCGTCACCCACCAGAACGACGTCGCTCAAAGTACATGCTCCCATCATGTGGTATGACCCCGATACTCAATTCTTGCTAGAAGTGGCTCCAGGATGAGCAACTCTTCAAATTAACAAACTGAAAAAAAACGCTTTCTCGGAAACGACTAAAAGAACATCATATCTTAAATTGATCCCGCTAACAAGATGTAGATAAATAAATGAAAATTCAAAGATTTCATTGAGCAAACGGAACAAGCGGCAATGGAGATGAAAACTCGATTACATTCCAACTCTGGAATGGCAAATCTATTGGTTTGTTGCCGTAGTCACAACCCCCGCAGGTTTTGAAGTATGGATTCAACATCGCAGCAAAGGAAACAATTGAAACAGACCAAGTCTAGGTTGATCTCACATACCGATCAGAGTCACTTGAAAAGTCACTCAGACATGTCGAACGTCCTTTTGTACTTAACCTCGCTCTAAGCTTAACGAATTTGACACATCAGTGCATCGATCTAGAGCCTTGACGCAATCACCCACGACAACCCACAATAAAACGAGGCCAACAACTGCCCTTATACTCTCTACAACAACAACTACAACTCTCCTTCCTTCACTGCTCCAGCCTCTAAAAAGAAAACTACTCAATCCGTCCTTCACTACAAAAAACAATTCAAAAACTAAAAACTCTCTAAACCCCGGATGGCTGGAACCAGTTCTAAACTAGTATTTATCACCAATCAAAAAATTGATCAAAATATCCCTACAAATTATTACTAACTAACGAATCATATTCCATCACTAAAACTGACAAATTTTCATAGTCCTGAAACTACTTGTAGTTTCAGAACCAGAAATATTTGAATAAAGCTTAGAAAACAGTTGTTCTCCTTTGGTCAAGTTCCATAAACCTAAGTCGCAAATACCATTATACAAGATCTATTGCGTCTAGGAGATATAAGAGTAAGATTAGGATTGGTATTAGACTAAGAAATTTCGCGACTTCATCCGGTCGAAATTATGATATTACTCTATGAGACAGCTAGATCTGGCTTAAACTCAGTATTTGTATCGCAGGTGGTGCAAATCTCAGCTTTGCTCTCTTTTTAAAAAGCCTTTAGTATATTGGAAAGCATAGCCACGAAAAAAAATTTTAACTTTTTGTTTCTCCAGGTTCGTCTCGCTTTTTCTCCATCTAATTGCTATACAGGGATCAGATTCAAACAATTTCCGCTATTCTGTTTTCCTGGGCTCTGTTTTCTCAAGTTTGATGGAAAATTATGTCAGGAAATCCCGAGTCAAGATTTTTCACCTAATTTGAAGCAAGATTTGAGCGGTTTGAGCGGTTTTTTTAGACAATTGCGCTCAAAATCTTGCTTCAAAATGAACGATTTTTGAGCTGCTTATCTAAAAAAAAAAACGCTTAGAAACCGCGCAAATTTTACGCGGTTTTTCTAGATAAACCGCTCAAAACCGTTCAACTCTTGCGCGGTTTGTGAGCGTTTTTTCTAGATAAACCGTTCAAAACCGCTCAAACCGCTCATTTTGAAGCTAGATTTTGAGCGTAATTATCTAAAAAAAACCGCTCAAACCGCTCAAATCTTGCCTAAATTAGGTGAAAAATCTCGACTCGGGACTTCCTGACAGCAT
Organism: Symsagittifera roscoffensis; assembly: GCF_963678635.1. Classification (NCBI taxonomy): domain Eukaryota; kingdom Metazoa; phylum Xenacoelomorpha; order Acoela; family Convolutidae; genus Symsagittifera; species Symsagittifera roscoffensis. The sequence goes on along the minus strand of NC_087071.1, from coordinate 24,171,765 downwards.
TTTCCATCAAACTTGAGAAAACAGAGCCCAGGAAAACAGAATAGCGGAAAAATCTGGACTCGGTCGACCGAATGTCCGACTTCAAACCAAGCTACCGAGATCGTTTGAGTTATGACCGAAGTGTAACTCATAGAGTAATTTCGGATAGGGTACACTGTCTGCTCGTCACGCTATCTTATTTTCGGCCGGATAGATTCGTGCAACTTCTTAGTCTAATACCGATCCTAATCTTACTCTTATACTATCTAGTCTCAGGTTGTTTAACTAGTCTCTGCTAGGCTCAATAGATCTAGGGTATACTGGTTTATTGCGGCTGCTGAAGTACTCGGGAGAGTCCAACTAATTTCTAAGTTAAATTCAAATCTCTCTGGTGCTGAAATTACAAGTAATTTCAGCACTTACAAATAAGTGGATTGTTAGTTAGATGGATCATGATTGGTTAATATTAAATACTTTACATTGGTAAAATATCTAATTTATCCAATCATAAAATGTAGTTTAGATCAGGTTCCACCCATCCGGGTTTTACAGAGTTTTTTAGAATAGTTCTTCTGCAATTCGAAGGATGGATGATGGACGTTGGTATTTGGCGAACATCATATTTCTTTTCCGTTTTCTCTTGTTAGAGAAGTTCCAGGAAGCTGGAGTTAGGGACATCAAACGTTTTGTCTTCTTGTGACAACGACTGTGTCTCCGCAATAAACTCAAATCTGATTTCAGAATGGTTGGCTATGTCAGGTTTTTCTGTTTCTCGTGGAGAACTTCTTTTGTGTCTGATCTTGTCTGGGAATGGCGTGGAGATTGTGCGTGGAGGGGATGCCTGGTTACTCGGATCTGTACGTATACTTGAACATCGAGGTGGTCATTGGTCTAGTTCAATGAAGTCCTTTTCTGCGAAGTCAAGTCGTACTCTAAATCCTTTGAGTTGTGATTGTGAGCGGCATATCGATTGTAGTTGGCCATTCTTTCTCGAGTGTAGTGGGGTCGTTTTGTCTTTGGATGTTCGTCCTTGGTGTTGTATTCTGATCTATGTATTGCATAATGTAATTTACATTTTATAAAACTTTTATTAGTTTAATATTTTTTAATTATGATTTTAGTTAGTTGTTTCCACAAAAGCTTTTTGTTTAGTTCAGTTATTTTGAAGAGTTACTCACCCTTGAGTAGCTCTTATTAAAAATAGGAGTGTGTGTCACAAAGCGTGGATGTAGCGCGGTGGGTTAGGCCGGCTATAGCATGCTCAGGACGTCCTCTTCTGGTGGGTTAGGCCAGGAGTGGGAGTATGATTGCATGCGGTTTTTGTGAGAGGTCCTGTTATGTGACAACGTTTTATGTTGGGTTTGTTGTGGTTTTTCTTATGTCTTGTTGGTTGTGTCCTTTTTTCAAAAATCAAATTGTTTGTGGTATGGGTTTGTCTTTCGACTTTTTTGTGTTTTATTATTTCTTTTTTAGACTTTATAATAGTCTTCAAAAGAATAATTTATCCAGTTTTAAACTGGGTTAATCCGGTTTGGGTACCGTTGGTTTCCTTTTCTTAATCATGCTGTTATTCTATGGTTTGTGGTGTTTAGTAAGCTGCGTTGGTTAGTGTTGTTTAGTATATAATTCCTTTCCAACCGGGTTAAAGGAAAGTTTAAAACGTGTTATCTTGTGTTAGAGTTGTTGAGTGTGAAAGCTTGAAACTGAAATTCATTATTTTAAACAATTCTTCGTGGGCGAGCTGTGCGAGTGTGGATAGAATTTCTGTGCGAATGAATAGAAATATCAAAAGGTTAGTACTGCATTTTCGTTGTATCAATTTACTACATAGAATTTTTAATTTTACTGCAATTTGTTGGGAAAAATTAAGTTACAAATTTTCATCATTATTAGATTTACTGCTTGTGGGGGAAAAATTTATAAATTAAATTACTGCATTGATATTATAATTATTTAATTGTTGGTGCAAAAGATTAATAGAGTTTTAAATTGTTTGAAGAAGTTTTCGATTTTTTATTTTTCTTTTGTGAATTTTTCAGATGATTGTCGGATGAAGGCTAAAATTCTAAAGAAAACATGGATAAAGAATGGTGAGTTTCTAATATTTTAATTAGTTAGTAATATGTATAATTCATACTTACCTGTTAGTCGTCGGGGAAGAAACTGTGGGGGAAGATGTCGTGGATAAGATCTGAAGTTGTTAGTAATTTAGCTAAAATGCGGATGATATTTTTAGTTTGAAGCAGTGGCCAAAGCAATTGAAGTGCTTTAATGGTGGTTAGTTCTTCAGTGCCAACTGCAAACTCATGAGGTGTGTTTTGGATTAGATTATATAATTTGTGATTGAATTTAGTGTTATGGATGAATTCTAAAATGGGGATTTCTATAGGTTGAACAAACTCGTGTGGGATAAGGAAGGGTCGGGATTCTTCGGCGTTGAAGGTCTTGGTGATGGGGCAAAAGATATACATTTGGGTTATGGGGTCATAATTTCGAAGAATACCATGAAGGTTAGTATCTTTAATGCAATATGTGAAGTTAAGAAAGAATGGTGAAGTGTATTTGGAATTGATGAATTGAAAACGATGGTGTGGTTGTCTGGAGGGAGTGTGTAGGTCAAAGTGATTTTGGATGAAACGATAATAGGTATATGTGTGAGTTTGTTTAGTGCGCAACATAATATCGTGTGAGCAGTGCAAATCTCTTTCGTGTGGTGCAAGGAAATGAAAGGTTAGTGAAAATATTTGGAAGCGTTCTTTAAAACTTTCGTAGGCTTGCGTGTCTGTTAGTGCTTCTGAAATAATGTGGTCAAACTTGCGATCGAAAATATTTAGTGTAAATACATATGGTGTTTTTATGAAAAATTTCTCGGTGATTTGTGGGTTAGCGAAGCGATCGTCGTCTAAGAATTGATCTTGGTTAGTTCTGATGATGTTATGATCGTAATATTCTAGTGTATATTCATTAGCTCGGGGTGCAGTGTGTGTTTTTAGTGATTTTTTATATCCAATGTAAGTAAATTGTCTAGGTGTTAGTGGTGTAGTGAGTCGATATAGCATGTCCTTATTTCGTTCTATATCGATGTGAGTGTTAGATAAAGGTAAGCAAAGGGGATTAGTAAAATGATAATATGAGGTCCAAGGGAGTGTAGGCATTAAAACGTGTTCGTCTACAAAGTTACGTGTTTCGTTAGTGTCGTGAGGGGTGTTTAAGGTGTATTGTGGAAATGAGGGTAAGGTGATAGCTAGAAATTCTTTTGTGTTAGTGTGATTTGGATGATTTATATATTCACGAACGGTTCCTGGTTTTGCTGGGAAAGGATGGTTGGGGAATTTTCTTTTAAAAGTGCGGTAAGCTCTATTAGTGTTGAGTGAAGATTCAGTAGATGTGGATGATGGTGCTAATGATTCAGTATAAATTGAAGAGGGTGTAGGGGTAGGGGGGTTGGATGAATCTATTGTGGATGAAATTTGGTTATGGTTGGGGTGTCAAGGTGGTAGGGTTGTTGTTGGAGGGTAATAAAATTATCTAGTTCTGGGGAGATTCGGGGGGTGTCTGGGGAATGAGATGATTGGTCTGAATGAAGTGAGGAATAGGTTGGGGTGACTTGGGAAGCATAAGAGGGTGTAGAATTGATTGGGTCAGGGTTATTTGGTAGTATGGGTTGAAAAGGGGGTTGAGAAAAATTTGAGGGGTTGGTGTGAAAATTATTGGATGGAGATGGTTCAGAGTCGGCAAATTCATCGGGGGTTTCAATATTCGGGTTATTAAGTTGTGAGATGGAGTATAAAACTGAGATGTGTGAATTAGTATCGGAATTCATGCCTGATGTTACATTACTGGATGGGAAATCGGGTGGCGGAAAAGCAAAAAGTGGTATTATTGGGATTGGAGTGGTGAGGTTGTTTGGGTGGGAATTTGATCGGTGTAGGGATCCAAGTTGTCGGCTCATCGTGGGCTAAAAAAATTATTATTTTGAGACTGAAAAGCGGTGGTATGGGGTTGTTCAATAATTTGTTCATAAGTATTATCATCTTGTGATTGGTGTGTCATTATATGTTGGATGGGACTTTGTGATATGGTTGGTCGAAAATTTGAATTATGTGTTATTGCTAAATTTCGAAAATTACGTGGGACTAGGGATAATGGATGGTTATGTGGTAGGGGTGGTAACTGTGGTGCTGTTGGTGTTGTGTCTACATTATTATGTTCTTCGTCGTATGTGTTCTGCCGTGTTGCTATTTTTGTGTTGTATTCTTTTATTTGTGCGTCTAAAAGAATTTTATTTATAGATGTAGAAAAGATTCCAAAAAATCCTGCAAAGAGTATGCGTGCTACGCTTGCTTGTCTGTTTACTTGTGTGTGTATATCACATATGTTGTAAATTCCTTTTAAAAGTGAGAAAAGAAATCCAATAAAGTTAAACATTGCGTATAAAATAATCAATTTTTCTAAGATGTAGTAGGGCCATCCTAGAAAATCAAGAATTTCATTTTTGAGTGTTACAAAGCTAAAAATATTGATGGGTGATATATCTTGGGGACGGTATTTTTCACCGTTTAGATATATATAATCTTTAATGTCTTTAAAATATCCGCTATAGTCTTGTGTATAGATGTCTGCAAATCCTGCGGTTTCGGCAAGTTTGCGTAAGTTTTGGTCAATTGATTGTCTTTGTATTGTGTCCATTTGTGTTAATAATTCTTGGAATTGTTGTGTTCTAATGTGATGTTGAATATCTGATTTTGAATATATTCCTATTGATTGTAAGTCTATATTTGGGTTTCGAGCAATAGCGCGAATGCTTTCTGGTGAAAATTTTTTGAGTGATTGCATTAATGTGGGATATGGGGTGAGAAGGTAATATTTATCTTCATCAGGGTTTAGTTGTACTACATTGTGGCTATTTTCTGATCCACATGGGACTGCGGTATCCCAGAAATAGGTTCTTCGTGAAAGTGTGTCAACGAAATGTACTTTATTCTTATAAAAGATAGGGATTCTTTTATAGCATCCTTTATCTTCAAAAACGTATAGTGGTGATACTTTTTTAGTACAAGTATAAAACCATAAGATGTTTCCTTCATAATCTAAAAAATTTGATCTATTTCCTGATAGTAAATATCCTGCGTAGGGTATTTTTAATACTGCTAGTGCAAGTGATTGTAATATTTGTGTTCTTTCTAATTCGCATAGCTGGTGTAGTGTTTCTAATTCGGAGAGTGACATTTCTTGAAAAATTCGGCTAATCGTGTAGTCTAATTTCATATCTAAGTGAATATCATAGTGGATATTACCAAAATATGTACTATTCATTAGTGATAGTTCCTGTAAACGTGTGCTTTGAGCGTCTTGGGGTTTTAGATGTCCACCAGGTTGACCTGTATTCTTTTGAAAATTAACTGGTATATATGATGTTCCTTCATTTAGGGGTTTACTTGTGGCGTATGGGTTGACTTTTATTTTTCCAGTGGTCATGTCGAATCCATTTTCGTATTCAACTAATATTTCAGAGTATTGTGTTTTGTGAAGTGGGTTTTTATATTTACATGCGAGTTCTGTTTCTTGATATAATTGAAAACGTGTTAATTTATTTTCTATATTTTGAATATTTCGAAAATTAGAACTTATTTTTCGTAGTGGATTTACTTTTTCATATGGTATTGATTGTATAAAATATTTTTCGTGAAATTTTATCATACGAGCGTGTCTTTTTGCTACTTGAAATGTTGTACATGTGTCTTCAGGGAACCAAACAATTGTTGCTTGTGTTCGTGTTGTAGGGTCGCAATAACCTTGATCATTTTTACAAGGTAATCTGATTCCTTGATAGATCATTGTGTTGTCTGATAAATCTCGTGTGAGTTGTATTTTTTCGAGTTGTATTTTCCAATCGAAAAACATTATTTCTTGGTATCCTTTATTTTTTGTGTCTGCTTTGCAGTTTGATGGATTATTTATACCAATGTGTGGTATCCAATGTTTGTCGTGTATGTCATAGGTTAATCGTCCGTGTGCGCCGTTATATGGGTATTTGTCATCTAGTTTTATATGTCCTTGGTATCTTTCAAGTTGTGATTGATGTACAGAGTCTGAAAAAACTTGAAAGTATACTAACTTTCTATCTGAGTTTTTATTTTGTGTGATATTTAGTCGGAGTAACTCGTTTTTACAATCTTCGGGATTGAGATGTAAAAGTCGTTCTATATTACTCTGGTAGAAAGATTCATGGTCAAGTCGGTTTTTATTTCCGTTCAAGACTTGTGAACAATGTACTTTCTTTTCGGAAAATGTTGCTGTGAATTTATATCCTGTAACTGTTGTTGCTCGGGCTTATGAATAAAGTGTTGCTATTACATTTGTAGTTTCTATTGCTTGGGGTTCTGTTTCGCATTGTGATACTTGATTTATTGCATACTTGTGTAGTGTTTTTTGTTCGTTTTCTTCACAATCGTAATGTGTTACTAATAAATCTTGGGGTCCTGTGCGGGGAGAAGGGTTTACGTTTTGATTTGAGGTGACTAGAAAAAGGAGTTGGAGAAAAATTAATAATTTTAGAATATACATGTGTATGATAATCCTGAGTATGGGTTATAAAATGTGATGTAACCAATTGTCTTTTTGGTATATCTGTCTCATTTATATATTAGTTCAGTGGTTATAAATGGTGGTGGTAGTGATTGAGCTGTTATGTTTGGTGGATTTAATGGGTAGGGATGTTGAGTAATGTTATTTAATTTAACTGTGATTTCAAACTTTAATTGTAAACTGTTTTGTTGGAGTATTTGGATATTGTGATCACGGATATCGTCGTGAATGTCTTGTCGATATTGTAATCTATTAAGTGCCCAGTTGTGAAGGCGATTACTTTCTAGATGTTGTCCAAATAATGGTGGAGGTGCTGTAAATGTATTCCAATCTAGTCTTAAAGGGATATTTGTTGATGATTGTTCTCGATATCTTGCGTCGAGATTATTTGGGAAATTTAAGTTAAAAGGCGTCGGTGAAACTTGACTAATTGATGGTGTTGATGGTAGTGATAATGTTTCTGGTAGTGAGTGATGAGGATGTTGTATCTGTAGAAATGTCTATTGGGTCATTGATTAAATTTGGTTCACCTTGTGTGAATGATTGTGTTGTCCAATATGGTAGTCGTGATGTTTGGTTTGGGGGGTTAAAGGGATTCTCACGTATTTGTTCAGATGTTGGTGTTGAACCTAAGTAATCTGAGGGTAAGCTTGAGGTACTTTGTTGTGAAAGAAGTGTAGGGGTCTCTGGTAAAATACCAGTGGGGTTTTCTGGAGTGTTTTGTGATGGGGATTGAGGTATTTCAAAATGAACTCGGGGAGTTTGAAAATTTCTATTTCTTCGAGGATGTATAATATATCTATTTATTTCTGTTGTGTTTTGGTTCTGACTAGGATTTCGTATTCTACTTAGTTCTGGTGGTAATGTTGGGTATAGGTTATATGTTGGTTCACTTAAAGGTGCTTGTCGTTGAACTGGTTCTAGTGGTTCAGATAAACGAGCGTGTCGTTCCTCAAAAGTGTATGGGTTATCTTGAAAGGAAATTCGTGTAGATGTTTGAGGGTTTTGAGTAGTTGAAGGTGTTGTTGGGTTATCTTGGGATGATGTCGGTGAAGACTGACTTTGTGACTGTTGGGTAGCAATTTTTGATAGGTTTTTGATTTACTATTTTAGTGAGAAAGTTTATGTTTATTATAATATTCTTCTAAAAAAAGAATGAGGAGGATTGTTGCTAGAGCGAATGTGATGATTGCTTTCTTTATACATTTGCATATGGTCAAAATGAGGGATGATAAAAATGTTATGAAAATTATAAATAATAGAAAAATGTCAGTTCTACTGAAAATAGTTCGTATCATTTAGACAAGTTGTATGAATCGTACCTGTGGATATAAGCAAGGGTTTTTGAAAGTTGGAGAAATAGTTCGAATATAGTGTAGAAAATTAAAAAAATATTACAAAAAATGATTAGGATTATTAGAAAAGATTCAAGGATATCAAAAAGAAATAGTATGAAAGTTTCAAGTATCGTAAAAAATTGTTTGAGGTTTGTGATAATTTTAGTGACTGTTTGATAGAAGAACATTTAAGAAATGACTTCTTGATCGAATATTTTTTGTTGTTTGGGGCAATTTTCAAGTGTGGTCGGATTATTTATTAGTTTTTTGACAAGTGGGTTGAGTTTAGTAAAAAATTGTTGGGGGCAATTTTTATGGTGATCGGGAGGTCTTCTTTGTCTTTATTTTCATTTGTCAAATGATCTGGGGTTTTTTGGAGATTTTTATACTCTAGGCTAAGTAAAATGTTCGTTTTGTTACTTTAGGCTAATTTAACAGATTTGTTTTGGGGGTATTTAAGGTCTGAGTTGGGGAAATATTGTTGATCTTTGAGTTATTAGATAAGGGAGGGTTATGATATTATGGTGATATTTATTTTAGTTGTCAAGTTGGAGTGGTTTGCTTATTTTTGACCTGGAGGTCGTAAAGTTATAGTTATAGATATGCCTGGAGTTTTATATGATTCGTCTAATTGGTCTGTGTTAGAGTTAGAGAAGGTGACGGATTGGATGAATCCTATTGGCTAATTATGAACTAGAATTGCTGCGTGTTTGTCAGCATGTTATTTAGAAAAATGAAATTTCAAAATGTTTCAAAGGTTTCAAGACTGTGAAATATAAAATTAACGTTGTTTTTGAAATTCGACTTTCTTTAATATTTTAGATTGTGGGATGAATATTTTATAATTTTTACGTGGTTGATTTCTAAGTCGTGAAGACTTTCTATGTTCTGATTTGTCGATTCGCTCTTGAGGTATTATTTTTTCGGTCATTTTTCTATTTTTTCTTTCTTTTTGAGATGTTTTTTGGTCTAGGTTTTTTGTATTGTTTTTTGTGGTGGTTGATTTTGTATTTGGATTTCCGATGTGAATATCATTTTGTTCCTTTGTTGTGTTTTCCGGATGTGGGTCATTTTGAATAACTTTTAAACATGTAAAAGAATATAATTGAGTTAGTTCGCGGAGTGCGTATTCTTTTGGATAGTAAGGTAATAGGTTATTTCGGTGCTGAACGATTTCTTTTTTGTCTGAGTCGGTGATTTTATATGTGACATCAGTGGGTTTTGCAGTTATTTGGTATGGTCCTTTACGAAGGGGTTGTAATTTTTTGAGAAATTCCTTTTTGAGTATTAAAATTGGGTATTAAAACAAATGTTCCAATTTTTAAATCGGAGGCTGGTGTAAAGCGTGAATTTATCTGTTCATTAATGTTTTGCCTTTGTAACAACTTTTTTGTTACTTTTTGGTAAATTTCATTGTGTTTTTTGTCTCTGTTTAAAATCCATTCGGTGTGTGTACCGGAGGCTAATTTAAGAATTTGTGGGTGATGAAAATGATCTTCATCGTGGGTATGTAAAGGTAGGTTATAACAAATTGAGTCTTTATTTGGTTGACAATAACCTTGTGCGTTTTTATGAGAATTTGCTGTAAACATTATTGGTTTGTGTGGCTTTTGGTTAAAAACCATTTCATATGGTGACATTCCTAAAGTTGTCGTGATTTGTGAATTATATGCTAAGGGAAATAGTTTTACATCTGCTGACCATTCGGTATATCTTGTATCATTTCCATTGATGATACATCTAAGATATTCTTGTAATGAACGGTTCATACCTTCGACTAAGCCGTTTGTCCAAGGTGCATGAGATGTACGTGGTTTGTGTTTAATGTTATATAAATGACATAATGTGATAATTTCATTATTTATGAATTCTGTACCATTGTCTGTAACTAAAATTTCTGGTAGTCCAAATTTTGCTATCCAGTGTTCATAAAGCGTTGTGTAAGCATAATAAGCGTTACAATATGGTACTGGGTTAAGTGCTACATAATGTGTAAATGCGTCAACAATTACCATAATGTAGGAGTTTCCTTCTGATGAGGGTGAAATTGGTCCTTTAGTATCAAATGAGATACGATGATTAAAGTACAAACTTTGTCCTTTAAAATCTTGTTTTTGTGCTATTTGTTTTTGATTTGGGTAAGGTTTATTTAGTTGACATATTATACAGTCATTGCATAGTACTTTTATCCAAATTGGTGCATTTGGGAAATAAAAGTTTTGTATGAAATTTGAATATGTTTTTTCTGATCCACAGTGTCCTTTAATATTTTGTGTATGTGAAATATTAAAAGCTATGAGAATCATACTTAAAGGGAGACAGGGAACTGTAGATTCATTTGAGTTATATTCTAAAAGGTCTGTATTTTCGTTAATTGTTGTGTTATTAAATTTGCGAAAGTATCGGAGGAGTGTTTTGTTTCCTAGAATAGTTGAATCTGCCTGGATAGGTTTAGTTTTATATTTGTGCCATGATTTTAGTTGTCGAATTACTGGGTCAAGATTTTGATATTGTTTCAGTGTTGAAATTGTAATTGTTTCTGTTGGAGGGAGAAAAATGTTTTCAATTTCTAATTTAGATAAGGGTATTGTAGCAAGTGGGTCATGGAGGTCAAAAATTTGATTTATTGTGTATTTTGAATCGTTTGTTTGTGGTCCTGATAAGTTTATTTTATCAGTTAGATTTTCTTTTTCAATTAGTGGAAAATGGTCTTTTTTAGGCGGGTGTTGTTTTATTCTTTTTTGTTGGGTGTTATTTTTTATCCATTGTGAATATGGGATTGGTTTAAAAGTTGATGTTCCAAGTAGATCAACTTCATAGTGATTATTTTGACAATCTAAATAAAGTGGGAAATGTTGTAAACTATTTATTTGTGATTGTTCAACGTCAGTTTTTACTGCATATTTGCATTCTAATCGGGATGATGTTTCATTTTCTGCAAGGTAGAATTTTATATTTTTGGGTATTTCAACTGTGGTTTTACGTGTAAGTAATTCAGGTGGCGTATTTCGACTTAAGGTGTCTGGTAATGCAAGATTTTTTCCTGCGGTCCAAACTATATGTAAGTTTGGGAATTTCATTAAAATTAGTTGAAATCTATAAACTCGGTGGTTTGGATTAGACTTTTGTGTAAAAAGAAAAATGATTGGTTTATGGTCTGTGAATAGAACTGTGGGATGTTTGGATCCAAGTATCAGAAATTCATATTCTGTTAGTGTATATATTATGGCTGTACATTCTCTCATTAGAGTGGAGAGTCGTAGCTCTGCTTGAGTGAATAATCGAGAATTTGCTGATATGAGGTTCATTTTATTTGTACCATTATGTGATTGTAATAATGCTGCGCCGATGCCAAAGTTCGAAGCATCGCACATTGCATAAAATGGTTGATCTGGATCTGGAATTGTGTTTGAAATTTGTTCAGTTAAGAGTTTCTTTATTTCTTCAAATCGTGCTTAATGTTCTGTATTCCATTCAAAATTATTTTGTTGTCTAAGTATATTGTAGAATGGTCGTAGATATAATTGCATTTTATAAACATATTTGCTTAAAAAGTTTAACATTCCAAGGAATTCTTGGATTTTCTTTTTATTTGTTGGTGGTTGGAGTTTTTGAATAGCGTCAATGCGTGATTTCAATGAAGTGATTGTTTTTCTTTCTATATTATGTCCTAAGAATTTAACTCTTGTCAAAAAGAAGTGTGATTTATCGGGGGCGGCCTTCAGATTTTCGTTCTGAAGTATTTGGTGATATTTTTCTAAAACATTGAACATTTCTTCTTTTGTTTGTGATTGCATAAAAACATCGTCTAAATAGGTGATTGCGTTTTTCTTGAGTATTAGTGGTCTAAAAATTTTGCTCATGAAAGCTGAAAATGCTGCTGGTCCTATGGATATTCCATAGAATAAGCGGTTGAATTCATATTGTTGGTTTCCATTAACAAATTGTGTTAAGCGTCGTGATTGTTCATCTAATGGCATTTGATTATATGCACTATTCGTATCGGCGGTGGTAAAGTATTTTCCGTTTATTTTTGTTAAAATAACTTGTATTGGTTCAATGGGCCAATTACACTTTGATTCATCTATGAGTGAGTTGAGGTATCTAGCATCGAGAACGATTTTCAATGATTCTCCTTTAGCTAGAATGATTACGGGGTTGATAAATGTGTTGCCTTTTGGTTGTTCTTCTTTATTAACTGGTGATATAATATTGTATTGTTCTAAAATGTCGAGTAATCTGTTCACTTTATCGTGTAAGTGAATTGGTACTTTACTTGCTCTTTGTTTTTTGAAAACTGCGTCTGGTTTTAACGGGAGATGTAGTGATGAGCTGATTTTGCCAACATCAAATTTGGATGTTGCATAGACTGATGAATATTTAATTAGCTGTTTGGCTAGTTTGTCAAATTCGTCTTGTGTTATCTGTGAATGTTGGAAATTAAACATTGTTAAAAATTTCTGTTGATCCTCTGTGTAGTTACTTATGTTGAATGTAGGTTTGAAATATGGGGTTTTTGTGAAATAATCCGTATTTCTGTTTTCGTTACTTATTATATTATTTATAGATAATTCTTCATTAAGGATTGTGGATTGGCAAATATCTAGTAATTGGAGTATATTATTTACACGGTATGCTTTTTCGTGTACTGGTGATATTGTAGCGTTGGTTTCGCAATAGCCTAAAAGTCCTAAAGGTAATGTTACTTGGTAAGGTGTATTGTTGTATACATGTAAGGAAATAATATCTGAATTCGAGTTTTTCAAATATTTTATTGATGAGATTGTGATTTTGAAAAATTTATGAATAGGTTTGAATTCAAAATCTGACATATAAAATTTTTGTTTGTTTTGTTTTTTATCATATTGTTGAACTTGTTTGATTGAAAAACTATAGATGTTTCCTGATAGTGGTTTCAGGTGTTTTCTTTGTTGATTATATATTGGGTAAAATTTTGAAAAGAATGGTGGTTGTTTATTTAATCTTTGAAAAAATGTTAGAGATGTGTCTTTTGTTTTCGTATATTTATCTTTGATTAATATTTTACTGTTCAAGATGTTGATTGTTGGTATATATTTAGATATGAAAGGTATTCCAATGATATTATGTTTAATATCGGTGATATGGAATATTTGTTTAAATGGTTTGGTTAAAATTTTGTTTTGCTCCATTGTTCTTGTGGGGAGAAGAAATAATTGGATTTTTCCGTAGTTTATTAATGTTGATCCTTGTGCTGTTGCTAATTTGCTAGAGGTTTCAAGAGGTGTTAGCTTTGGGTGTAAGGTTTTTATTTCATTCCATGTGGGAACGTTTATTATATTTGATTCTGCTCCTGAATCAATTAAAAAATCAATTTCAAGATCTGGTGGTTGAAATTCTTTGTTTCTTGGACTTTCTAAGAGAAATGGTATTGTCCAAATTTTTTCTTTGGGTTGTTCTTTTTGTATATTTTGATAGATGTGATTTGTGTTCAAGCATTTTGTTTTGTCATTTTCAGTGGGTTGATTTGTAGTGTTAATTCCATTAGTTTCTTGCGTCGTTGGTGTGGAATGTATGGGTTTAGTATAATAATTGTGAAGAAATTCTGATTGATTTTCATATATGTGTGATGAAAATGGTTGTTCATATATAACAGGTTCATAGTCATTTTCGACTTTTATCATATTGATGGAGAGAGTGTTTTCTGCGTCGCTTTCTGAATCTGATGATCCACAGTTTATTTGATTGAGTTGTAACGTATCAGTTACTGTGTCATCAATACCTGGAGGGTCTGATGTTGTTTCTGGGTTAGATTGTACTTGATTAATATGTCTTTGATGTTTAGGTGTACTACTTCTATGGCGATTATTAGAATTATTATAATGGTTATTATTCCGGTGTGGTGATTGGGAATAATTTCTATAACGATTATTATAACTTGAATGTCGATTTTGTGAATTATTTCGCGATCTATTTTGATAATTACCGTTTGATCTATTATATGAGTTATTTCTTGATCGATTGTTTGGATAATACTGATTTCGGTTGTTGGAATAGCTTCTATTTCGATTATTGGAATAGTTTCTATTTCTATTATATGATGAGTTTCGTGAATAATTGTTTGGATAATATCTATTTCTTGATTGGGAATTAGATCTAGAAACAAATTTTGTTGTGTTTGAATTAGATCTGGAGTAGTTATTTCTACTATTTGGTCTATTGTAGTGATTTTGTGACGAATTTTGTGTATTTCTTCGTTCTGGCGATCTTCCTCTATAACTTGAGTTATGTGGTGATTGGTTTCTTGTATAATTTGTATTGTTCGGGAGTGGTTTTCCTGAACTGTTGTTGCTGTATACATTTTTGTTCGGTAGATTTTGATCTTTGTTCATATATTGATAGAATGATTTATTTGGTTCTTTGTATTTTTGAGGTTTGTTTTGATTATCGTGCTGTTTTTGTCTACATTCAGAATTACTATGTCCGTATCGTCGGCAATAATTACACCATTTTTTGAAAGAAGGTTTGCCTTTAAAGTTTGGGTGTTTTTCGTAAATATTGAGTATTTCAGTGATTTTTTCAACGAGGTCTGTATCTGATTCCTGTATATTGTTTATATTTGTGGAAGTTGTTTCAATTCTGTTAACGTATTGTAATTTCAGATTTTCCGTTTCTTCGAGTTTCATTGTGATTTCTGCTTGTTCTAGTTTGTCTACTAGTTTTCGAAAATCTAAATCGGGTTCTCGAATTGAAAAAGGATGGTATGCTCTCTTTTTTATTGCTATTTTCCTTAATTGTGGTGTCATCTTTGTGTTTTTATAGTCGTGTGTATTTAATGAATATGCTTTTCGAACTAGTGTTTCGATTCGTACTGCTAATTGCTTGATAGTTACATTTGGTAATCTGCGAATTTCATTACATAAAACTCTTTGTTGTTGTTTGTTTCTTTCGGAGTCAAACATTTTTGAAAATTCTTGTGTAAACCTTTTCCAATTTGATTTTTTTTCTAGAGGCAATACTGAAAACCATTTTTGGGCTGCGCCATCTAAAGTTGTTTGTATCAACGCTGTGCGTCGATGTATCCAATTTTGATGTAGTGGCGTATTAATTGGTTCAGGTCCTATATTTAAAATCAAGTTTGCTGTTACTGCATTTAAATAGTCTTCTACAGAATATTCAGGGTCTGTTCCTGTGAATACCATTAAAGGTTTATTTGATGTTATTGATGATCCACCCATAAGGTATGGATTCATTGTCATTTGTAATGATTCTGCTGCATTTGGCATTTGAGAAAAATTTGAAAGTTGATTTCTTGTTATTTCGTGTTGTTGAAGATAATATGGTAGTGGTATTTCATTTTGCATTTGTGTTGGTTGATACGAGTGTGCAATCATTGGGTTTTGTTGCTGAATTGGTTGAAAAGATTGTGTATTAATTGGGTTTTGTTGCTGAATTGGTTGAAAAGATTGTGTATCTATTGGTTGTGGAGAAAAAATTCTATGATTTGTATGTGGTTTCTGTATTCCTTATCCACGATATTCTTGATTATAGGGTGCAAATATATCTGGATGTAAGAAATCATCATCTGAAGATAAGTAATCCATTTGATAAGATGTTTGTTTTTTATTTTTATTTTGTTGAAAAAATGGGTAGTTTTCAGTACGATCCTGTGGAGGATGTAAATTTGTTTGAAAATTTACTGAATTGGTTTGTGCCATTGGGTTATCCCAGTTTCGAGATCTTGTATAATTACTGAAATTTTTTCGTGGTTGATAATTTGTTTTTGATGGATGTGTGTAATTATAATTATGATCTGCAAAATTGTTTCTAGTGAACGTTTTGCGTGTTTTTGGCTGTATTGTCATGGGTCTGTATGTTTGGTAATCCATGTGTGAATATTTTGGGGCAACCGAAGGCTTAACGGTTGATTGTAAGGTTACCTGTGTTTGTGAAGGGTTTGTATTTCTTGGTGTTGTTAAATTTGGACGTATTGGTGAAATACTTTGTTGTGTAGTTGTTGTGTGTACTATTTCTTCATTTATGAAGTGTGATGGTGTCTGGATATCTTGTTGAGTAAGATTCCTAGTTCCATTGAGGTTTTCATTGTGTATGACTGTAGAGTTTAAACTATTATTTTGCATATCGGGTAAAAATGTATTATAGTTTAATGGTGTTGCATCAATGGTTAATGGTGTTACTTTTACATAATCTCTTACATAAGATATTGTACTTATTGCTTGACTGGAGATTGATTGTGGGATATTTATGAATGCATGATGAGACCATTCGGGGTCCCAAACATAGTCTGATTGTTCTGTGATGGCAGTATCATCGTTTGAATTTTGAGGTCTAAAATTTTTTCTTGCATGTGAAATTAAATCTATATTATGTGTGAAATAATCTATTATAAACCATGCCAAAATTTTTTGTAAGTCGTGTTTTGTATGTTGTGAAACTTCATCTTTCGTGAAATTTTCTTTAATGATATTTAGAAAACTAGAGAGTAGTGTGATTTCATGTCGTACTCTTATATGTGTCGATGTTTCTGTCGGTGAGACATTTGGGAGTGGGATTTCGTTTTCTAACATCGAGATATAACTATATATTATTGCAAAAACTTCATTAGTGAATATGGAGTTTGCTCTTTGTGAGTTATGGTATTGGATGCTTTTTATATATTCTGAGAATACTTTTGAAAATTCTAAATCAAGGTCGTCTGTTTGAATTATATATTTACTGTGATTCTGGTTTGGTGAGCTGAATTCTATGGAGTAGATTCCGTAGTGTTGTGTTAGGTTACATATATCTTTTATATAGTGATCAATAATTTGTCTTTTGATTTTGACATCTGGGAACTCTGTTTTACATGGACTGATTCCGGGTTCAAATAAATTTAATAGTAAATTTTTGCATAATATATGTTGTCCTCTATCAGTGGTTGCATCTACTATAAAGGGGAAAATATCATCATCATCTGGACTTTCTTCACCTGGGGTGTGCGTTGAGCTCAATTTTTCGTTCGATGACTGTTAATATGTAATTATCAATGTGTCTAATTGGTTGATTCCAATTGTATAAATGTACTGGTTTGTGTTTATACTGCTTTTTTATTCTTCTTTTTCCTCTTTTTGATGAAGTTGAAGTTGTTTCTGAGTCAGAGAAATATAATTGATCGTGAATTCGGCAATTTTTATCTATTGATTCTTTTAGTTTATAAAGTTCGTCTAAACTGTTGGTTTCTGATTCTGAAAATGCGTTTCGGTTTTTTGAAAATCTTTTTCGTGTTATTTGTCTTTGTTTAGTTATTATTTTTCTCTTTAGTGTTTGTCGTTTTGTTCGAATGTATCCAACTGTTTTTGTATGAGGTGTGATCACAAGGTCGTATTTTTTGTTATCTATTTCACAATTGTGTAAAACGATTGTTTGTTTATTTCCTAGGTTTTTAAATGACATAAGGTTTAGGATGACGGGTGCAAAAGGTTGTTAAATGATTTCTATTTGCTTAAACTGTTAGTCCTTACGATTTTTTGGTTAGCTTAACCTGGGTCTATTTGTTCAGGGTTGGAGAGAAAAGTATATCTATTCCGAAGAATGATTTTTTACTTTCTCGTGACTAGTATAAGCTAAGGTGTTAACTTACTTAATCTTACTTAGGGGTAGTGATTGTGTTCAAGGGTTGGAGAATAGTAAATCGATCCACAAGGTTCAGGTATAATTAGAACGCGAGTAGTTCGTTAGATACTATTTTAAACTTACTAAGACTAAGATTTATCCTGGGTCTGGTAAGAGGGGGGGTCAAGTGAAGGATGAATAACCGAAGTTCTTCACTGTTTATCCTAATTTGAATGATTAGTTTTGTTCAAAAATTTCTATTAGTCCTGGGTTTTTAGAAAGGGTTGGATAGTGAATCGACTTTTGAGGTCGTTAGACACTAGTTAAGTGGGTGGGGGAGAACAAAGTTGTTCTTTTTGATCCAAGGATAAGCCTTGATGATCAAGTTTGAAATTCAATTAAGTAGAAAATGATTTAAGATCCAAGGATAAGCCTTGATGATCTGATTTTAAATTTAAGTGAATTTAAGTTTAAAATGATTTAAATTTGTGTAAAGAAAAGATTTAGTGTTTTTATGATATTAGTGAGCTTATGAATGCTGTTATGTTTAGGTGATGAAGCTGGAACAACAGGATGATTTATGATTACTAACCATTTATTGCCATGCTACTAATTTTTATTTTGATTTTCCAATAAATATTTTTCAAACATGTTTTGTATAGTACTGCAGAATTTAGGAAAACGATCTGAGATCTTTTTATCAATCGTTATTGTATATTAATAATTTTGTTTAGCGCCTGTAATGATTTTGAAGATTGACTTCAAGGTTTTATGTTTGCAAATGAAAATCTAAATTCATTGCTAGTAGTATTCTAAATACAAAAGTTTGTTCTGGCTTTTGCCGAACTATCATATAACTATATGGCAAGTTTCTACTTTGTCGTATGTCGTCTCTGGTTCGAGGTCTTCTTCCAATTCCGGGTAGTTCTGTTATGGTTCGGAATATTGGCTCTGATCTATTGAGTCGTAGAGACATTTCGATTATATTATCGTCGTATAACATTTTGTAAATGTTTTGTCTAAATTCTAATCTATTTTTGGTTAATTCTAAGCTATTAAGGTCTTGTTCGAGACTTATGGTCGCACCAGATGAGTTATGACCGAAGTGTAACTCATAGAGTAATTTCGGATAGGGTACACCGTCTGCTCGTCACGCTATCTTATTTTCGGCCGGATAGATTCGTGCAACTTCTTAGTCTAATACCGATCCTAATCTTACTCTTATACTATCTAGTCTCAGGTTGTTTAACTAGTCTCTGCTAGGCTCAATAGATCTAGGGTATACTGGTTTATTGCGGCTGCTGAAGTACTCGGGAGAGTCCAACTAATTTCTAAGTTAAATTCAAATCTCTCTGGTGCTGAAATTACAAGTAATTTCAGCACTTACAAATAAGTGGATTGTTAGTTAGATGGATCATGATTGGTTAATATTAAATACTTTACATTGGTAAAATATCTAATTTATCCAATCATAAAATGTAGTTTAGATCAGGTTCCACGTTCTCGAAGTTATCCGAGTCAAACAGGATTAAGCTGTGTGTGGGTGTATGTGTGTGAGTGTGTGTTGTAGGTGATGGCCATGGTGGTGTTTTCTGACTTCCTAAATACCATCCTTGGTGCCACTTCCAACTTGATGAGTCATGAGTGGGAGCAGTACAAGAATGAGACCAATTTTGCATGTGCAGCTGCAGTCTTCATCGAGAACACTTCATTCTTGTGGTCTCTCTGCTGGTGAGACCTGAAGACTTTTAATTCTTTTTCCCCACCTGCCAGTTTATACAACTAACATTTTGATCACTGTGTCCAATTGTTAACAAAACTGGCATGCAGACTAATTAGGTCTTGAAAAACATTTTTGGTCTTAGTATTTTGTTTGGCGACAATAAGTTTAGCTGAGGTGTGCGGGGCCTGTTTTTCTTGGCTATTTCAGATCCGAAATTTTGTTTTTCTTGGCTATTTCTGTCTCAAAAGTTCCCACATCTGACCTAATTTCTTGGCTCATTTTGATTTATTTATTTATTTATTTTAACAGGTGCAATTCGGTTCAAAATGATAAAAACAATAAAAAAAACTCAATGAAATCATAATGATGACGTTTTCAACAAGGTTTTACTTAAAAAAATGTTTGATTTTTCCGATGATTTCCTTTTTTTCTCCTTCATGAGATCCTTTCGTTGAATTTGAGAACCAGCATCACACTCAGGGGGTGCGAAGGGGGACTGAAATTGGAGAGAGAAGGGGTTGAAGTTCGATGACAGAGGTGGGTTGCTGGGTGGTCCCGGTTGACGTCTATAGAACAAAAATGCTAATCATACAAACCCAAAAACTAAGTGTCTGAAAGAACACTAATAATACAAACATCACAACATTTGCTAAAATGGTGTCACCGAAATTTCAAAGAGTTTTTTCTTAATTTGGAACTAAAAATCGGTGTATCGTACTAAATAAAAAAGAAAAACATATTGTGAAAACAAAAGCTAATCATACAATTTCCATATAAGAAAAACGTATGACTAGCTTTTTTTGATGGCGAATAAAAACATTTAGATTTTGAAATTAACTCGAAACTTTTTTTTTAACGGCAAATCGAAATTTGCACTCAAACAATTAGTTTCATAAAAAAGATTTTGGCATGCAAGACTTATTTGTGCGCATAACGTACTCTTGAATACACAATTTTTTTTTCGTTTCTAAAAACTCCTATTTCTTTTTTGCGGCATGTTTATGTATGCCTTGATCAATGTCTGATTATTTAATAACTCAAATTTTGAAAATGATCATTTTTAAAAATTTGAAAAATTTTGCCAAAAAATGAAAGTTTGGTGCTTTCAGTATATCATTACTAAAAGAAAGCTCTTACACTATTCAGGTCGTTTCCAATGCATTGTAAATGCAAGACGGTCGAATTTTCGGTGACTCTCGTTTTGAGCATACTATGGGTTTTGTCACTTGTGTTTGATTCAAAACACATCCCAAAAACCTTAACAAAATAAAAAATAAAAATCAATTCTTTCGTTCATGCTAGTCATACAATTTCAATTTATGAAAAACAAGCCTGTAAAATACAATCACAGACTTTTCATTCTGTACTTATGGAATTACAAGAAAAGTGTATGATTAGCCTTTTTCTGTATATGAAAACTGTATGACTGTATGGGTTGGAATTCGACGAGAGAGGCGGGTTGAAGTTCGACGAGAGAGGTGGGTTGAAGTTCGACGAGAGAGGGGTTTGTAGTTCGATGAGAGAGGTGGGTTGGAATTCGACGAGAGAGGTGGGTTGAAGTTCAACGAGAGAGGTGGTTTTAGTTCGACGGAGAGGCGGGTTGAAGTTCGACGAGAGAGGTGGTTTGAAACTCGACTGGAGAGGTGTGTTGAAGTTCGATGAGAGAGTTGATATTAGTTCGACGAGAGACATGGATCGAAGTTCGACAAAGAGGTGGGTTGAAGTTTGACATGAGAGGTCGGTTGAAGTTCGACGAGAGAGGTGGGTTGAAGCTCGACGAGAGAGGGGGTTTCAGTTCGACGAGAGAGGTGGGTTGAAGTTCGACGAGAAAAGGGGTTTTAGTTCGACGAGAGAGGTGGGTTGAAGTTCGACGAGAGAGGTGGTTTGTAGTTCGATGAGAGAGGTGGGTTGGAATTCGACGAGAGAGGTGGGTTGAAGTTCAACGAGAGATTTGGGTTGAAGTTCGACGAGAGAGGGGGTTTAAGTTCGACGAGAGAGGTGGGTTGAAGTTCGACGAGAGAGGGGTTTGTAGTTGGACGAGAGGGGTGGGTTGAAGTTCGACGAGAGAGAGGGTTTCAGTTCGACGAGAGAGGTGGGTTGAAATTCGACGAGAGAGGGGGTTTAAGTTCGACGAGAGAGGTGGTTTTAGTTCGACGAGAGAGGCGGCTTGAAGTTCGACGAGAGAGGTGGGTTGAAGTTCGACGAGAGAGGGGGTTTGTAGTTCGATGAGAGAGGTGGGTTGGAATTCGACGAGAGAGGTGGGTTGAAGTTCAACGAGAGAGTTGGGTTGAAGCTCGACGAGACAGGTGGGTTGAAGTTCGACGAGAGAGGGGTTTGTAGTTGGACGAGAGAGGTGGGTTGAAGTTCGACGAGAGAGAGGGTTTCAGTTCGACGAGAGAGGTGGGTTGAAATTCGACGAGAGAGGGGGTTTAAGTTCGACGAGAGAGGTGGTTTTAGTTCGACGAGAGAGGCGGCTTGAAGTTCGACGAGAGAGGTGGGTGGAAGTTCGACGAGAGAGGGGGTTTGTAGTTCGATGAGAGAGGTGGGTTGGAATTCGACGAGAGAGGTGGGTTGAAGTTCAACGAGAGATTTGGGTTGAAGCTCGACGAGAGAGGGGGTTTAAGTTCGACGAGAGAGCTGGTTTTAGTTCGACGGAGAGGCGGGTTGAAGTTCGATGAGAGAGGTGGTTTGAAACTCGACGGGAGAGGTGTGTTGAAGTTCGACGAGAGAGTTGATATTAGTTCGACAAGAGACATGGATCGAAGTTCGACAAAGAGTTGGGTTGAAGTTTGACGAGAGAGGTCGGTTGAAGTTCGACGAGAGAGGGGGTTTGTAGTTGGACGAGAGAGGTGGGTTGAAGCTCGACGAGAGAGGTGGTTTCAGTTCGACGAGAGAGGTGGCTTGAAGTTCGACGAGAGAGTTGGGTTGAAGCTCGACGAGAGAGTTGGGTTGAAGTTCGACGAGAGAGGGGTTTGTAGTTGGACGAGAGAGGTGGGTTGAAGTTCGACGAGAGAGAGGGTTTCAGTTCGACGAGAGAGGTGGGTTGAAATTCGACGAGAGAGGGGGTTTAAGTTCGACGAGAGAGGTGGTTTTAGTTCGACGAGAGAGGCGGCTTGAGGTTCGACGAGAGAGGTGGGTTGAAGTTCGACAAAGAGTTGGGTTGAAGTTTGACGAGAGAGGTCGGTTGAAGTTCGACGAGAGAGGGGGTTTGTAGTTGGACGAGAGAGGTGGGTTGAAGCTCGACGAGAGAGGGGGTTTAAGTTCGACGAGAGAGGTGGTTTTAGTTCGACGGAGAGGCGGGTTGAAGTTCGACGAGAGAGGTGGTTTGAAGTTCGACGAGAGAAGGGGTTTTAGTTCGACGAGAGAGGTGGGTTGAAGTTCGACGAGAGAGGGGGTTTGTAGTTCGATGAGAGAGGTGGGATGGAATTCGACGAGAGAGGTGGGTTGAAGTTCGACGAGAGAGGGGGTTTAAGTTCGACGAGAGAGGTGGGTTGAAGTTCGACGAGAGAGGGGGTTTGTAGTTGGACGAGAGAGGTGGGTTGAAGTTCGACGAGAGAGGGGGTTTCAGTTCGACGAGAGAGGTGGGTTGAAGTTCGACGAGAGAGTAGGGTTGAAGTTCGACGATAGAGTTGGGTTGAAGTTCGACGAGAGAGGGGGTTTAAGTTCAACCATAGAAATGGGTTGAAGTTCGACGACAGAGGTGGGTTGAAGTTCGACGAGAGAGGTGGGTTGAAGGGTGGGTTGAGAGGGGGAGAGAGGGGGTTTAAGTTCAACCATAGAGGTGGGTTGAAGTTCGAAGACAGAGGTGGGTTGAAGTTCGACGACAGAGGTGGGTTGAAGTTCGACGAGAGAGGTGGGTTGAAGTTCGGCGAGAGTGGGGGTTTTAGTTCGACGAGAGAGGCGGGTTGAAGCTCGACGAGAGAGATGGTTTGAAACTCGACGGGAGAGGTGTGTTGAAGTTCGACGAGAGAGTTGATATTAGTTCGACGAGAGACATGGAGCGAAGTTCGACAAAAGAGTTGGGTTGACGTTTGACGAGAGAGGTCGGTTGAAGTTCGACGAGAGAGGGTGTTTGTAGCTCGACGAGTGATGGGGTTTCAGTTCGACGAGAGAGGTGGGTTGAAGTTCGACGAGAGAAGGGGTTTTAGTTCGACGAGAGAGGTGGGTTGAAGTTCGACGAGAGAGGGGGTTTGTAGTTCGATGAGAGAGGTGGGTTGAAGTTCAACGAGAGAGTTGGGTTGAAGTTCGACGAGAGAGGGGGTTTAAGTTCGACGATAGAGGTGATTTGAAGTTCGACGACAGAGGTGGGTTGAAGTTCGACGAGAGAGGTGGGTTGAAGTTCGCGGAGAGAGGGGGTTTCAATTCGACGAGAGAGGGGGTTTGTAGTTCGACGAGAGAGGTGGGTTGAAGTTCGACGAGAGAGGGGGTTTCAATTCGACGAGAGAGGGGGTTTGTAGTTCGACGAGAGAGGTGGGTTGGAATTCGACGAGAGAGGTGGGCTGAAGTTCGACGAGAGAGTTGGGTTGAAGTTCGACGAGAGAGGGGGTTTAAGTTCGACGAGAGAGGTGGGTTGAAGTTCGACGAGAGAGGGGGTTTGTAGTTGGACGAGAGAGGTGGGTTGAAGTTCGACGAGAGAGGGGGTTTCAGTTCGACGAGAGAGGTAGGTTGAAGTTCGACGAGAGAGGGGGTTTAAGTTCGACGATAGAGGTGGTTTGAAGTTCGACGACAGAGGTGGGTTGAAGTTCGACGAGAGAGGTGGGTTGAAGTTCGAGGAGAGAGGGGGTTTCAATTCGACGAGAGAGGGGGTTTGTAGTTCGACGAGAGAGGTGGGTTGAAGTTCGACGAGAGAGGGGGTTTCAATTCGACGAGAGAGGGGATTTGTAGTTCGACGAGAGAGGTGGGTTGGAATTCGACGAGAGAGGTGGGTTGAAGTTCGACGAGAGAGTTGGGTTGAAGTTCGACGAGAGAGGTGGGTTGAAGTTCGCGGAGAGAGGGGGTTTCAATTCGACGAGAGAGGGGGTTTGTAGTTCGACGAGAGAGGTGGGTTGAAGTTCGACGAGAGAGGGGGTTTCAATTCGACGAGAGAGGGGGTTTGTAGTTCGACGAGAGAGGTGGGTTGGAATTCGACGAGAGAGGTGGGCTGAAGTTCGACGAGAGAGTTGGGTTGAAGTTCGACGAGAGAGGGGGTTTAAGTTCGACGAGAGAGGTGGGTTGAAGTTCGACGAGAGAGGGGGTTTGTAGTTGGACGAGAGAGGTGGGTTGAAGTTCGACGAGAGAGGGGGTTTCAGTTCGACGAGAGAGGTAGGTTGAAGTTCGACGAGAGAGGGGGTTTAAGTTCGACGATAGAGGTGGTTTGAAGTTCGACGACAGAGGTGGGTTGAAGTTCGACGAGAGAGGTGGGTTGAAGTTCGAGGAGAGAGGGGGTTTCAATTCGACGAGAGAGGGGGTTTGTAGTTCGACGAGAGAGGTGGGTTGAAGTTCGACGAGAGAGGGGGTTTCAATTCGACGAGAGAGGGGATTTGTAGTTCGACGAGAGAGGTGGGTTGGAATTCGACGAGAGAGGTGGGTTGAAGTTCGACGAGAGAGTTGGGTTGAAGTTCGACGAGAGAGGTGGGTTGAAGTTCGCGGAGAGAGGGGGTTTCAATTCGACGAGAGAGGGGGTTTGTAGTTCGACGAGAGAGGTGGGTTGAAGTTCGACGAGAGAGGGGGTTTCAATTCGACGAGAGAGGGGGTTTGTAGTTCGACGAGAGAGGTGGGTTGGAATTCGACGAGAGAGGTGGGTTGAAGTTCGACGAGAGAGTTGGGTTGAAGTTCGACGAGAGAGGGGGTTTAAGTTCGACGAGAGAGGTGGGTTGAAGTTCGACGAGAGAGTGGGTTTGTAGTTGGACGAGAGAGGTGGGTTGAAGTTCGACGAGAGAGGGGGTTTCAGTTCGACGAGAGAGGTAGGTTGAAGTTCGACGAGAGAGGGGGTTTAAGTTCGACGATAGAGGTGGTTTGAAGTTCGACGACAGAGGTGGGTTGAAGTTCGACGAGAGAGGTGGGTTGAAGTTCGAGGAGAGAGGGGGTTTCAATTCGACGAGAGAGGGGGTTTGTAGTTCGACGAGAGAGGTGGGTTGAAGTTCGACGAGAGAGGGGGTTTCAATTCGACGAGAGAGGGGATTTGTAGTTCGACGAGAGAGTCGGGTTGGAATTCGACGAGAGAGGTGGGTTGAAGTTCGATGAGAGAGTTGGGTTGAAGTTCGACGAGAGAGGGGGTTTAAGTTCGACCTTCGAGGTGGGTTGAAGTTCGACGACAGAGGTGGGATGAAGTTCGACGAGAGAAGTGGGTTGAAGTTCGACGAGAGAGGGAGTTTTAGTTCGACGAGAGAGGCGGGTTGAAGCTCGACGAGAGAGATGGTTTGAAACTGGACGGGAGAGGTGTGTTGAAGTTCGACGAGAGAGTTGATATTAGTTCGACGAGAGACATGGATCGAAGTTCGACAAAAGAGGTCGGTTGAAGTTTGACGAGAGAGGTCGGTTGAAGTTCGACGAGAGAGGGGGTTTGTAGTTGGACGAGAGAGGTGGGTTGAAGCTCGACGAGTGATGGGGTTTCAGTTCGACGAGAGAGGTGGGTTGAAGTTCGACGAGAGAAGGGGTTTTAGTTCGACGAGAGAGGTGGGTTGAAGTTTGACGAGAGAGGGGGTTTGTAGTTCGATGAGAGAGGTGGGTTGAAGTTCGACGAGAGAGTAGGGTTGAAGTTCGACGAGAGAGGGGGTTTAAGTTCGACGATAGAGGTGGGTTGAAGTTCGACGAGAGAGGTGGGTTGAAGTTCGACGAGAGAGGGGGTTTCAATTCGACGAGAGAGGGGGTTTGTAGTTCGACGAGAGAGGTGGGTTGAAGTTCGACGAGAGAGGGGGTTTCAATTCGACGAGAGAGGGGGTTTGTAGTTTGACGAGAGAGGTGGGTTGGAATTCGACGAGAGAGGTGGGTTGAAGTTCGACGAGAGAGTTGGGTTGAAGTTCGACGAGAGAGGGGTTTAAGTTCGACCATAGAGGTGGGTTGAAGTTCGACGACAGAGGTGGGTTGAAGTTCGACGAGAGAAGTGGGTTGAAGTTCGACGAGAGAGGGGGTTTTAGTTCGACGAGAGAGGCGGGTTGAAGCTCGACGAGAGAGATGGTTTGAAACTGGACGGGAGAGGTGTGTTGAAGTTCGACGAGAGAGTTGATATTAGTTCGACGAGAGACATGGATCGAAGTTCGACAAAAGAGGTGGGTTGAAGTTTGACGAGAGAGGTCGGTTGAAGCTCGACGAGTGATGGGGTTTCAGTTCGACGAGAGAGGTGGGTTGAAGTTCGACGAGAAAAGGGGTTTTAGTTCGACGAGAGAGGTGGGTTGAAGTTTGACGAGAGAGGGGTTTGTAGTTCGATGAGAGAGGTGGGTTGAAGTTCAACGAGAGAGTTGGGTTGAAGTTCGACGAGAGAGGGGGTTTAAGTTCGACGAGAGAGGTGGGTTGAAGTTCGACGAGAGAGGGGGTTTGTAGTTGGACGAGAGAGGTGGGTTGAAGTTCGACGAGAGAGGGGGTTTCAGTTCGACGAGAGAGGTGGGTTGAAGTTCGACGAGAGAATAGGGTTGAAGTTCGACGAGAGAGTTGGGTTGAAGTTCGACGAGAGAGATGGTTTGAAGCTGGACGGGAGAGGTGTGTTGAAGTTCGACGAGAGAGGGGGTTTGTAGTTGGACGAGAGAGGTGGGTTGAAGTTCGACGAGAGAGGGGGTTTCAGTTCGACGAGAGAGGTGGGTTGAAGTTCGACGAGTGAGTAGGGTTGAAGTTCGACGAGAGAGATGGTTTGAAACTGGACGGGAGAGGTGGGTTGAAGTTCGACGAGAGAGGGGGTTTCAGTTCGACGAGAGAGGTGGGTTGAAGTTCGACGAGAGAGGGGGTTTCAGTTCGACGAGAGAGGTGGGTTGAAGTTCGACGAGAGAGTAGGGTTGAAGTTCGACGAGAGAAGTGGGTTGAAGTTCGACGAGAGAGGGGGTTTTAGTTCGACGAGAGAGGCGGGTTGAAGCTCGACGAGAGAGATGGTTTGAAACTAGAGGGGAGAGGTGTGTTGAAGTTCGACCAGAGAGTTGATATTAGTTCGACGAGAGACATGGATCGAAGTTCGACAAAAGAGGTGGGTTGAAGTTTGACGAGAGAGGTGGGTTGAAGTTCGACGAGAAAAGGGGTTTTAGTTCGACGAGAGAGGTGGGTTGAAGTTTGACGAGAGAGGGGTTTGTAGTTCGATGAGAGAGGTGGGTTGAAGTTCAACGAGAGAGTTGGGTTGAAGTTCGACGAGAGAGGGGGTTTAAGTTCGACGAGAGAGGTGGGTTGAAGTTCGACGAGAGAGGGGGTTTGTAGTTGGACGAGAGAGGTGGGTTGAAGTTCGACGAGAGAGGGGGTTTCAGTTCGACGAGAGATGTGGGTTGAAGTTCGACGAGAGAGTAGGGTTGAAGTTCGACGAGAGAGTTGGGTTGAAGTTCGACGAGAGAGGGGGTTTAAGTTCGACGAAAGAGGTGGGTTGAAAATCAACGAAATAGGTTGGTTGAAGTTCGACGAGAGAGAGGGGGTTTTAGTTCGATGAGAAAACTGGTTGAAGTTCGAAGAGAAAGAGGTTTTAGTTCGATGAGAGAGAGGGTTTTAGTTTGACGAGAGAGGGCGTTTTAGTTCGACGAGAGATGTGAGTTTGTAATTGAACGAGAGAGGTGGGTTGAAGTTCGACGAGAGAGTAGGGTTGAAGTTCGACGAGAGAGTTGGGTTGAAGTTCGACGAGAGAGGGGGTTTAAGTTCGACGATAGAGGTGGGTTGAAGTTCGACGACAGAGGTTGGTTGAAGTTCGACGAGAGAGGTGGGTTGAAGTTCGACGAGAGAGGGGGTTTGTTGTTGGACGAGAGAGGTGGGTTGAAATTCGATGAGAGGGGGGTTTCAGTTCGACGAGAGAGAGGGTTTGTAGTTCAACGAGAGAGGTGGGTTGGAATTTGACGAGAGAGGTGAGTTGAAATTCAACCAGAGAGTTGGGTTGAAGTTCGACGAGAGAGGGGGTTTAAGTTCGACGATAGAGGTGGGTTGAAGTTCGACGACAGAGGTGGGTTGAAGTTCGACGAGAGAGGTGGGTTGAAGTTAGACGAGAGATGGGGTTTGTAGTTGGACGAGAGAGGTGGGTTGAAGTTCGACGAGAGAGGGGGTTTCAATTCGACGAGAGAGGGGGTTTGTAGTTCGACGAGAGAGGTGGGTTGGAATTCGACGAGAGAGGTGGGCTGATGTTCGACGAGAGAGTTGGGTTGAAGTTCGACGAGAGAGGGGGTTTAAGTTCGACGATAGAGGTGGGATGAAAATCAACGAAATAGGTTGGTTGAAGTTCGACGAGAGAGGGGGTTTTAGTTCGATGAAAAAAGTGGTTGAAGTTCGAAGAGAAAGAGGTTTTAGTTCGATGAGAGAGAGGGTTTTAGTTTGACGAGAGAGAGCGTTTTAGTTCGACGAGAGATGTGATTTTGTAATTGAACGAGAGAGGTGGGTTGAAGTTCGACGAGAGAGTTGATATTAGTTCGACGAGAGACATGGATCGAAGTTCGACAAAAGAGGTGGGTTGAAGTTTGTCGAGAGACTTCGGTTGAAGTTCGAAGAGAGAGGGGGTTTCTAGTTGGACGAGAGAGGTTGGTTGAAGTTCGACGAGAGAAGGGGTTTTAGTTCGACGAGAGAGGTGGGTTGAAGTTCGACGAGAGAGGGGGTTTGTAGTTCGATGAGAGAGGTGGGTTGGAATTCGACGAGAGAGGTGGGTTGAAATTCAACGAGAGAGTTGGGTTGAAGTTCGACGAGAGAGGGGGTTTAAGTTCGACGATAGAGGTGGGTTGAAGTTCGACGACAGAGGTGGGTTGAAGTTCGACGAGAGAGGTGGGTTGAAGTTCGACGAGAGAGGGGGTTTGTAGTTGGACGAGAGAGGTGGGTTGAAGTTCGACGAGAGAGGGGGTTTTAGTTCGACGAGAGAGGTGGGTTGAAGTTCGACGAGAGAGTAGGGTTGAAGTTCGACTAGAGAGTCGGGTTGAAGTTCGACGAGAGAGGGGGTTTAAAGTCGACGATAGAGGTGGGTTGAAGTTCGACGACAGAGGTGGGTTGAAGTTCGACGAGAGAGGTGGATGAAGTTCGACGAGAGAGGGGGTTTGTAGTTGGGCGAGAGAGGTGGGTTGAAGTTCGACGAGAGAGGGGGTTTCAGTTCGACGAGAGAGGGGGTTTGTAGTTCGACGAGAGAGATGGGTTGGAATTCGACGAGAGAGGTGGGTTGAAGTTCAACGAGAGAGTTGGGTTGAAGTTCGACGAGAGAGGGGGTTTAAGTTCGACGATAGAGGCGTGTTGAAGTTCGACGACAGAGGTGGGTTGAAGTTTGACGAGAGAGGTGGGTTGAAGTTCGACGAGAGAGGGGGTTTGTAGTTGGACGAGAGAGGAGAATTGAAGTTCGACGAGAGTGGGGGTTTCAGTTCGACGAGAGAGGGGGTTTGTAGTTCGACGAGAGAGAAGGGTTGGAATTCGACGAGAGAGGTGCGTTGATGTTCGACGAGAGAGTTGGGTTGAAGTTCGACGAGAGAGGGGGTTTAAGTTCGACGACAGAGGTGGGTTGAAGTTCGACGAGAGAGGGGGTTTAAGTTCGACGATAGAGGTGGGTTGAAGTTGGACGACAGAGGTGGGTTGAAGTTTGACGAGAGAGGTCGGTTGAAGTTCGACGAGAGAGGGGGTTTGTAGTTGGACGACAGAGGTGGGTTGAAGCTCGACGAGTGATGGGGTTTCAGGTCGACGAGAGAGGGGGTTTCAATTCGACGAGAGAGGGGGTTTGTAGTTCGACGAGAGAGGTGGGTTGGAATTCGACGAGAGAGGTGGGCTGATGTTCGACGAGAGAGTTGGCTTGAAGTTCGACGAGAGAGGGGGTTTAAGTTCGACGATAGAGGTGGGTTGAAAATCAACGAAATAGGTTGGTTGAAGTTCGACGAGAGAGAGGATTTTAGTTCGATGAGAAAAGTGGTTGAAGTTCGAAGAGAAAGAGGTTTTAGTTCGATGAGAGAGAGGGTTTTAGTTTGACGAGAGAGGGCGTTTTAGTTCGACGAGAGATGTGAGTTTGTAATTGAACGAGAGAGGTGGGTTGAAGTTCGACGAGAGAGTTGATATTAGTTCGACGAGAGACATGGATCGAAGTTCGACAAAAGAGGTGGGTTGAAGTTTGTCGAGAGAATTCGGTTGAAGTTCGACGAGAGAGGGGGTTTCTAGTTGGACGAGAGAGGTGGGTTGAAGCTCGACGAGAGAGGGGGTTTCAGTTCGACGAGAGAGGTGGGTTGAAGTACGACGAGAGAAGGGGTTTTAGTTCGAAGAGAGAGGTGGGTTGAAGTTCGACGAGAGAGGGGGTTTGTAGTTCGATGAGAGAGGTGGGTTGGAATTCGACGAGAGAGGTGGGTTGAAATTCAACGAGAGAGTTGGGTTGAAGTTCGACGAGAGAGGGGGTTTAAGTTCGACGATAGAGGTGGGTTGAAGTTCGACGACAGAGGTGGGTTGAAGTTCGACGAGAGAGGTGGGTTGAAGTTCGACGAGAGAGGGGGTTTTAGTTCGACGAGAGAGGTGGGTTGAAGTTCGACGAGAGAGTAGGGTTGAAGTTCGACGAGAGAGTCGGGTTGAAGTTCGACGAGAGAGGGGGTTTAAAATCGACGATAGAGGTGGGTTGAAGTTCGACGACAGAGGTGGGTTGAAGTTCGACGAGAGAGGTGGGTTGAAGTTCGACGAGAGAGGGGGTTTGTAGTTGGGCGAGAGAGGTGGGTTGAAGTTCGACGAGAGAAGGGGTTTCAGTTCGACGAGAGAGGGGGTTTGTAGTTCGACGAGAGAGGTGGGTTGGAATTCGACGAGAGAGGTGGGTTGAAGTTCAACGAGAGAGTTGGGTTGAAGTTCGACGAGAGAGTGGGTTTAAGTTCGACGATAGAGGTGTGTTGAAGTTCGACGACAGAGGTGGGTTGAAGTTTGACGAGAGAGGTGGGTTGAAGTTCGACGAGAGAGGGGGTTTGTAGTTGGACGAGAGAGGAGAATTGAAGTTCGACGAGAGTGGGGGGTTTCAGTTCGACGAGAGAGGGAGTTTGTAGTTCGACGAGAGAGAAGGGTTGGAATCCGACGAGAGAGGTGGGTTGATGTTCGACGAGAGAGTTGGGTTGAAGTTCCACGAGAGAGGGGGTTTAAGTTCGACGATAGAGGTGGGTTGAAGTTCGACGAGAGAGGTGATTTAAGTTCGACGATAGAGGTGGGTTGAAGTTCGACGACAGAGGAGGGTTGAAGTTTGACGAGAGAGGTGGGTTGAAATTCGACGAGAGAGGGGGTTTTAGTTATACGAGAAAAGTGGTTGAAGTTCGAAGAGAAAGAGCTTTTAGTTCGATGAGAGAGAGGGTTTTAGTTTGACGAGAGAAGGCGTTTTAGTTCGACGAGAGATGTGAGTTTGTAATTGAACGAGAGAGGTGGGTTGAAGTTCGACGAGAGAGTTGATATTGTTTCGACGGGAGACATGGATTGAAGTTCGACAAAAGAGGTGGGTTGAAGTTTGTCGAGAGAGTTCGGTTGAAGTTCGACGAGAGAGGGGGTTTCTAGTTGGACGAGAGAGGTGGGTTGAAGCTCGACGAGAGAGTAGGGTTGAAGTTCGACGAGAGAGTTGGGTTGAAGTTCGACGAGAGAGGGGTTTTAGTTCGACGAGAGAAGTGGGTTGAAGTTCGACGAGAGAGGGGGTTTGTAGTTCGATGAGAGAGGTGGGTTGGAATTCGACGAGAGAGGTGGGTTGAAGTTCAACGAGAGAGTTGGGTTGAAGTTCGACCAGAGAGGGGGTTTAAACTCGACGATAGAGGTGGGTTGAAGTTCGACGACAGAGGTGGGTTGAAGTTTGACGAGAGAGGTGGGTTGAAATTCGACGAGAGAGGAAGTTTGTAGTTGGACGAGAGAGTAGGGTTGAAGTTCGACGAGAGAGGGGGTTTCAGTTCGACGAGAGAGGTGGGTTGAAGTTCGACGAGTGAGTAGGGTTGAAGTTCGACGAGAGAGTTGGGTTGAAGTTCGACGAGAGAGGGGTTTAAGTTCGACGATAGAGGTGGGTTGAAGTTCGACGAGAGAGGGGGTTTCAGTTCGACGAGAGAGGTGGGTTGAAGTTCGACGAGAGAGTAGGGTTGAAGTTCGACGAGAGAAATGGGTTGAAGTTTGACGATAGAGGTGGGTTGAAAATCAAAGAAATAGGTTGGTTGAAGTTCGACGAGAGAGGGGGTTTTAGTTCGACGAGAAAAGTGGTTGAAGTTCGAAGAGAAAGAGGTTTTAGTTCGATGAGAGAGAGGGTTTTATATTGACGAGAGAGGGCGTTTTAGTTCGACGAGAGATGTGAGTTTGTAATTGAACGAGAGAGGTGGGTTGATGTTCGACGAAGAAGGAGTTTTAGTTCGACGAGAGAGGTGGGTTGAAGTTCGACGAGAGAGGGGGTTTGTAGTTCGATGAGAGAGGTGGGTTGGAATTCAACGAGAGAGGTGGGTTGAAGTTCAACGAGAGAGTTGGGTTGAAGTTCGACGAGAGAGGGGGTTTAAGTTCGACGATAGAGGTGGGTTGAAGTTCGTCGACAGAGGTGGGTTGAAGTTTGACGAGAGAGGTGGTTTGAAATTCGAAGAGAGAGGTGGTTTGTAGTTGGACGAGAGAGGTGGGTTGAAGTTCGACGAGAGATGGGGTTTCAGTTCGACGAGAGAGGTGGGTTGAAGTTCGACGAGAGAGTAGGGTTGAAGTTCGACGAGAGAGTTGGGTTGGAGTTCGACGAGAGAGGGGTTTAAGTTCGACGATAGAGGTGGGTTGAAGGTAGGTTGGTTGAAGTTCGACGAGAGAGGGGGTTTTAGTTCGACGAGAAAAGTGGTTGAAGTTCGAAGAGAAAGAGGTTTTAGTTCGATGAGAGAGAGGGTTTTATATTGACGAGAGAGGGCGTTTTAGTTCGACGAGAGATGTGAGTTTGTAATTGAACGAGAGAGGTGGGTTGAAGTTCGACGAAGAAGGAGTTTTAGTTCGACGAGAGAGGTGGGTTGAAGTTCGACGAGAGAGGGGGTTTGTAGTTCGATGAGAGAGGTGGGTTGGATTTCGACGAGAGAGGTGGGTTGAAGTTCAACGAGAGAGTTGGGTTGAAGTTCCACGAGAGAGGGGGTTTAAGTTCGACGATAGAGGTGGGTTGAAGTTCGTCGACAGAGGTGGGATGAAGTTCGACGAGAGAGGTGGGTTGAAATTCGAAGAGAGAGGTGGGTTGAAGTTCGACGAGAGATGGGGTTTCAGTTCGACGAGAGAGGTGGGTTGAAGTTCGACGAGAGAGTAGGGTTGAAGTTCGACGAGAGAGTTGGGTTGGAGTTCGACGAGAGAGGGGTTTAAGTTCGACGATAGAGGTGGGTTGAAGTTCGACGACAGAGGTGGGTTGAAGTTCGACGAGAGAGGTGGGTTGAAGTTCGACGAGAGAGGGGGTATGTAGTTGGACGAGAGAGGTGGGTTGAAGTTCGACGAGAGAGGGGGTTTCAGTTCAACGAGAGAGGGGGTTTGTAGTTCGACGAGAGAGGTGGGTTGGAGTTCGACGAGAGAGGTGGGTTGAAGTTCAACGAGAGAGTTGGGTTGAAGTTCGACGAGAGAGGGGGTTTAAGTTCGACAATAGAGGTGGGTTGAAGTTCGACGACAGAGGTGGGTTGAAGTTCGACGAGAGAGGTGGGTTGAAGTTCGACGAGAGAAGGGGTTTGTAGTTGGACGAGAGAGGGGGTTTGTAGTTTGACGAGAGAGTTGGGTTGGAGTTCGACGAGAGAGGGGTTTAAGTTCGACGATAGAGGTGAGTTGAAGGTAGGTTGGTTGAAGTTCGACGAGAGAGGGGGTTTTAGTTCGACGAGAAAAGTGGTTGAAGTTCGAAGAGAAAGAGGTTTTAGTTCGATGAGAGAGAGGGTTTTATATTGACGAGAGAGGGCGTTTTAGTTCGACGAGAGATGTGAGTTTGTAATTGAACGAGAGAGGTGGGTTGAAGTTCGACGAAGAAGGAGTTTTAGTTCGACGAGAGAGGTGGGTTGAAGTTCGACGAGAGAGGGGGTTTGTAGTTCGATGAGAGAGGTGGGTTGGATTTCGACGAGAGAGGTGGGTTGAAGTTCAACGAGAGAGTTGGGTTGAAGTTCCACGAGAGAGGGGGTTTAAGTTCGACGATAGAGGTGGGCTGAAGTTCGTCGACAGAGGTGGGATGAAGTTCGACGAGAGAGGTGGGTTGAAATTCGAAGAGAGAGGTGGGTTGAAGTTCGACGAGAGATGGGGTTTCAGTTCGACGAGAGAGGTGGGTTGAAGTTCGACGAGAGAGTAGGGTTGAAGTTCGACGAGAGAGTTGGGTTGGAGTTCGACGAGAGAGGGGTTTAAGTTCGACGATAGAGGTGGGTTGAAGTTCGACGACAGAGGTGGGTTGAAGTTCGACGAGAGAGGTGGGTTGAAGTTCGACGAGAGAGGGGGTATGTAGTTGGACGAGAGAGGTGGGTTGAAGTTCGACGAGAGAGGGGGTTTCAGTTCGACGAGAGAGGGGGTTTGTAGTTCGACGAGAGAGGTGGGTTGGAGTTCGACGAGAGAGGTGGGTTGAAGTTCAACGAGAGAGTTGGGTTGAAGTTCGACGAGAGAGGGGGTTTAAGTTCGACAATAGAGGTGGGTTGAAGTTCGACGACAGAGGTGGGTTGAAATTCGACGAGAGAGGTGGGTTGAAGTTCGACGAGAGAAGGGGTTTGTAGTTGGACGAGAGAGGGGGTTTGTAGTTTGACGAGAGAGGTGGGTTGGAATTCGACGAGAGAGGTGGGTTGATGTTCGACGAGAGAGTTGGGTTGAAGTTCGACGAGAGAGGGGGTTTAAGTTCGACGATGGAGGTGGGTTGAAAATCAACGAAATAGGTTGAAGTTCGACGAGAGAGGGGGTTTTAGTTCGACGAGAAAAGTGGTTGAAGTTCGAAGAGAAAGAGGTTTTAGTTCGATGAGAGAGAGGGTTTTAGTTTGAAGAGAGAGGGCGTTTTAGTTCGACGAGAGTTGTGAGTTTGTAATTGAACGAGAGAGGTGGGTTGAAGTTCCACGAGAGAGGGGGTTTCAGCTCGATGAGAGAGGTGGGTTGAAATTCGACGAGAGAGTAGGGTTGAAGTTCGACGAGAGAGGGGGTTTTAGTTCGACGAGAGAGGTGGGATGAAGTTCGATGAGAGATGGGGTTTGTAGTTCGACGAGAGAGGTAGTCTGGAGTTCGACGAGGGAGGTGGGTTGAAGTTCGACGAGAGAGGTGCGTTGAAGGTCGACGAGAGAGGGTGTTTTAGTTCGACGAGAGAGGTGGGTTGAAGTTCGACGAAAGAGGTTGGACGAAGTTCGACGGGAGAGGGAGTTTTGTTCAAAAACATCACCTCGCCGCATACGCCATATTAGGGCGAAGCACTGATTGTTTCGACTGCCTTTTAAGTTCTATGGAGCAGAAGTAACATGAAAAATTAAAATGTAAAATGGAATCAATTTTTTTGAGTTTGGGGTTGTTAGTGAAAACATCCCCCCACAGTCAATAATAGGAAAAAACTCATAGATTTTGCTCCTATTAACTATTCAATTTTGGCATATAAGCTTTCTTGAACCAATTTGAATCGATTTATAAGAAGGATTAAATCTCGTTTATTCGTTAATAGCGCAAAATATATCGCGCGTTAACAGTCCCAAATTGACCAAACTGGCAATCTTTAAACCCACCAAAATTTTACGAAAAAAAATTACAAGTGAAATATCTTTTCGAATTTAAGCTAAGGACATCAATAGCTTTCCAAAGATGTAAAAATGTTCCGTCAAAAGAGGCTAGTTAAAAAGTCAAAATTTTTCTGAAGAAAAAACCCACCCCGGGCCCAAATATTCCTTAACTTTCGTTACAATGAAGTCGGAACAATGACTATCAATGTAACCATTTTCCCATGTTGGTTTATTGTTCCGACTTTCAATACGAAAGTAACGGAATATTTGTGCTCGGGGTGGCTTTTTATTTCTTCAGACAATTTTCGACTTTAACTAGCCATTTTCGATGGAAGTTTTTTTAAAACATCATTCAAAAGGTATTGTTGTTCTGAGCTCAAATTTGAATAGATGTCTTACCTAAGATCATTTTTCATAAAATTATGGGGGTTTAAAGATTGCCATTTTGGCTAATTTGGGACAATTAACGCGCGATATATTTCGCGCTTTTAACGCGTGAGCGGGGAGTTGTTCTGTCTTAAAATCGTTCCAAATTCGTTGAAAGAAGCTTATTTGGCTAATTGATTTGATACAAGGAGCGAAATCTATCCGTTAGTATTTTATATTGTGCGTGGGGGATGATTTTCATTTAAAAAAATTTTCAAATTTTAGAAAAAAAAATTTCATTTTATTTTTTCACATGTAATTTTTTGATGTTATTACTGCTCCATAAAACCTTAAAAGGCAATCGGAACATTCAGGGCTTCGCCCTGATACGAGCAGTCTTGATTTGTTAATGCTCTCCTTTTTCCAGGTCGTTCATACTTCTTTGCTGTGTTCTTCTCAATCTCCACGCCACAACTGTGAACAAAGAGAAACTTTTCCGAGTACTCAGTTGGGTCACGTGGCCATGCGGAGTTGCAGTCACTCTTATTTTCTACGTGCGACCTGGCTTATTCCCAATTACGTACAACAAAAGCTACATTTTCAGGCATCAATTTCACTTTTTTTCAATGTTACGGGTGTTTTTGAAATAATATTTACGCTGAGTAGTATTTGAGTAGGATAGAATATTTGAAAGTTTCAAAATGCTTAACGCGTGCATATGGTTTCCTAGAAAACAGTTCATATTGTTGTTCCGACTTTCGATACGAAAGCAACGGAATAATTCATCTGCTCGGGGCGGTTTTTTTCGACTTTTTAGCTAGCCATTTTTGACGGATTTTTTTAATATCATTCAAAAGGTTTTGTTGTCCTGAGCTTAAAATTTTTGTAAAAAGTATGGGGGTTAAGATTGCCATTTGACAAATTTGTGACAATTAACGCGCGATATTTCGATCTATTAACGCGTAAGAGGAGATTTAATCCGTCTTAGAAATCATTCCAAATCGGTTGAAGGAACCTTATTTGCCATAACTGATTTGTTAATAGGAGCGAAATCAATTTTTTTTCAGTTTATATGGCGTGTGGAGGGACGATTTTCATAGAATAAAAACTTGAAACTTTAGAAAAACTTTTGTTCATTTTTTTACATTTAATTTGTTAATAATGTTTATGTTAGTACTGCTTCATAAACCTTAGAAGGCAGTAGAAACCTTCAGGGCTTCGCCCTGATACGAGCAGTCTTGTTCATACTGCTGGTAGGTTTTAGTCATGGATCCTGACTGGTTAGTTGTAAGTATTTTACAGAGGTAGTTTATCAAGAAAATAATTGGATATAATGAATACTTGCTTTGAACTGCGGTTCCATGTCGTTAGAACGCATCAAATATAGACGCTTCGATGCATGTGGCTGAATACAATAACAAGAAGGCTCATACCAGGGTTAATCCATCAATGTTCCATTTCTATGCTGTAGTGTTCACTTTAAAAACGAAATCATATATTTTTTCAGTTTTTCTTTGGAAAGTATCCCCCACGCGCTATGTAAAAGAGAATTGTATAATTTGCATTAAACAAAAATTTAAATAGCCAAATAGCATTCATCAATTTATTTGCATCGGTTTCTACGCGGGTTAAATAAACGATTTCAGCGATATTAGCAATAAATATGTCGCTCATTAATTATCCCAAACTGGCCAAATTAGCACTATTTAAACTTAACGAAAGAAAGTCAGAGGCAGGGGCGGATTCGACCACCTGCCGACCCAAAGGGTCCCTTTGTACTATTTTGAGATATCCATTTTTGGCTGACGGCCCTAAAGTTGTTTTTTAAAGGCGCCATGGGCGCCAATTTATACTAATTTTGAAGGGGAGAGTTTTTTTGGTCCACATTTTCAAAAAAGTGCCTGAAAAAGTGGCCTCTTTTTTTTCTCAAAAATTTGCCTGCGGCGAGCTCGGAAAATCAATTTGATCGACCTAAAAAAGGGTCGACAAAATGTTAAAACTTTTTTTGAAGATCCGCCCCCCTCTAGAAAATCCTAGATCCGCCCCCTGGTTAGAGTTGAAATATATACTTTTAATTTCAGCTCAGAACAAAATAATCGCGTTTCAAATTATGTATAAAAATTCGTAAAAACTTGTTTGGAGAAAAAACGCCGATATTAAAAATAACTAATGCTTAAAAAACAGTACAATTTTCATTTACTGTTCAAACCATGGTGTAGTTCTGGTGTAGTTCTGAGTTATTGTTCTGACTTTCTTAACGAAAATAAGGGAATATTTCTGCTCGGGTGGGTTTTTTTTCTTCAGACATATTTTGACTTTTTAACTAGCGATTTTTGACGGAAAAATCTTTCCATCAGTCGAAAACTATTGTTGTCCTAAGCTTAAGTTTGAAAAGAGATTTCACCTGTGATCATTTTTTGTAGAGTTATGGTGGAGTTAACTGTTGCTATTTTGGCCAATTTGGGACAATTAACGCGCGATATAATTCGCGCTATTAACGCATAAGCGAGATTTAATCCGTCTTAGAAATCGTTCCAATTTGGTTCAAGGAAGCTTATATGCCAAAATTGAATAGTTAATAGGAGCAAAATCTATGAATTTTTTCCTATTATTGACTGTGGGGGGATGTTTTCACTAACAACCCCAAACTCAAAAAAATTGATTCCATTTTACATTTTAAGTTTTCATGTTACTTCTGCTCCATAGAACTTAAAAGGCAGTCGAAACAATCAGTGCTTCGCCCTAATACGATCAGTCTTGTCGATGCTTAAAGCTTTTTTTAGCCATCGAAAACTGCGCTTCTTGGTAAAATACGTCAAATCAGATTAAAATCTTGGTAAATGTGTCAAATCAGATTAATAGGTTACCAAACAAAAACTATCGTTTTAGCCGCATAATTTTTTTTGATCACACAGTGGATGCTGAGTGCTATAATATTTCGTTTACAAATACCATGTACCCGTATTGAGTTCCCAATAATAGTCATCGATGAAAATTTGCTAGTCAAGTTTTATTGTGTTTCAGGGCTGGAAATGTGTTATTTTTAAAAGGTAGCTCGAAATTAGCAATAAGTATCGCTAACTCATTGCTAAAAGTCAACTATATTTCACCGCTAATATCGGTAACTCATCGCTGAACAAAACCATTCGAGCTCGAGTAATTTCGGACTCGCCATTCGGACTTTCCTCTTCGGGTGATGAGGATGTTGCTGAGCAAATAGTAAATTAAGAATAAGTTTGAACTATAGTTGCACCAGGGTTGCCCACCATAGAAGATAATGCGCAACAATGCACATCCATGCATGATTCGCATGGAAAATGACTAATCATACGTAGCACATACGTTGGTTTCGAAAACCCTTAAAATAGCTTTTTAACGGAGTAAAATAGTAATAAAACGGTTTCTCATCGTTATGCTAGCTGTTGGTAGAATATCAAAAATGTTCACCATGCAAATCATGCGTCGCAACATATATGGTGCTACGTATGGAAGAGATTTTTCACCATAGTTTTTTTTTTCTAGAAAACCGTAAAATAGAGGTTATTTGACAAAAATGACTGAGAAAAAGTATCTGTAGTACAAAATACACTTTTATTAGATTTTAAATTTTTCTACCATGCAAACCATACGTCGCACCATAAATGGCGCTATTCATGGAAACGATGTTTCCTTACAAAAATATGGTCAACCCGGGCATACAATGCAAGAACAGATGGCGGAGCGGCCCACCAACAAAACCCTTTCTGTTTGTTTAGTAAAATTGAGCAATTTAAACTAGTTTAAAAAAAATGGCCTTGGCCCACCTTGGCTGATAGGTTTTCGTCTGTCAAAAAAGCCGTGTTTTGCAAAAGTGTGAACGCACTCTTACGCGAAAGTTCGGTGCTGTTTCAACTTGTCTGAATTGAATATCAACTGTAAAATTACCGAAATCTATGCGATTGTTGTGACAATTTGCTTTATGGAAAACACATTCTGCACAGATATTACATCTGCTTCGTCAGCACAATTTGGTGGCGCGACCCGGGAGTTGATTCAAAGCGGGAACGACTCGGGAACAAATTAATCGGATGCAGTACGCAATTGGTTTAGAAAATGAAAGCCTTTCAGACAGTTGTGAAACCCCAAGAGAACGTTTCCAGACAGTTGTGATCCCCCCAAGGAACGTTTCGAGACAGTTGTGATAACCCCCAGGGAACGGAGGCACTACAGACAGGCAGTTGGGAAATACGGAGGCGGGATATACAGAGGTCTTTTTTAACCGGTGTCGAGAGTGTTATGCGCAACCAAGACCTGTTCAGTTGTTGAGTTCGACCGAGATAAGCCGCACCAGAAGGAAATTTTGTCGATTTCAGAAGGTTATTGACAGAAAGACTCCGAATGAAGTGGCCGTCTGGGGACGGTAGGGAAAAAACTACAAAACTGTAAAAGAGACCCTTCTCCCCACTTGGGTTTCGACTATCATAGTTTTGCATTTGTCAAGTTTGCATAAAATTTTCATAATCCATGTGATAATTTTTGTTGTGCTATTTTTTATGCAATTTTCAAAAGATAAAAATTGTTAAGTGGCAAAACGCGGTAACAGGTTTTAGACACTTTTTCATTAAAAATAGTATCTAAAAAAATTTTAAAAACAAATGGTTTGATTTTTCAGAAGATTATGGGCCAAAACTGTGGACCCTAACAATAAGGCAAGACCCTAACAAAAAATGAAAAGAAATCAAAAGTGGACTTTTAAACAAAACTTAACGCCCTCGATCGGAACTGTTGAAAATTTCAGTTTAATCTATAATAATTAAGAAAAAAAACAGTCTTTTTAAATAGTTTGAGCTCCGGCAACCTCAGTTTTACTCCAAGTGGTTAACGGGACTTTGACCTACTTTATACGACGCCCCCTAAAGCTACCCGAAAACGTTCGTAAAATAAATAAATCCGCCCCTTCCATTTCTTTCGTATAAAACCACTATTGGTTTTTGCTGTTGGTGCGAGCTCATTGCATCATGCTCTAGAAAAGTTACCCACGTCACTCCGTAATCACTATGTGTAAGTTTAAACCTCAACGCCTTTAACCCCCGTAAAACTGCACAACACTACTTTGAGTCATTTTTATACCATCAATTGAATATCATAAAAAACTCACATTTGTTTTCGCATATTTGTCTCACCTTTCTTATGACAGTGCGATACGGTATGCCTCTTCTGGTGTTTCCGTTGCGCGACATAGTTCGTTAGTTAGTAGTAAGCATCGGAGCCATAATTTAAATCTTTTGTACGAAGTTGAACATGTAGCCATTCTAAAACGCTGTCGCAAAAATTAGTGCCATGTATTGTCAACGCAACGGCACTGATCAAATGTCTCAGAAATCAAAAAATTCAAGTCTTCTGACAATCAGTATAGTCGATTATTTGATATCAAAACGTAAAACTAGGGATAAGCGTTTGCGCAAACGGTACTAGAGATAACACCAATCCAACAAATTTGAGATCAAAGTTTTCCGGATCATTCGCAGATAGGGCGAAAATCTCAGAACACTTGTTGCTAAGAAAAAGAGGAAAATAAGATTGAATAAGAAGCAACGTGCTCTCTTTAAGCATCGTACTTTCATCCTAGTCGAAAATGCAGGAGCATCTAGCCGGGTTATGCAGGTATTTAGCTCAGAAGTTTCGCCTTGTTGTCGTTCTATATGTTTTTGCATATATGATACAGTGCTCTAATTTCCTTTCTTTTTTGTACTTAATTAAGGTTTGTGAAGTCCCACTTTTTAATTGTAAAAGCACATCGTATCATTTTGTCCCAATGAATCAGGAAATAAGCCATAAAGTCCAAAAGCTTCTTGAGTCTCGGCGTAATTTGAAAATTGAGCTTCTCAATGTTCATAAATACAATCAAGAAGCCATAGAGCACAAAAAACTAAGGGGTTGTTATTGAGAATTACATCAAAAATTCAAATGTTTTCCAGGAAAATCAAAAATTTCAAAAAGATGAACTAAGTCAAATGGCGGAAAAGGCTACTAAGAGAAATCAGATTTGCGATAAGATTTGAAACACCGGCTTGACCTGGTGACAAAAAGACACAATGAGGAAAATCAGAAAGCTAGGAACTATGTAGGATCTGCAGAAAAAGTAAGGTCCGTGTCATGGCGTTCGGGGGAAGTGGCTTCCTCGAAGAGTTCGGAAAAACCCTGAAGTTTACATCGGTCTAAGTTCTCAAATCAGAGTAAATTAGTTTTAATGACTTGCAGTCAACGGAAAATAAGTTGGTGTTGACTATATTAAGAACAGTAGATATCGAGGGACAAAGTGAAGCATCAATGCATTTTTGGAAATCAAGCAAAAATTGGAAGTAGTACAAATCCGCGGGAAGATTAGCAAAAAGTTTGTTGAGTTAAAACCAAAAGAGCTGAAGCTGAATTGGAGGAAGACTCAGACTATGTTTACCTGTTTGATAGCTCGGTAAGCTCTCGCAGAGAAACCGACCGCAAACACTTCTGGATTGAATACGGTTCCCTATAAAGCCCCGGTGGATGTCGTTCCTGTCTGTAACGCCCCATTAGGTGGCTTGTCTTCTACGTTGATGCATGGAGCTAAAGTACTTCCCATGATTCCTAAATCTCATACGCAGATTGCTGCCGGAAATAATTCAGCAAAATATCGGTGAATATGGGTCGAAATTAAGTCAAGATGTAACACAACTACAAGGTTTTCAGATGCTGTTAAGTGGGTTAATGCCGAGGCTGCCACTTCTGCTAAACCTTAAAACGTTCCATCACCTTCTTATATAAATTTATCTACTCATACTCTAGTTGTTTTGGCAGTAACCACTGTAGGTCATCCCAGCTAATTCAGTCAGTTTTCTTACCGGAATCTCTCATCGTGGTTCCCTGCAGTTGCAGCATCGTCTCCCGCAGTTTGCAACCCAATAGCTTTGAATGAGTCATCGCACATATTTGAAGCAGTTACACCTGTTGCCTCTCAAAAATCCGTAACTTTCACCTACAATTGCAGTGGAGCAATTTACTATTTCACTCCACCATCCGAGCAAGTTCCCTTGCTTTCACCATTTGAGTCGGATATTACTTGCTCATCCGTTCATCAGCCGTATTGTTCGAATCCGTCCGCAGTACACCAACCTGTCCCGAATTATGTCAATCCGCAATCTCAAACGATATCCGCTCTAGACTTTGCCGAAGTCTTGGCATCAAACAGGAAGGATCCATAAACTTGAACGGATATTTTCTAAGTATGATGGTAATCCGTTGGAACGGCAAGAATGGATAGGTCAGTTTCGGAGGGCTGCTGATTCGCAGTCAACTCATTCGGATGACGTCAAGCTGACATGCCCTAAAACACTGGTAACTGGTAGAGCTGAGTTGGCATTAGCGGTCTTCGCGTATTCAGGTCGAATGTACAGGGACGCACTAAGGGTCCTTGAACGAAAATTTTGGCAACCTCAAACCATCTTGAACGCCCACCTCGAAAAATTTGACAGCGTTCCACCAGTGAAAATGCACAGTTCAGAAAGCATAACTAATTTTGCTTGTGTTATTTCAAGTCTCGTTGTTGTGTTATGATCTTTGCCTTAAGAGGATGATCTGAACGGAACCGCCATCTTGAATCAAGCTTCATGTAAATTGCTTCCGAATATGATGGAGTCTTGGTCATCCTAAACGGTCAAATGCAATCGTTGATGCCCTAATCTCCTTGATTTCAACGAGTGGTTGAACGAAAATGCCAAAACTCTTGAGCGTATGATAAATTTTTTTTGTAAATCAAAAACGAAGAACCGTCTGACAAAAACTTCCAGTTGATGTTTTGCATCCAGTGCTAAGCCGAACAATGTTGACGTCCTCCCCGCCCGCAGTGCGCTGCTAAATATCCGTTCAGGGGACGGAACTTCTTCAAGGAAAAAAACTGAGTCTCCTGTCTCCAAGCGGACCACTTGTTCCGTATTTGCTCGAAAGCTAGGAAATGCACTAAACCTGAGTGCGAAAACACGCTCAATGACCTCTTGTAAGGTGCAGACCGCACTTCTCCTCCTCGAAAGGAAGGTAAAAAGTCTTCTACTGGAAAAGCTCCGATGGAAAATTGTCAACTCTAAGTCACCGCTAAATCATCGGTAACTCATTTAGACTCGTGTGAGTTCGGTCTCGCCATTTGGACTCGACTCTTCGGGGCTGAGGATCTTGCTGAGCAAATACTACATGAAGAATAAATTTGCCGACCTCGATTGACATGTTTTGGTCTGTC
Source organism: Symsagittifera roscoffensis (assembly GCF_963678635.1). NCBI lineage: Eukaryota > Metazoa > Xenacoelomorpha > Acoela > Convolutidae > Symsagittifera > Symsagittifera roscoffensis. The sequence continues at coordinate 24,127,191 of NC_087071.1, read as the reverse complement.
AATAAAGCCGAATTCTACAAAAGTGTGAACGCACTCTCCCGTTTAAACTCTGTGCTGTTTCAACTTGTTTGAATTGAATATAAAATTTAAGATTACTAAAGTATATGCATTTCTTGTGACAATTTGATTTATGGAAAAAACATTTTGCTCAGATTTTACAGTTTTGTCAGCTCATTTTGGTGCCGCGGCCCTGGAGTTGATCCAAAGCGGGAACAAATCGAGAACGCATCAATCGGACGCAGTACATATTTGGTTTAGATATTGATAGCCTTTCTAACAGTTATGAAAACCCCTAGGGAACACTTCGAGACAAAAAAAATAAGACGGACTACTCTCCCCCTCTCCCCACTTGGGTTACGACTATCATAGTTTTGCATTTGTTTAACCAGTTCTAAACTGAATTGTATAATTGTTTATAAATATAATTCTTTAACTCTATAAAGTTTTGTTAACTAAAGCAATCATATTCCATGACTAGTATTTACACTTATTTGTAAGAGCTGAAGTTACTTGTAGTTTCAGGACCAGAGCAATTTGAATAAAACTTAGAATACAGTCGTTCTCCTTCTGGAAACTAACTCGCATAAACCAGTATACACTAGATCTATTAAGACTAGGAGATAAAAGAGTAAGATTAAAATCGGTTTTAGACTAAGTAGTTGCACGAACATATCCGGCCGAAAACAAGATAGCGTGACAAGCAAACGGTGTACCTTATCTGAAGTTACTCTATGAGTACAGTCAATAGTACATAACTCATCTGGTGCGACCAAAAGTCTTGATTAAGACCTTAGCTAACTTAGATTTAGAAAAAATTGATTTTGAAATTAGACAATTGCGAAATTGCAAAAATGTTACATGAAATAGACGATTTATTAGAAATGTCTCTCCGATTCAATAGATCACCGCGACTTTTCCAAACAATACGAGAATTACCAGATATTGCGAGAAGACCAAGGACAAGGCACGATCTACGACTAGGAAGAAATCTACCGATTGACTTTATGATAGTAAGACGGAAACCGGAACTAACCTATGTAATTAGAATCCTTTCCGCAGTAATTTTAATTTTTTTTTCAATGACATAAGATTTGAAAAAATCCTTCAGTAACCTTAATGGTGCTAAACCTACTGTTTATACAATTACGGCTGATTAAAACAACACAAGTCGTTATCATCAAAAAATCTGCACTGAATCAAAACATTTTATATAAAATAATTTATTGAACAAAATTACAAAAATTAGTTAAAACAAAAAACCATCATTACTTTTAATAATCTGTCATATCCTTTCTTCATCCCAGCTTCATCGACTAAAAAATAACAGCAAATTACACAAAACTAACATCATCCTAAGTTTTAATTTTAAGCTTTTCACACTCAAAGCTTCACATTAATCTTTATCAAGGCTCGTCCTTTTTTCTCTTTTAAAAAACTCAACTTATCAAGGCTTTCCTTGGATCTTTGAACAGTCGTTTAAACTAATTTTTTTCTTTTCTGATAATCAAGGAATTCCTTGATCCAAACGGAACATTTTCGTTCTCCCTCCACATTTTCAAAGTGTCTAACGCCCTCAAACGTCGATTCACTACCAAACCCTTATCAAAGACCCAGGACTAATAGAAGTTTTGAAATAACTAAGCCTTGTAATTAAGATAAACAGTGAAGAACTTGTGGATTGATTTACTATTCTCCAACACTTGATCCGAAATCACATCCCCTAAGTAAGATTAGGTAAGTCTATCATAAATTGGAACTTGATAACGAGAAAAAAAAACTATTCTCACGAATCAATATACTACCTTCTCTGCAACCCGTCAAACCACGACAATCTATGCCCCAAGATAAGACAGCCACACAAAACGTCTAAACTAACAGTTTTATGGATTAAAAACCTCTAACCCAAATATTGCACCCATCATCCTAAACCTTATGTCAAGAGATAAACTAGGTAACAAACAAACAATCGCATTACATAATTGTTTAATAACAAACGAAAGATACGATCTTGTAATCACACCACAGAGACAAACACTAGGATAAATAAGATCAAAACGGAATACACGAAAAAAAACCATAACAAAACAAAAACAAATTATCAGAAAACGACTTTCAAAACAAAGGAAGGCAGTCTCAGAATCAGACACAAACACAATACAGGAACTTAAAGCATTAAAAGTTTCCATAAACAAAAATAACCCGATCGACGAACAAATATAGTTCTCCGACTCAGATGCCACAACATCATCATCAATACAAGAAGACACAAATTTTAAAAGTCATACATTAACTAACCAATATGCCTATATAAATGGAATCAACCAATAACACATATTCAATGTTACACACTAACAGTCTTACAATATAGAACATGATTGAAACAACGAAAACTTCGACGATAACTCGATACTCTCATTTTTTTTATAAAACCACTTTTATAAAGGATCCCCAAGGGGACAAGCAAAATTTTGTCATAACCTAATTGTAAATTTTTGTTGATAAGGATTAGCACATGTAAACAACAATTCCCTGAAGTACAAATAAAACGACAAATCCTTCATAATTATCTAAAAATATATGTAATATCACATCACATTATGGTATATTCTTAATCGAAATCGCATCACCAAAGGTAAATCACAAAAAAAAACACCAAAAAAAACAGACGAAATAGATATTGAATTCTCAAAAGTTTTTACAGGCTATAAAAAATTATACAACACCAAATTCTTAAAGAAAAACAAAAAAATATATACAACACCAAAATTCACAAAATGCAAATTCCATATTCACACATGATGTATGCTCAATTATTTGTAGCTATGTTTGAAACCTATTGAACCAGTGAACTTTTAGCTATGAATTGAAAGAAACCCAAAGTAACTCACCAACTCAAACATCCCGACATACAGCTGTAAGACAAGATATAAGTATTTTCTCAAAATTTCTAAATACAATCCGTGAAAATCTCACTAGTATTGATATATCACTAAATGTTAAACACGATCTACAAAACATACTAGCATGGTTTATAATTGACTATTTTGTTCATAATCTCGACATAATATCACTAGCAAGAAAAAAAACTTCAACCACAAAATTCAGATGATGAAACTATATTGGCAGACGAAACTAATTCTGTTTGGGACCCTGAATGGTCTCATTCACCATTTATTAATATAACTACTGACTTCTCAAGTCAAGCAATTACCACAAAATAACCATAAAGATTGTGTTAGATTAACCCCACTTGGCATTAATGCAACACCTATAAACTATAATTCGGTATTCACCGATAGAGAAGGAAATAATAGTTTAAAATCTATATTCATTAACCAAAAAAATATAAATGGAACAAGAAATCTTACGCAACAAGATATTCAAAGTCAATCACATTTCGTAATGAAGAAATAAATGAAACAATGTCAACAAAAATACAGCAAAGCATTTCTGCTATTCACCCAACACTTACAACTCCAAAGAATAAAAACACAGTATTTCCACTAACAACTATACAATCGACAGTGAAACCTTCAGTTATTCCGAAATATTCACAGACGGATTATCAAACATACAGACCAGTAACAACGTCAAGACGAACAAATGAACAAAAAACATGAAATAGAAATAACTTCTTAGATCATAATTATAATTTTTTCCAAAAATCCAAAACAAAATCCCAATACGAATAACCAAATCAACCGCAACCACTAAATCAAAATGTACCACAACAAACTTCTCAATCAGTACTCTTTAACGATCAGCCACGAGCCACAGTAAATCGTAGCGAAAAGTATCCATTTTTTCAACAAAATTAAAACATAGCAAACAAGCATCATACTAGGAATCAACCAACTTACTCAGAAGATGAAGAAAACTATTATCAAAATCAACGATTTTACACAAATCATCATCATAATAACTGGAACATCGATCAACCAGATCCATTCTATCAACCAGATCTTTTCGAGCCATATACACGAAACGAACAAAGGCAAACAAGACATCACCCAACCTCATATAGTAATTTTCAATCACAAAACCCAGTGAATACACAAAATTACCCAACGAATCAGATGCAAAATGAATTCTACTGCCAAATTATCTACAACAACAGGGAAAAACAAAGACTCAACTTACAAATGTTTCCCAAAAAACAAATGCCGCAGAATCACTACAAATGACTATGAATACATACCTTATGGGTGGATCTTCAATATCTTCATGTAAGTCATTAATGTAATTCACAGGAAAAGATCTCAAATACTCCGTAGAAATTTATTCAAATGCAGTCACAGCTAATTTCAAAAACCCTAACCCTAACCCTAACCCAAACCACAAAATACACTACTTCATCAAAATTGGATACATAAACGCACAGCTCTAATCCAAACCACACTTGACGGCGCAGCCCAAAAATAGTTTTCAATTTTTCATATAGATTTTAAATCAGATTGGAAAAGATTGACACAAACTTTTTCAAAAAAGTTCGACTCCGAAAGAAACAAACAGCACCAGGGTTTTATGCAATGAAATCCGTAGAATACCAAACAAATCAGTTTGAAACAATAGTAAGAAAAGCATATTCCCTTATTACGCGTGATTATACAAAAATGACAGAAATACAAATGATGACTCTAACACATAAATTACAAAAAAATAGCAATAAAAAAGAGAGCAACATATCCATTTTTAATACGAGACCCCGATATAGACTTCAGAAAATTAAAAGATAAACTAGAAACAAGCTGAAATCACTACGAAATTAGAAAAAACAGAAAATTTAAGACTACAATATGTAAATAACATCCAAACCACTACTTTACAAATAATTGATATTCATGACTCTGACACTAAACTAGCTGAAAAAATTGCTCAAATTTTAAATATCTACATGAAAAACCCAAACTTTAAAGGCAAACCATTATTCAAAAAATGGTAGAACTATTGCCGCAGATACATACAGCATTGCTGAATGTAGACAAAAACAACAAGATAATCAGAGCAAGCTAGAGAAACACAGAGAACCAAATAAATCTTTTTACCAATACATGAAAAAAGACCAAACTCTACCAAATTAAAACATTCATAGTAACAATAGTTCAGGAAAACTATAATGCCTCTAGACAACAATAACTCTACAGATATAACAATCGTGGAAGATCTTCAGATTAAAAAAAATCAAAAAATTTCTCACCAAATAGATATAGTTGACCAAACAGTCAAAACAATCGATGTCGAAATAGTTATTCAAGATCAAATTCAAATGGAAGCAACTATTCGAACTTCGTTAAAAACATTTCCCGTTCAAACTTTCTTAAAAGATACTATTCAAAAGATCGATCCAGAAACAAATCATATGATAGAAACAGAAATTATTCGAATAATAGAAACAGACAAATCAAAAACCACATCACGAGACTATTCAAACAATAGATCAAACTATCACAGATCAAACTTTATTAGTTATCACAATAGTTCACGTGACAATTCTCAAAATAGAAACTGCAATTATCGAGACCGACAAGGAATTTTTCCCAATCACCGCAGAGAAATAATACACAATATCAGAATTCATAACAAAACTCTAGAAGTAGTACACCTACACAGCAAAGACAAATTAACCTAGCACAATCACGTACTAGTGGTGGATTTTTGTTTTTGGTACTTTGTCAAACCAAAACAATCTTGTCATGTGTCCATATCATGGCCTCAAGCACGTCGGACTCTACGCATTTGCATTAACATTGCGCCCTTCGGGCGCAACTGCCAATGATCATTTAATTTTGACAGGTGAAAATTTCTTAAAACAAAATTCTGATAAGTTTTATTTTAAACTACGACTATAAAACGCAAATATTTCAAAGTGTAAAACAATCATGTTTTTGATAATACCGAGCATGCAGTGAGACCGACTTTGGCATAAGTAAAATAGAAACTGAAGTGAAGAGAAAGAAAAAAATTGTTCAAAAAAAGAACGCAACACCAGAAATTTATTTGATCTCCGCTACTGACATAATTATGATCAGGCTGATTTCAGGTTAAAGCGTAGATTTTACGGTTACGGCTGCTCCCTCTACTTCGATCCAGGATAACGGACAGTTGTTTTTAAGTTTTCACAAGTTTTTTTTTTCACTTATGCTTGTTTTCAATTCCTCGTCAGAAGCTGTATAAATTTTTAAAATTTTTGTTTTTTTAACCAATGGTTCCAAGAACAACTGACGTTAGGCGGTAACAAATGCGGTTGGTGAAAACTAGTAAAGAATAACGATAAGAAAAATTGTAAACTTTCAAAAAAATTAAACAACAGTTTAAAATTTAAAAACAGTTTTTTTTGTAAATCGGGAGAAATCAATGTGTTTTTTTTTTAATTTTCCTCGCACCACCCACTGTTCTTAAGTAATGAAGATTTTTGTTCTAGCCGTTCATAACACTTAGGCAAAAAAAACATCAATATGTTGTAAAATGTTTTAAAATAGAGAAAAATAATTTTTTTTTATTGAAAAAGTCAAAAATTAGTAACTTTTAAAAATGGAAAAAGTATAAAGCAATTGCATATTTTGATTCAGCATACTCAATTTAGAGGGTCTACCATTTTAAATTATCAAAAAAAAATTGAAAATTGTAGGTTTTATGAAGTTTTCGTTTTGGCTATTTTTCCTTGTCGCCTCCACTTAAGGCACCTCTGAGCTAACTTGAGAAACTGGCACCTAAACAAGCTATACAGATAGTCCGAATGAGCCAATTTCAGCTTAATAACACACCTGGAAGAAGAAAAAACTTCAGAAAAAAAGGATAATTTTCAACTTTAAGCTTTTTTTTCTTCAAATGGTGATACTTAGAAAAATTTTTCAGCTGAAAAGTTCGAAAAAAACCCAAAAATTCAAATTTCGCAAAAATTTAAAAACTTTCATCAGTCTGTTTATTGGATTGTTCGAGATTTTGGGAGACCTTATCTGTCGGCTAACAACAAGTGGATCACTCTTTTTAAAAATTTCACAAAGGTCAAAAAAACATGTTTTTTCGATTTTTTTGTCAGATTTCTGAAAGCTATATCTTGGCTAAAAACAAAAATGAGGGCCTAAAATTAGTTCAAACAAAACTTCCACAAAAGGTTCTTTAAGTTGGAAACAAAAAACTGACTCTGATGCAAATATTGTTTTTTTACTTTATTTCTGAAAAAAAAATTGAAAAACATCGAAAATTTGAAAAAATTTTCAAAAAAATGATTGTTTTGAAAAAGTGCAATATTTTAACTGAGACTTTTATTTTTAGCTAAGAAAGCCAGAGCAATGCCCTCTAGGCTAAAACAAACTAATAGAGCAAAGTATTTTCAAGTTTTTTTGCTAAAGGCTTTTTTTTTGAAAAAGTTGTCAAAAATGGGTAAAGAAAGTCAAAAAAAATCATTTTTCTCAGATTCAAAAGTTTCCACCACCATGACGATAAGTTCGTTAGATAGGACTGCTTAGATCAATTTAGACTTAATTTCATAACTATATCAAAAATTTTACTGATTTTTGAGAGTTAAGCAAAATAAAAACTTTTCCCAAATTGGGCAAAATGTCCAAACAAGCCCAAAATTGTTGGGTCAAAAAGTCACAAAAAGAAACCCCTATTCATTTGACATTCTAAAGCCGCATGCAAAAATTAGAAAAAGTTACAGCGGGTTTTTGAGAACGTGGAAGTTTTAGTCGAATTCAAAATATATCTTTATGAAAATTTTTTGTGCCAGGATCGGGCGGGGCCCCTTCCACGCCCTCACAGATTCTTGTACAAAAGTCGCGACCACCAAGTACAATCAACTGAAGAAACTCAATCAGACTTTCCCGGTATTGATTAAACAGAAACAAACAATTACATCTAAATCGCTTAGCTTGCGAATCCACAGACGATGAAAGTGAAACAGAAAATACGCTTTCAATAAACATGCTTTAGACAGAAAACGAATACGAAACACCGATAGAATCGAGTCTTTACCAAAATAATCATGACAATTTCTAAAACCCTGATAATATTCAAGAAATATTAGACTATACTGAACAAAAAATAGATAGAAGTTCAATCACAAACAATATATATCAAAACGCATCAAACAAGATACAACTACCCAAAGAAAAAGTTTGGACAATACCACTTCTTTTAGAAAGTCCAAAGAGTAAAATTTTTCAATAAACATCCTCGAAAAAGTTTTTTAATAGTCTCAGGAGCAGAATCAAATATAATGAATATTCCCACTTGGAACGAAATACAAACTTTACATATCAAAAATACTAACCTCAAAAACATCAAGCAGATTAGCTACAGCACTAGTGTCAAGCAGAACTAATTTTGGAAAATCTAACTATTTCTTATTCCCACTCGACCAATGGAACAAAATAAACTCTTAACCAAACCCTTTAAACAAATACTCCATATTACAGATATAAAACACAATATCTTTGGAATACCATTTATCACTAAATATATTCCTTCTCTTAATATCTTAAATAGCAAACTACACATAAAAGACAAACACACAAAAATGACAAAAAACTCATCGCTTACATTTTTTCAAAGGCTAAATAAACAATCACCATTTCTCTTGAAAATCTCTCCCATATATAACCAATAACGTAAACACCTGAAACCACTTCCAGGATATGTATATAACTTTTCAGTAAATCAACTCCATCAAAATAACATGAAACAAAAGAAACAACGACTATATATGTCGGACCTTGAGTTCAAACCAATTCACAAATTTTTCCGAGTAACAATCTCATCCATAAAATACACGAAAAACAAATTCAGATATCATTTCACTACATGTATACAATTATTCTCCATACAAAATAACATTACCTCTTGGACTTCTAGGTTATTGCTAAGCAAATGCAACAATCTCTCCCACAATAGAAGTAGCATATAGAGTAAATAATATTAAAAAATTTAATAATTTAATTTATTTTCAAGATATTAGATATATGTCAATCAACAATTCTTAGAGAAGAATTATCAATTAATAAATTATTAAGTGATAACAAACGAAACACAGACTATCTTACAATAACACTTTATTTGCAACCAACATCTCATATATCAAAATACACCAAGGAACAACAAAAGTTCCTCGCATTGTTCAGTTTCCAAATTTCTCAAATTACACAAAAAGAAATTGAATAACTAGCCAAACTGCTACTGAAATACCCAATGGTTTACGCCAAATCTAAGTTTGATGTTGGAAAAGTAAATTCGCCATTACATCTATCTCTAAAACCTGATGCAGTTTTCAAAAAGCAACGAGCAAGTAAAGTCCCAATTCACTTGCAAGACAAAGTTAACAGATTACTAGATATTCTAGAACAATATGAAATTATTTCCCCAGTAAATAAAGAAGAACAACCAGAAGGAATTACATTCATAAAACCCGTTATGATTTTAGCTATAGGAGAATCAATAAAAATTGTAAAAGATGCAAGATATCTCAATTCACTCACTGATGAATCTAAATGTAATTGGCCTATAAAACCAATTCACGTAATTCTCACAAAGATAAACGGAAAATATTTCACAACAGCTGACATGAACATTGCATACAGTCAATAGCCACTAGATGAACAATCACAACGCTTAACACAATTCGTCATTGGAAACCAACAAGACGAATTTAAGAGATCCAGATCAACCATTTTATGCCATGTGCGACGCCTCAAACTTCTGCATTGGGGCAGCATTACTACAATCACACAGTGGAACAAATAAAACGAATCTTATTTCAGCAAACTCAAGGCTTTTTACACAAGCTGAACTTAGACTCTCTACACTTATGACAGAACGCACAGCTGTAATTTACACGCTCAAAGAATCTGAATTCTTAATAATTGGATCAAAACATCAGACAGTTCTCTTTACAGACCATAAGACTATAAATTTTTTTCTCACGAAAATCAAATCCAAACTATAGAGTTTACAGATTTCATTTATTTTTAACGAAGTTCCCAAACCTACATATAGTTTGAACAGCAGGAAAAAATTTTGCACTACCAGACACACTTAGTAGAAACTTTCCACCTGAACTATTCACAAGAAAAACAACTGTAGAAATACCACAAATTGTTAAGTTTTTTCTTGCACAAGATGAATGATCACCAAGACTAGAATGCAATTATGCAGTAAAAACTGACGTTGATCAAACACAATTAAATAAGTTACAATACTTTTCATTATATTTAGATTGCCAAAACAATCATTATGAAGTAGACCTTTTAGAACACTTATATACAATTATTCTCTGTACAAAATAACATTACCTCTAGGACTTCTAGGTTATTGCGAAACAAATGCAACAATTTCTGCCTCATTAGAAGTAGCATATAAAGTAAATAATATTATAAAATTTAATATTTTAAATATTTTTCAAAATATTAGACATATGTCAATCAACAATTCTTAATGAAAAATTATCAATTAATAAAATATTAAGTGATAACAAACGAAATACAGGCTATCTTACAATAACACCTTATTTGGAACCGACATTTCATATATCAAAAAACACCAAGGAGCAACAAAAAAATTCCTCACAATGTTCATTTTTCAAATTTCTCAAATTACACAAAAAGAATTTGAATAACTAGCCAAACTGCTACTGAAATACCCAATGGTTTACGCCACATCTAAGTTTGATGTTGGAAAAGTAAATTCGCCATTACATCTATCTCCAAAACTTGATGCGTTTTCAAAAAGCAACGAGCAAGTAAAGTCCCAATTCTCTTGCAAGACAAAGTTAACAGATTACTAGATACTCTAGAACAATATGAAATTATTTCCCCAATAAATAAAGAAGAACAACCAGAAGGAAACACATTCATAAAACCCGTTATGATTTTAGCTATAGGAGAATCAATAAAAATGGTAAAAGATGCAAGATATCTCAGTTCACTCACTGATGAATCTAAATGTAATTGGCTCATAAAACCAATTCAAGTAATTCTCACAAAGATAAACGAAAAATTTTTCACAACAGCTGACATGAACATTGCATACAGTCAATAGCCACTAGATGAACAATCACGACCCTTAGCACAATTCTTCATTGGAAACCAACAAGACGAATTTATTGGACTTTTAAATGGAATTTCCATAGGACCAGCAGCATTCTCAGCACTCATGAGCAAAATTTTTCGACCAATCATTCTCAGTAAAATTGTCATAACATATCTAGACGATGTTTTCATGCAACCAAAGACAAAACACGAAATGTTTAATGTCTTAGATAAATATCATCAAATACTATTTAAAAAAAAAACAGACAAGCAGCCCCAGATAAATTACATTTTTTTCTCACCCGTGTAAAATTCCTAGGACCCACTATCGAAGGTAATATGAACACACCATTAAAATCCCCCATAGACGCAATCAAAAAAATTCACTTTCCATCAAACAAAAAATAAGCCCAAGAATTTCTTGGAAGCTCAACTTCTTAAGTAAATACGTCTATAAAATGCAACTAAATTTGAGACCATTTTATAACTCTCTTAGACAGCAAAATAACTTTGAATGGACGACAGATTATGAGAAACGATTTGAAGAGACTGAAACAATTCTCACTGAGCAAATATCAAACACCATTCCAGATCCAGATCAACCATTTTATGCCATGTGCGACGCCTCAAACTTCTGTATTGGGGCAGCATTACTACAATCACACAGTGGAACAAATAAAAGGAATCTTATTTCAGCAAACTCAAGGACTTTTTACACAAACTGAACCTAGACTCTCTACCTTTATGAGAGAATGCACAGCTGTAATTTACACGCTCATAGAAAATGAATTCTTAATAATTGGATCAAAACATCCGACAGTTCTCTTTACAGACCATAAACCTATATTTTTTTTTCTCACGAAAATCCAATCCAAACTATAGAGTTTACAGATTTCATTTAATTTTAATGAATTTCCCAAACCTACATATAGTTTGGACAGCAGGAAAAAACCTTGCACTACCAGACACACGTAGTGGAAACTTTCCACCTGAATCATTCACAAGAAAAGCAACAGTAGAAATACCACAAAATGTTAAGTTTTTACTTGCACAAGATGAATGATCACCAAGACTAGGATGCAATTATGCAGTAAAAACTGACGTTGATCAAACACAAGTAAATAAGTTACAATACTTTCCATCATATTTAGATTGCCAAAACAATCATTATGAAGTAGACCTTTTAGAAAACTCATTTACATCTAAACCATATACAAATATACAATTATTCTCTGTACAAAATAACATTACCTCTAGGACTTCTAGGTTATTGCGAAACAAATGCAACAATTTCTGCCTCATTAGAAGTAGCATATAAAGTAAAAAATATTATAAAAATTAATATTTTAAATATTTTTCAAAATATTAGACATATGTCAATCAACAATTCTTAGAGAAGAATTATCAATTAATAAAATATTAAGTGATAACAAACGAAATACAGGCTATCTTACAATAACACTTTATTTGGAACCGACATTTCATATATCAAAAAACACCAAGGAGCAACAAAAAAATTCCTCACAATGTTCATTTTTCAAATTTCTCAAATTACACAAAAAGAATTTGAATAACTAGCCGAACTGCTACTGAAATACCCAATGGTTTACGCCACATCTAAGTTTGATGTTGGAAAAGTAAATTCGCCCTTACATCTATCTCTAAAACTTGATGCGGTTTTCAAAAAGCAACGAGCAAGTAAAGTCCCAATTCTCTTGCAAGACAAAGTTAACAGATTACTAGATACTCTAGAACAATATGAAATTATTTCCCCAGTAAATAAAGAAGAACAACCAGAAGGAAACACATTCATAAAACCCGTTATGATTTTAGCTAAGGGAGAATCACTAAAAATCACAAAAGATGCAAGCTATCTCAATTCACTCATTGATGAATCTAAATGTAATTGGCCTATAAAACCAATTCGAGTAACTCTCACAAAGATAAACGGAAAAAATTTCACAACAACTGACTTGAACATTGCATACAGTCAATAGCCACTAGATGAACAATCACGACGCTTAATACAATTCGCCATTGGAAACCAACAAGACGAATTTAATAGACTTTTAAATGGAATTTCCATAGGACCAGCAGCATTTTCAGCACTCATGAGCAAAATTTTTCGACCAATCGTTCTCAGTAAAATTGTCATAACATATCTAGACGATGTTTTCATGCAACCACAGACAAAACACAAAATGTTTAATGTCTTAGATAAATATCATCAAATACTATTGTAAAAAAAACATAAAAGCAGCCCCAGATAAATTACCTTTTTTTCTCACCCGTGTAAAGTTCCTAGGACATACTATCGAAGGTAATATGAACACACTTTAAAATTCCGCATTGACGCAACCAAAATACTTCACTTTCCATTAAACAAAAACTGAGCTCAAGAACTTCTTGGAAGCTCAACTTCTTACGTAAATATGTCTATAAAGTGCAACTATATTTGAGAGCATTTTATAACTTTCTAAGACAAAAAATTAATTTTGAATGGACGACAGAACATCAGAAATGATTTGATGAAACTAAAACAATTCTCCCTGAACAAAAATGAAACACCATTCCAGATCCAGATGAACTATTTTATGCCATGTGCGACGCCTCAAACTTCTGCATTGGGGCAGCATTACTACAATCACACAGTAGAACAAATAAAACGAATCTTATTTCAGCAAACTCAAGAAAATTTACACAAGCTGAACTTAGACTCTCTACATTTATGAGAGAATGCACAGCTGTATTATACACGCTCAGAGAATATGAATTTTTAATACTTGGATCAAAGCAACCGACAGTTCTCTTTACAGACCATAAACCTATAATTTTTCTTTTCACACAAAAATCAAATCAAAACTATAGAGTTTACAGATTTCAATTAATTTTAATGAAATTTCCAAACCTACATATAGTTTGGACAGCAGGAAAAAATCCTGCATTACCAGACACACTTAGTAGAAACACTCCACCTGAATTATTCACAAGAAAAACAGCAGTAGAAATACCACAAAAAGTTAAGTTTTTTCTTGCACAAGATCACCAAGACTAGAATGCATATATGCAGTAAAAACTGACGTTGATCAAACACAAATAAATAACTTACAACACTTTCCATTATATGTAGATTGCCAACACAATCATTATCAAATAGACTTTTTAGAAAACTCTATGTTTAAACCAATACCATATTCATCATGGAGCAAACACAACACACAACATAAACTACTCAAACAAAAATGTACCAGACAGATTTATTCCCTTTTATAGAAAAAGAAATTTTAACAGGCGTTTTTAAACTCCATGACCCTCTCGATAACATAACTCAGATGTATCATAAATGGAAACGATACAAAATATACTGAATGGTCAACAGATGTAAAACTATTACCCTTAGCTTATAAATAACATATAACAACAACCTTAGAAACATCACCATCTGAAATTGTTTCTAATTGGAAACTATAAAAACCGATAATATTCACAGGAAAACCCAAGGCTATTGCCAACCCACAAAAGAATCAATTGCAAAGACATAATTTTCATTCTCAAAAGAGTTCACGGATCACACTAGCTACAAAGTTAAAAGTTGGAACCTTTGTTTTAATCCCAAACTTGTTTTAATACAAAAAGGAATATCTGAAAAATTACAAACAATGAAATGGAAAAAGGACCAATTCGAATTATTGACAAACCCACTGATATAACATATAAATTTATTGACTCAAATAAAAAAGAAATTGTTCAACACAGAAACAATCTTTTATCATACTATCCAAATGATAACGTCCATTGCAAACTAACACAAATATACTCCTTCACAGGACTTAAACTTGTCCATAATAACTCAGAAAAAATTCAAAAACAAACAATTGGTACAAATCGTTTACCCTAAAATCTTAGAAACAAAAGATACACAACAAAATCTCCGAGAAATAAAAAAAAAACAGATACCTCAAAAACCAAGAAAAAACCAAAATTTAGACAAAAAAATCTTATATCAGGAAATAAAAGAAACCTCTCAAAACCGAAAATCATCACGACTTCGAAATCAACCACGAAAAAATTACAAAACTTTTATTCCACAATCTAAAATATTTTAAAAAGTTGAAATTCAAAAAACCACTTTCAGTAAAATTAACATATTTTACCTTCAGAAATATAGCAAACCCTTTTTCTTTTCATTATTCATGCTGACAACCTTGAACAACTAGTTCGTCTTTAGCCAATCAGAAGCTATCTAAACATCACCTCATTCTGACACCACTTCTTTAGCCGACACTTTGCCCACTTCAAAAATATATATAATTGTAACTAAGAGATAAAAGACCTCCAGGTCAAAAATAAGCAACACGCTCATGAACAAAATCTAAATAATACAACCCTCTCCTATTAATTGGTACAAAAATCAACAATATTGTCCCAACTTACCCACCAAAATTCCCTTGAACAAAAAATATTAAATTAGCCTAAAGAAAAATTAAGACATGATCATTTAGCCTTAAGTACGAATAACTCCCAGATACCCCTGATCAATCAATAAACAAAAACAAAATCAAAAAGTGCATTCCTAGACCTCCAGACTTCTCTTCACCAAAAATTGCCAATATTCAACCCACTTGTCAAAAATCAATAAACAATACAAAATACAACCACACTCAAACTTTGCCTCAACAAGAAAAAAATATTTCGGCAGAAACGAATCATTTCTCAAATGCTCCTTTCCGAACCAGTCAATCTTCTAAAAAATACAACTTCAAAACTTTTTTCAATCATACCAATGTTTTTTCAAGTAGTCATATTTTTCATTACTGACACTTTCGAATTTTTTCTCTTTCCCTTTGCTGTTTTTTGCAGTTTTTTTCAATTTTTTCTGTTTACTCCACAAAACCTACCTCAATTTTGCAAAAATCCTTGGCCACCTCCTCAGGTACGACAATTCAACAACTAACTAATTGTTAAGACAACTATTTAACAAGAAAAGACACTTTTCTTCTTTTAGTAAAATTTTCAACATTCCTGATTTCTCTAATTTTGACAATATGCAAATGAATAAAAAAAGCAATAATAACCTTCGCTTTAGCAACAATAGTATTAATCATTTTCATAGAAGAAAATTATAATCAACATAAAATTTCTTCATAGGTAGAAAAAAGAAAAAGTATCTTTCAAAATTGCTAATCACAACAGTCCCCACCGACTACAACATCCCAGGAATCTTCAACAACACCAACATCTAGTCAGACAAACCATCCTCAATCATCAGCACTTATTTCGTTTTAAGAAAACCCATATACATTTGAAGAAAGACATTCAATATTGTCTTAGAACCTTTAGAACCTATAGTTCGCCACTCATCCCTAAGCGAACCACAATACAAACCGGTATATAATATAAGCTCTACCCTTCAATAAGACCTTGATAGAACAAGACACCCAAATCAAAACTAAAATTCACCTACAAAAAACAGACAAATCATACATCCAAGACGAAATAGAAATTTAACAACTCCCAGAGTTCATTTTAACATACCCTCATCATCAACTCAGAATCCTTTAAATCTTTCCAGTAGTACAATCCAAAGTTCACCCACCATTAAAATCTAGCTCTCAACAAAACACTCCAATTATACCATCGGACTACTTAGGATCAACCCCCAGTTTCGAACAAATTTGTGAAAATGTCAATCCAACCCTCATTTTCAACAGAACATCTCCCACATTGGATGACACAAACTTTCTTTCAAGGTGAATCAAACTTGGTAAATGAACCAATAGATATCTCATCAAAAACATCTTTGTCACTACCAGAAAACCTCTCACTTCCTTCAACCCCTTCAAAAATTCAGATATAAAGAACATCCTTTCCTCTAAACTTTCCTACAAGTGTAGACGATAGATATAAGGAACACTCAGCCAATAAAACACCCCTAAGATTAGATTGGATTACATTCATAGCATCTCCTCCACTCTTTGGTCAACACCTCGACAGTAACAGACTACATAACTGGGCACTCAACAGATTACAATATAGTCACAACATTCATAAAGACATACAGGAGCTCAATATATAAATCCTTACACAAGACATTTTAACAATTAAATTTGAAATTACAGTATAATTAAACAATCTAGTACATCACTCTCTGCCCTTAGCTCCACCAAATATAACAGCTAAACCATTACTTCCTCATTTATCACAACAAAAATTCTCTATAAATACGATAGATTTACAAAAAAGACACTTGGCTACATTACATTCTATAATCCCTATTCAGGACTATCATAAAAAAACCCTTTCACTCGAACAGGACCCCAATATTTTTTAGTCAAACACTATGATTGTGAAGAAAACGAACAAAAAACACTACAAAAACACCATAAATTAAGTAAGTCAATGCGAATTTGAACCACAAAAAATATAAACAACAAACCTAGTAGCGACACTTTATTCAAAAGAAAGCTAGAGCTAAAATATTAACAATATACAAGTTTTTAGCAACATTGTCAAAGAAAAAGTACCTTGTTCTCAAGTCTCAAATGAAAACAAAAATACACTTGATCTACCCAGAAACAGAACTTGCTTGCATTTATAACATCTTAGCCCTGAAGATTGTAAAAATGAACTTAATCGATTAAAATTGACAACAAATTAAGGCACAAATCGAAAATTAGTAGAAACCCGAAAAACTAGAAAAGTTTGAAAGATACCAAGGTCATATAAAATTAGATGACAAATAACCATTCCACGGCGAAAGATACCAAGGTATCTTGAAAGATACCAAGGTCAAATAAAATTAGATGACAAATAACCATTCCACGGCGCACATGGATGACTAACTTGTGAACTCCATGATAAAGACTGGATACCACACCCATGTTTTATGATTGGAAAATCCAGCTGGAAAAAGTACAATAAACACGAGGTATAAAAGATGACATTACATTTTATCAAGGGATCCGATTACCTTGTAGAAACGACCAAGGATATTTCGATCCAACAACAAGAACACAAGCAACCATTGTTCGGCTCCCTGAAGAAACATGTACCACATTTCAAGTTCCAAAAACACACGCAAAATGATTAAAATTCATCAAAAATATTTTGTTGAATCCACTTATGATCAAGTAAAACCTGAAAAAAGTAGACAAAATAATCAACATTTCAAAAACGTCAATAATATAGAAAACAAACAAACACGTTTTCAAATCTACCCAGAAACAAAACTTGCTTGCATTAATAACTCTCCAGTTTATAAAACAGAACACTCAGAAATCCTTGTCAAATACGAAAAAGGTTTCGACATGAACACAGAAAATCTAATAATTATACCAGATCTAACACATCACGTTTCAAAAAACGACGAAAACTCATACATCCCAGGAACATTTATAAAAATACAGGAAGAACTGGTGGAAAACTTAGACCACAAGACAGAAGCAGTACACGCCTACAAGAACTATCAATAATGAAAAATACTTATTTTGGCGCAATTCACTATGACATCCACTAAGATATGAAATTAGAAATGTCACTATCAGAACTAGAAACCCTTCATCATTTAAGAGACCTTGAACGAACACAAATCCTACAATCACTTGCACTTGCAGTATTAAAACTGCCTTATGCGGGATATTTATTGTCAGGAAATAGATTGTCAGGATATTGTATTACACATGAACGAAAAAAGTATCACCATTATATGTATTTATGATAAAAGATGTTACAAAAGAATCCCCATACACTACAAAAATAAAGTACATTCTGTTGACACGTTTTCTAGAAGAACAAATTTTTGGGATACGGCCGTCCCATGTGGTTCTGAAAATAGCCACAATGTGTACAACTAAATCCCGATGAAGATAAATATAATCTTCTCACACCATACCCGACACTTATGCCACCATTAAGGAAATTTTAACCAGAAAGTTATAAAGCTATTGCTAGAAACACAAACATAGATCTACAATCAATAGGTATAAACTCCAGATCAGGTATACAACATCACATCCGCACACAACAATTTCAAGAACTCCTCACAAAAATGAACACAATACAAAGACAATCCATCGATCAAAATTTACGAAAACTTGCAGAAACCGCAGGACTTTTAGACATATACACACAAGACCAAAGTGGATACTTTAAAAATTAAAAAGATTAGATTTATCTAAACGGTGAAAAATGCCGTCCACAAAATTTTTCTCCCACCATTATCTTTAGTTTTATAAACTTATAAATTGAAGTACTCGCCTTTCTAGAATGGCCCTACTACATCTTAGAAAGGTTGACTAATTTATACGCAATTTTAAATTTTTTTGGATTTTTCTTTCACCATTGAAAGGAATTTACAATACATGCGCAACACACACACAAGTGAATAAACAAGCCAGTGTAGCACGCATACTTTTCGCAGGATTTTTCGGAATATTTTCAACATCAATTAATAAAATATTTTTAGACATATTTAAGTATTGAATAATTGAATACAAAAAAAAACTATCAATTACTCCCAGTACATTTGATAGCTCACAAGACACTCGAAACACAACACCTACTGCACCACAATTTCATACATTAAAAAATAGCCATCCACTATCTTTAGTACGACGAAATTACAGAAATATATCTCTAACAGAGCACATCTCAACAAGTCATAGGTACCCACAAATGACAGTCACCCACATTGTATTAAAACAATCAAATGAAGACGAGACGTATAAACAGATTATAGAACAACCACATACCACTTATTTCCGTTCTCAGAACAACCATCCTTCTAGCCCACGATGAGCCGCCAGATTGGATCCCTCAACCGTTCCCTTTCATACCCATCCAACATCCAACGTCACTCCCAAGTCTTGCCATTTTTTGATTTCCCTCCCTACCCTGAACAACTATATACTAACAATTCACCGAGCATGTACTCAGACAACACTTCATGGAACGCAGTTTTTCACACCAGTTCACGATTTAAGAATTCTGATATTGAAACACCCGATGAATTTGCAGATTCCCAACCTAGCCCATCCACCTTTTCCCAACCAGCTTTCAACCCAGCCATACCCAAATCCCCGATGAACCTTCCTCAGCCCCTTCCTCCTACACTGATGCAACCCCAATCTACTCCCCAATGACCAGCGACCCACCTGAACACTCTAGCCCCGTCGATACTGAACTTGAAAACGAATTAGATAAGTTTAAGTTCATAACCCTTCAATAATAACTACAACATCCTAACGCAATAACCATCCATCACCTCTCACAGACCATGACATCCTCAGAATCCTCCAACCCCTCATCCACTACAGGAGAAACCCGAGCCCACCGAGTATTTGAACGAAAACTCCCCAATACTCCATTCCTTTCTAACCCCCGACCAGCTCAGACCTTCATGGATCTTCCACTTCATACTAACACAAAGGAGTTTCTCCAAGTATGCTTACCATTTTTTCACAATTCACTTATTATCACTCATATCCTAACAACGACGAACCAAATTTTGTTAACGAAAGTGCATCATTTCCTACCTTTTCATGGACCTCATTCTACCACTATATAATAATCCAGATGATAACGAATTATGTCAATCTAGGCTATATCATCTCACTACAACACTTCACGAAAAACAGTTCACAATTATTGGATTAAGCCAAAACCTAAACAGATTCACTGCACAAAAAGCTAATTGATTTTCAACTAACCATTATGATCACGCCATTGCACGACGACCCAATGAAGACATCTTTTCAAATGACAATACTAACGCTAAGCCCCAACTAACCGAGAAATTTTTGATCAAATCCTTCTATGAATTTACAATCAACTGTATGAATAAAAAAGTATGACCACTTTAAATCCGCAGCACTTCGCGACACAAAAGCTTACGACTCTCATTTCAGTGAATATAATCACTTTTCAATAACCTTTAATTTCCTAACACCCAAAGAAGGTGACTTACACTGTTCACATCAAGTTATGTTACGCAGAAGACAGTCTCACACATAAACGTACTAAAAATTCATACAATACCATTACACAACTAATACACCATCATGAAACCCACACCATCGATTTCAATTTAATAACTCCAAATACACTTCACCATTTTTTTCAACTTCACATATTGTATCAAAGACACTCACATGCAAGGAATCCTTAGAAATGACGACCCTATCAGACAATTGTATATATTCTGCCCACTAAACCGAACTTTTAGTGTTGATGAATCCCGTCCACTGATTTTCCCTCACAAATACATACAGCCCAATGAAATTCCAATCCTAGAATATATACATTACACCAAACATAATCATAAGCTTTATAATCTAATTCGAAACTCACCGCATGAATTCTCACCAAGTAGTGAAGAGCACAAGATCATCAAAGCACTTGAATTGCTTTGGCGCCTACTGCAAACTAAATATATCATCCGCTCGCTTGCTAAATTTCTAACAACCTCAAACGTCTTTCACGATATTTTCCATGAACTTTTTGCTGATGATTAAATAAGTATAATTATGTATTTTTACTAATAAATTCAGAACACAACTAACCATTCTTTATAATTGTGTCACCTCTTTTTAGATCTCATCACATCATCATCTAAAACACACAAACAAAAAACTGAAAACTTCTTTCTTAAAAATTAAAAACTCGTAATAACAAATTGCAGCAAAATTCAAGAAGCAGTAAAATTTCTCACAAATAGCAATAAATTGATAAACTGATACCCAACACAAAAAATTTCTTTCACCAAGCAGTAAATTCATAAATTAAAATTTTTCCCAAAAAAAACAGTAAAATTCTTTTTCAACGCAATAAATTCATAAAAATTGCAGATAAATTCGCACAAGAAAAAAACCTTTTGAAATGACGTTTTTTGAATCATTCACTCGCCCATAAGTTCTTTCCTCAATCGCACAGCTTGCTCACGAAGAATTGGAGGAATTGATTAAATAATGAGTTTTAAATTTTAACTTTCACTGATAACAATTCTAACCCGTTTCAACACGTTTCAAACTTTCCTTTAACCCGGTTGGAAGGAATTAAATAGTAAACTACAATAACCAACGCAGGTTTCTAACGTCACAAAACCACTTATAGCTTGACTCAGAATGAAAAGCCCGCGCTTATAGCATTACTCAAACTTATAGCATGACTCAGAAAGAAAAGCCCGCGGTACCCAAAACCAGACTAAAACCAGATAAATAATGTATAAAAAAAAATTTTAAAGACCACTCTGAAGTTTAATCACAAACAAAAAAAACAGAAAAAAGTCGAAAGACAAACCAAACCAAAAGATTCGTTTTTGAGGCCTATTCGTTTTCTATAGCCGGCCTAAACCACCGCGCTACATCACGCTTTGTGACCCACACTCTATTTTGCCAAGAGTTGCTCTAGGGTGAGCGACTCTTTAAAAAAAACCAAACTAATAAAAGCGTTTTTGCGATAACTATTAGTAACAAATCATAACTAAAACTAACATTATTAAAAAAAATTATCTTTATAAAAAGTAAATGCAGTTTATATTGACTTCGCAAAGCCCAACAGACGAGCAGCAAACGAGACGACAACCCAATCACATTCCAACCTCGCAATGGCAAATCTATTTGATTTGCTGCCTAAAGTAGATAGTGGTAGGGTTGTCAAAAGTTTTAGAGTATGGACTCAACATTGCAGCAAAGGAAAACCATTGAACCAGACCAATGGCAATCTCGATTTTGACTACACGTACAGATCCTAGTCACTTGGCACTTCACACGGTAAAGTCAAACTTCACCCTGCACGCTGTCTCGCTCCAAACTTAACGAAATCGATACCTCGTTGCATCGATCAGAAGTCTTGACACAATCATTAAAGACTACCACGATCAACGAGACCCATCTAGAAGATACGAACATAACCATCTTCCTCCGACAAACACGAACAGTCACACTTCCCTTTTCTCCAAGAAGGCAATGCTCGCAACTTCAATAAAAAACTACATCGCCCTACTCTTAACACTACATTAATATTTAAAAACTAAAAAGTCTCTAAAAGCCGGATAGGTGGAATCAGTTTCTAAACAAGTTTTTATAAACCAATTATATTATTGATAAAAAAAATCGCTATGAAAGTTTACTAATTAACAAATCATATTCCATCACTGACATTGACACGTATTTTTGAGGTGCTGAAACTAATTTGAGTTTCAGAACCAGAACAATTTGAATAAGTCTTAGACTACAGTTGTTCTTCTTCTGGAAACTAACTCGCATAAACCAGTATACACTAGATCAATTGAGACAAGGAGATAAAAGAGTAAGATTAAGATCGGTATTAGACTCAGTAGTTGCACGTATCTATTCGGCCAAAAACAAGATAGCGTGACGCGCAGATGGTGTACTTTATCTGAAATTACTCTATGAGTACAGTCAATAGTACATAACTCATTTGTCAACGTGGCAGAAAATCTTCAAAATCCATGTGCTAATTTTTTGCTAAGCTATTTTTTCATGTCATTTTCAAAAATCAGAAATCGCAGAATGGCAGAACTCGATAACAGGTACTAGATACATTTTTCAAAAAAAAATTCTGGATTTAAAGAGCGTGACTCAACTTTTTCTTGAGATTTTGGGCCAAAAGTTTGGACCCTAACCTCAAGAAAAACGTTTTTTTTTTGTGAAAATTTGGGCGACGACTTTGGACTCAAGTTGTGCGAACCTGGTAAACGTCCTGCTTTCAATAAACTGCAAAGAACTAAAAAAAAAAGTCAAAAATGGACTTTTTAACAAACATAAGGGCCTTGACCAAAACGGCTCAGTTTAATCTATATCAATTCAAAACTAACCCAGTCGTTTGAATTAGTTTGAGCTCCAGCGACCTCAGGTTTAATCCGAGTCGTAAAAATGACTTCAATTTATTTTATACTACGCCCCTAAACCTACCCAAAAATTGCCGTAAAGTAAATACATCCAACGCGTCCGTTTCTTTCTTAAAAAACCATTAATGATTTTTGATAATGGTGCAAGCTCATTGCATCATGCTCTAGAAAAGCCACCCACGACACTTCGTAATCACTCTGTCTAAGTTTCAACCTTAACGTCTTTAGCCTCCGTAAAACTACTTTGAGTCAATTTTATACCATCAATTGAATTTCGTGATTTGGAACGACGTCAAAAATAACTCTTATTTCTCTCGCATATTTGTCTCCCATTTTGTATGACAGTGCGATACGGTATGCCTCTTCTGGTATTTTCGTTGCGTGACATAGTTCGTTAGTTAGTAGTAGGCATCGCAGCAATAACTTCAATCTTTTGTACGAAGTTGAACATGTATCCATCCTAAAACTTGTTGACCTTTACTTAGCCATACATGGTCTAAAATTTAACCCTACCGCCGTCAAACCCCATAAAATTTCCAACCCTACTTTGAGTCAAATTTATACCACCAAATGAATATCGTGATTTGGCACCACGTCAAAACCAACTCATTTAGTAGGCATCGCAGCAATAACTTCAACCATTTGGCTAAAGATGAACTTGTACTCATCATAAAACGCTATCGTGCAAAAATTACTGCCACCGTGTTTTGTCAACGAACCGGAAAAGGGAGGAAGTATTCGAGAAATCAAAAATTTCAAGTACTTTGACCATCAGTATATTTGATCATTTGATATCGAAACATAAAACTAAGGATAGTCGTTTGCGCAAACAGTACTTGATATTACACCAACACGATAAATTAGAGATCAAAGCTTTGCTGATCATTCGCAGATACGGCGCAAACCTCAGAGCATTTGTTGCTAAGACTATAATAAAAATAGATTGAATGAAAAGCAACATGCTCTCTATAAGCAGCGCACTCTCATCATAGTCAAATTGCAGGAGCACCTAGACGATGCATAGAGGTCTTTAGCTCAGAAATTTGGCCTTGTAGTAGTGGTATAAGTTGTTGAATTTATCTTACAGTGCTCTAATACCGTTTTGTTTTTATATTGGATTGAAGTAGAGTTTGGTATGTCCTTCTCTTCAATTGTAAAAGCATATCGTTACATTTTGTCACAATGAATCAGGGTTTAGTTCATCAAGTCCAAAAGTTTTTTGAGTCTCAGCGTAATTTAGAAATTGAGCTTCTCAATGTTCATAAATACATTCAAGAAGCCATAGAGCACAAAAAAACGAAGTGTTATTGTTCAGAATTACATCAAAAATGCAAATGTTTTCCTGGAAAATTTTTTTTTTGAAAACGATGAGGTAAGTCAAATGGCGGAAAAGGCTTTTAATAGAGACAAAGTTTGCGAGGAATTGGAAAAGTGGTTTGACCTGGTGACAAAAAGGCACGATGAGGTGATTCAGAAAGCTGGGAAATATGTAGGATTTGATGAACAAGTAAGGTCCGTCCGTTTCATCGCACTCGGGAGAAGTGGCTTCCTCGAAATGTTCGGAAAAACTTCGAAGTTGACATCGGTCTGGGTTCTCAGATCAGAGCAAAACAGTCTCAACTAATTCTAGTCAACGGAAAAAAGAGTTGTTGCTGGCTAAATGAAGAACAGAAGAGATCGAGAGACAAAATAAAGCATCAGAGCGCTTCTTAGATTTCCAGCAAAAGTTGGACGGAGTACAAACCCTCGGGGAGAATGGAAAAATATGTTGAAGCCAAAATAGCGGAAGCTGAATTGGAGGAAAACTCCGACTATGTTGACCTGTTTGCTAGCTCGGTAAGCTCTTACAGGGAAACAGTAGATAAACGCAAAGAAACTTGGCGGGATAATATGCCGAATTTGAATCCAATAATGACTGTAACCGAACCGACGGCATACACTTCTGAATTGATTACGGTTCCCTATTATGCCCCGGTGGATATCGTTCCTGTGAGTAACGCCCAATTATGTGGCTTGTCTTCTACATTGATGCATGGCGCTGAAGTGCTTCCCATGATTCCTAAACCTCTTACGCAGATTGCTGCCAGCACTATCACTTTGCAAAATATCGGCGAATGTGGGTGTACACAACACACCGGCAAATCAGTGGGTTAATGCTGAGCCTGCGACGTCTGCCTATTTCGAAAATGTTCCATCACCTTCGTATATAAAAATATTTACTCATACTGCAGTTGTTTTGGCAGAAACCACTACATGTCCTCCCACCTATTTAGTCAGTTTTATTACCCGAATCTCTCATCGTGGTTCCCTGCAACTGCAACACCAACCGCCGCATTTTGCAAACCAATATCTATGAAAGAGTAATAGCACATATTTGAAGCAGTAATACCTGTTGCTCCTAGAAAACCCGCAACTTTCACCTACAATAGGGGTGGAGCAATTTACTATTTCACTCCACCACCCGAGCAAGTTCCCTTGCTCTCACCATTTGCGTCGGATATTCCTTGCTCATCCGTTCAGTTCATCAGCCGTATTGTTCGCTCCGTCCGCTGCGTGTGTACACCAAACAGTCCCGATTTATGTCAGTCCGCCATCTCAATCAATATCCGTTCGAGACTTTGCCAAAGTTTTGGCATCGAACAGGAAAGATCCATTAATTGAATGGAAATTTTCTTAGTATGATGGTAATCCGTTGGAATGGCACGAACAGATAGGTCAGTTTCGGAGTGATATTGGTTCGAAAAAGAACTCTTTCGGATGACGTCAAGCTGACATACCTTAAAACACTGGTAACTGGGAAAGCTAAATTGGCATTAGCGGACTTTGCGTAATCAGGTCGAATGTCCAGGGATGCACTAAAGGTCCTAGAACGAAAGTTTGGGCAATCTTAAAACGTCGTGAGCGCCCACCTCAAAAAACTTAACAGCGTACCACCAGTGAAAATGCACAATTCAGAATGCATATCTAATTTTGGTTGTGTTATTTTAAGTCTTGTTGATAAGTTTCGTTTGTTGCCAAATGAGGATGATCTGAAAGGTATCGCAACCAGGACACAAGCTCTTTGTTAGTTTGAATATGAAGGAGTCTTGGTCATCCTACATGGTCAAGCGTAATTGGTTTTGCCCCGATATCCTTGATTTCAATGAGTGATTGAAAGTAAAGTCCGAATAGCATGAGCGTATGAAAATTTTACCAGGTGAATCAAAGAAACCGAGGATCTCTTCATGACAAAAACTAGCACCTGAATTTTTGCACCCAGTGCTAAGCTGGAAAGGACTCTTTTTCTCCTGTGTCCAAGCGGACCACATCTTCCGTAATTGCCCGAAGGCTGAGGAATGCACCAAACCTGAGTGCGAAAGCATGCACAATGTCCTGTTGCGTGGTGTAGACCGCATTCATCGAAAGGAAAAAAACAAGTCTTCTACCGGAATAGCTCTGGCGGAAAAATCAAATTCGCCTTGTTCTGCATCCGTGCAGGAAGTTAAAGGTCATCTCCAGGTTATTGAGTTAAGTTTTTCCTCTAAGTCAAAAACCGATAACGCCCTCGTTTTCTGTGAATCCGCGATAAATCACTATTGGTTTTCCGCAAGCTTGGCTCGCCGTCTGAACTTGCCAATGAAAAAAGTTGATTTGACACTAAATTTTGTGATTAAATGGATATTACATCGAACGAGTTAGTCGAGGTCGCATTATCCGCTGACATGAATAACAACTATTATACCTTCAGGGTAGCCGCCTACGTTAAGGATGAAATTAAGGTTGGGTCTAAAAAAGTTGATGTTCCGGTCCTTCAAGAAAAGTATCCATCACTGTAACCAAAAAGCCAGCTCGGTATACCTATTCGGACATCGAAATGGTTATTGGTCAGAACATTTATCACCAATTTATGCCCGCTCAATTTTATTCATAAGTGGAACAATGGAAGTGAGTCTCTTGTTGTTAGTCGTGGAGTTAACCGTGACATCCGAACGTCCGTTACGCAACAAAGTAATCTGTTTTGTTTCATCGGTCTTCGACCCATTTGGTGTGGTGGTCCCCTACACGGTAAGGGCCCGCCTGCTTCTTAATGATTTTTGGCGTATACCTGGGCAACAATGAGATGATCCCTTACCAGAAGCGCTCCGGAAGCAATTCATTAATTGGCATTCCAGCCTGTTTTATGAGGAGAAATAGTCTTTCCTCGATGCTACTTCAGCATTCCGTTTGATCAATGGGAGCTCCAATGTTTCGGGATAGCTCACATGTGTTTTGCCCGGTTGGATTTGTTCGTGTCCGGAAAATTTAGACTGAAAAAATTGAAAGTGCTTTCATTTTTGGTAAAGCAAATGTAGCACCAAAAAGGGCTTTGTCCATTTCGAAGCGGGAATTGCAGACAGCCCTGCTGGCATCCAGACTGAAGGAAAACATACTCCGGGCACTTTTAATTGAAGGAACCCGCACCTTTTTGTGGGCCCATTGCAACAGGGTTTTATAATAGGTTCACTCCGTCGAATAATTGCCAACTTTTGTCGCAAACCGTGTTTGTGAAAAAAAATGAAATCACCATTGTGGATCAATTATTTCAAATAAATAGTGGAGATAATCTCGCAGACATTGAGAGACGCAGAATATCGGCGGAATGCCTTAAAGAAAGCAGATGGGTCTGGGGTCCAAGCTTCTTTTTAGGAACTGGGTGGCCTTTGAAACTAAATTTGGATAGTGTTAGTAAAATCCGCTCCAAGAAATCTGTGGACGACTTCATAGAATGTTCGACACATGCTCTCACGATTACTTCGAAGCAATCAGAGCCCGTATTTGTCAGGAGAAGTTTAATAAATTTACGAAACTGCAGCGATACGTTTGCTCTATGTTGATGTTTTTGCCGAAACACAAGCACATCCACCGGTCTACCACTCAAATAAACTACCCGGATGAATCAACAATTGCGAAAGACAAATTGTTACTTTTGGCTCTACCAGAATTGTTCTTGGTTGAGTTCAGGCGAGTTCAATCTACCCGTAAAAAGTCTTGTCGCATTCTAAGTTACTCACTTTTTCTCGGCCCCGATGGCATCATTTGTTCCACGGGACGTATTCCACGCTTAGGAGAAATAAGTTTCGAAACCAAGCATCCCATCATCTGAGATTTTTGTCACTTGTTGGTGAAATTGTTTCTGAGGCATCTCTTCACTTTGCCCACAACCATCAGCACTTTTTGCGGTCCACAGCACAGAAGGGGTTTGTGGTGATGGGTTTGCGAGCGACCCTCCGTGCAATTGAAAGATGTTGTTTTGTTTGCAGAAAACGGAAGTCAAGCACGTTACATCCTATAATGTCAGAACTCCCCGTCAAAGAGCTTGTTTACCACCATCAATATTCAGTAACTATGGTGTGGATTATTTTGTTCCTTTTTACGCGATAATTCGCCGAAGTAAAAAGAAAATATGGGCTTTTCTGTTCTTCTGCATGACTACTCGTGCCGAACACATCG
Organism: Symsagittifera roscoffensis; assembly: GCF_963678635.1. NCBI lineage: Eukaryota > Metazoa > Xenacoelomorpha > Acoela > Convolutidae > Symsagittifera > Symsagittifera roscoffensis. The sequence goes on along the minus strand of NC_087071.1, from coordinate 24,097,830 downwards.
AAATTGTTCCGTCTATGGATACCAGCTCTTGCGTCATGGGGCTTTAAGCATTTATCGCATGCTGTAGTACGCCAAGTGTTGTGTGGTCACACAATGGTACCAGTTTTGTTGGAGCTCAGAAAGAACTTCTGCTTTGCGTACAAAATTGGAACATACAGGCTCCCGCATTGTTAGTTCATAGAAGATTTAAAGGGAAATACAAGCCTCCTGGCGCGCGGCATCATGGTGGGTGTTGAGAAAGGTTAGTGCGCAGTTGCAAAGCGTTTTCTGCGCAATTACTGGAAGGCGCAAGTTAACGGATGAGGTTTTGTTGACCACCTTTTCTTTAGTGGAGCAATCATTAAATGTCCGTTCAAGAACGCTTGATGAAAATTTCGAGCCACTCTATTGGCTTTCCGTCGCTATCACTTGATGAAAGTTTCGACCACCGAAAGCGCTATGTCAGAACACAAGCTTACGCAAATACTATTTGGCAACGTTGGCTGAAGGAGTATGTGCCATCCGTGAACAAGCGCTCAAGGTGGTACGCCGATTTGAACCGCGATTGAACTGGTGATCTCGTGTGGACTGTCGATCGCAGCAACCCTCTAATAAGGTCGAATAACTGCCTAACACTACGGCAAAGAAAACTTCGCTCGCTCCGCAACCGTTAAGACTCTATCGGGCCAATTTTAAAGACCTCTCGTTAAACTTGCTCCGGTTATCGCCTCTTCGGGAAGTGAGGATGTTGCTGAGCAAAAGGTAAATTAGGGTTATTATAGTTTAAACTATAGTTGCATATAGTAAGAGAACAGATAACTGAGCGGCCTAGGCTACCGTTTCGCGGACCGTCGATATACAGACTTGCCATTCGTTGCGGGTTCGAACTCCAACCCCACCAAAACCATTTTTTTGATCAGTTAATAATTTCAGCTATTCAAACTAGTTCATGAAACGGCCTTGGCCGACCTTGATTGACAATTTTTCGTCTGTCAATAAAACCGTGTTTGCAAAAGTTTGAACGCACTCTCACGCTTAAATTCGATGCTGTTTCAAATTGTCTGAATTGCATATCAACTGTAAAATTACCAAAAATTATGCGATTGTTGTATTTTATAGAAAATACAGTTTGCACATATAATACAATTTTGTCAGCACACTAATTACACAAGAGATAGAACATCAAAAATCATAGTTTTTTTCTTCTTATCATTATATCGAAAACTCATCGCTAACTCATCGCTAATTCTTCGCTGAAATATCATCGCTTCTTCACTGTCGCTGATTGATTGCTAAGTCATCGCTGAATTATTCAGATTTACAAGCTCTAGATCAGTGCTACATCAGCACTGAATTTTGCAATTTGGGTAAAGGCTTATCGCTAATTCATTTATGAGTCCCCACGCAGGAGGGAACAAGTACAATTTTTAAAGATAATTTCAGATAAATTTACAGCAACTTATGAACGAAACATAAATTGAAATAAATTATCGAAACAAATAAAACGTCGATTCGAGTGATCTTGATGACTATCAAAACAAAATTTAATGAAAAAATTTCAAAATGGCTGTTTTTGCGCGTTTGTATGAAATGCGTATTTTATACTGAATAAATTTCAAGAGTTCGTACATGGTTGAGGTAGGGCATTCTACGGTAGATCACTTAAGGAAGGGGTGAACGTTGTACGGTTGATCCAAAAAAATTTTATCAGGAAAACTCTACCTCCTTCAAAGATAAGCTTCAAAGAAAGATAAGCTTCAAAGATTAAGATTAGTTTTAAAAAAATGGCAAAACAAAAAACATTTTTTTTGAGAAAAAAAAACCATTATCCCGGGCGAGGTCGTGGTTTTGTGTTCAGACTTTAAATTTGAGTCAATCCGCATCGGGAGGGAAAGTCCGCACTAAATATGCATAGTCGCAGCCAGGACTGTAACAAAATGGTGTATATAAATATGTTGAGAAAAATACAATGCAATTTTTATTTTTGACAGAGAAAAATGAAAATATATTCATTTGTCGGAACAATTATTGTTCATGGACGTGTTTGACATAAAGGTGGGTCTAGAAAGCATAATCAAAGCCAAGACGCGTAAAGTAATAAGCACCTCAAACTGGACTGCATTCCAGCCACTTCCAACCTCCCGGGTTGACCTCTATACACCGAAAATGCTTATCATACAATTCCATACAACAAAAATCCTTATCATACTATTCCATACATCAAGTGTATGGAGAAGATGCTTGTCATGTATTTTTCATACATTTTCGAAAAACAATAGAAAAAAAGTTAAACCATTTCTGCGGCTTTTTGAGAACAGTTGAACAGACTGGTGACAAAAAAAACTGAGTTTAACTTTTTTGAAAAAATGCTTACCATACAATTTCTATATACGACACAAAAAATTTTCCAAGTAATTTTGAAAATTTAGCTCAAATAATTTTTTTGTTTTTTTTTCAAGCGCAAATCGAATTTTTTACGCAAACAAACATTTTCCGAAAAAAAATTTTGCATGCAAAATTCAATTTCTTGTCTGCATAACGTAGTCCTGGATACGATAATATTGGCTTTTTTCTTTTCACTTAAGTTTTTCTTTTCAAAAACGCTGAAAATTCCTATTTCTTTTGTATGGCGTGTTTATGTATGCCCTGATCAATGTCTGATAATTTGAAAATTCACAGATTTAAAATAATCATCATTGAAAAATTTTGCCAAAAATTAAAAGTTTGTTACTTTTGTTATATCATTTGTGAAAGACAGCTCGAAGACAATTTAGGTCGTTTTCTATGCCTTTGGTGCTTTGAGTAACCAAGGTCTTTGTCACTTGTGTTCGGTTGCGAACAAAAAACAACTTTCTGGTTTATGGCGAAAATACCTATCATACAATTTCCACTTATGGGTAAATGCTTATCATAGAGTTTTCATACAATTTTCTGTACGTATGGAATTGTATGAAAGTGTAAGAAAAGAAATTTCTCATTTATGAGAATTGTATGATAAGCATTTTTGGTCAACCCGGGCTCCTGGAATGCTTATTCGGCCGAGCTGGATTAGTTCTGGGCGATCGTCGGAAACGTGTTGTTCCCATTAACTTGGAGGGACAGTTTTTAAGTTAATTTTTCTGAATTGTAATGTCCCTGAAAGAGATTATAAGTAATAGATTTTCCAAGTATATTTTTTGTTTCGAAAAGATCCCAAAAATACATTTTATTTTTACCCATAAAATAAGATATATATATAATTTTATCAAAAAATAAATTTAAAAATTATATAAGTTTTTACGGCCCTGGTCGCAACACAGTGGAACCTGATCTAAACTACATTTTATGATTGGATAATTTAGATATTTTACCAATGTAAAGTATTTAATATTAACCAATCATGATCCATCTAACTAACAACCCACTTATTTGTAAGTGCTGAAGTTACTTGTAATTTCAGCACCAGAGAGATTTGAATTTAACTTAGAAATTAGTTGGACTCTCCCGAGCACTTCAGCAGCCGCAATAAACCAGTATACCCTAGATCTATTGAGCCTAGCAGAGACTAGTTAAACAACCTGAGACTAGATAGTATAAGAGTAAGATTAGGATCGGTATTAGACTAAGAAGTTGCACGAATCTATCCGGCCGAAAATAAGATAGCGTGACGAGCAGACGGTGTACCCTATCCGAAATTACTCTATGAGTTAACCAACTCGGTCATAACTCATCTGGTGCGACCATAAGTCTCGAACAAGACCTTAATAGCTTAGAATTAACCAAGATAGATTAGAAATTAGACAAAAACATTTACAAAATGTTATACGACAATAATTTAATCGAAATGTCTCTACGACTCAATAGATCAGAGCCAATATTCCGAACCATAACAGAACTACCCGGAATTGGAAGAAGACCTCGAACCAGAGACGACATACGACAAAGTAGAAACTTGCCATATAGCTATATGATAGTTAGGCAAAAACCAGAACAAACTTTTATATTTAGAATACTACTGGCAATGAATTTAGATTTTCATTTGCAAACATAAAACCTTGAAGTTAATCTTCAAAATCATTTCAGGCGCTAAACAAAATTATTAATATACAATAACGATTGATAAAAAGATCTAAGATCGTTTTCCTAAAATTCTGCAGTAATATACAAAACATGTTTGAAAAATATTTATTGAAAAATAAAAAATAAAAATTAGTAGCATGACAATAAATGGTTAGTAATCATAAATCATCCTGTTGTTCCAGCTCCATCACCTAAAACATAACAGCAATCATAAACCCACTAATATCATCAAAACACTAAATCTTTCCTTTACACACATTTAAAATTTTATTAAAACTTAAATTCACTTAATTTTAAAACCAGATCATCAAGGCTTATCCTTGGATCTTAAATCATTTTCTACTTAATTAAATTTCAAATTTGATCATCAAGGCTTATCCTTGGATCAAACAGAACAACTTTGTTCTCCCCCACCCACTTAATTAGTGTCTAACGACCTCAAACGTCGATTCACTACCCAACCCTTTCTAAAGACCTAAGACTAATAGAAATTTTTAAACAAAACTAATCATTCAAATTAGGATAAATAGTGAAGAACTTCGGTTATTCATCCTTCACTTGACCCCCCCTCTTACCAGACCCAGGATAAATCTTAGACTTAGTAAGTTTAAAATAGTATCTAACGAACTACTCGCGTTCTAATTATACCTGAACCTTGTGGATCGATTTACTATTCTCCAACCCTTGAACACAATCACTACCCCTAAGTAAGATTAAGTAAGTTAACACCTTAACTTATACTAGCCACGAGAAAGTAAAAAATCATTCTTCGGAATCGATATACTTTTCTCTCCAACCCTGAACAAATAGACCCAGGTTAAGCTAACCAAAAAATCGTAAGAACTAACAGTTTAAGAAAATAGAAACCATTTAACAACCTTTTGCATCCGTCATCCTAAACCTTATGTCATTTAAAAACCTAGGAAATAAACAAACAATCGTTTTACACAATTGTGAAATAGATAACAAAAAATACGACCTTGTAATCACACCTCATACACAAACAGTTGGATACATTCGAACAAAACGACAAACACTAAAAAGAAAAATAATAACGAAACAAAGACAAATAACACGAAAAAGATTTTCAAAAAATCGAAACGCATTTTCAGAATCAGAAACCAACAGTTTAGACGAACTTTACAAACTAAAAGAATCAATAGATAAAAATTACCCACTTCACGATCAATTATATTTTTCTGACTCAGAAACAACTTCAAATTCATCAAAAAGAGGAAAAAGAAGAATAAAAAAGCAGTATAAACACAAACCAGTACATTTATACAATTGGAATCAACCAATTCGACACATTAATAATTACATATTAACAGTCATCGAACGAAAAAATGAGCTCAACGCACACTCCAGGTGAAGAAAGTCCAGATGATGATGAAATCTTTCCTTTTATAGTAGATGCAACCACTGATAGAGGACAGCATATATTTTGCAAAAATTTACTATTAAATTTATTTGAACCCGGAATTAGTCCATGTAAAACAGAGTTCCCAGATGTAAAAATCAAAAGACAAATCATAGACCACTACTTAAAAGATATATGCAACATAACACAACAGTATGGAATCTACTCCATAGAATTCACCTCACCAAACCATAATAATAGAAAATATACAATTCAAACAGACGATCTTGATTTAGAATTTTCAAAAGTTTTTTCAGAATATATAAAAAGCATCCAATATCATAACTCACAAAGAGCAAACTCCATATTCACCAATGAAGTTTTCGCAATAATATATAGTTATATTTCAATATTAGAAAACGAAATCCCAATAACAAATGTCTCACCGACAGAAACATCTAAACATTTAAGAGTACGACATGAAATCACACTACTCTCTAGTTATTTAAACATCATTAAAGAAAATTTCACGAAAGACGACGTTTCACAACATACAAAACACGATCTACAAAAAATTTTGGCATGGTTCATAATAGATTATTTCACACACAATATTGATTTAATTGCACAAGCAAGAAAAAATTTTAGACCCCAAAACTCGAACGATGATACCGCTATCACAGAACAATCAGATTATGTTTGGGACCCCGAATGGTCTCATCCCGCATTTATAAGCTTCCCACAATCAATCTCAAGTCAAGCAATAAGTACGATATCTTACATAAGAGATTATGTAAAAGTAATACCATTAACCATTGATGCGACACCATTAAACTATAATACATTTTTGCCCGATACACAAAATAATAGTTTAAACTCTACAGTTATACACAATGAAAACCTCAATGGAACTAGGAATCTTACTCAACAAGATATCCAGACACCATCACACTTCATAAATGAAGAAATTGTACACACAACAACTACACAACAAAGTATTTCACCAATACGCCCAAATTTAACAACACCAAGAAATACAAATCCTTCACAAACACAGGTAACCTTACAATCAACCGTTAAATCTTCGGTTGCCCCTAAATATTCACATATGGATTACCAAACATACAGACCCATGACAATACCATCAAAAACACACAAAACATTCACTAGAAACAACTTTACAGACCATAATTATAATTATACACATCCATCAAAAACATATAACCAACCACAAAGAAATTTTAACCAATATACAAGATCTCGAAATTGGGATAACCCAATGACCCAACCTAATTCAATAAATTTCCAAACAAATCCTCCACAGGATCACAGTGAAAATTACCCATTTTTTCAACAAAATAAAAATAAAAAACAGACATCTTATCAAATGGATTATTTATCCTCAGATGATGATTTCTTACAACCAGATATATTTGCACCAAATACTCAAGAATATCGTAGACAAGGAATACAGAAAACACGTACAAATCATAGAAATTTTTCTCCACAACAAATAGATGCACAACATCAACAACCAATTCAACAACAAAATTTAATTAATACACAATCTTTTCAACCAATTCAACAACAAAATCCAATGACTGCACACTCGTATCAACCATCACAAATGCAAAATGAAATACCACTCCCATATTATCTCCAACAACATGAAATAACAAGAAACCAACTTTCAAATTTTTCTCAAATGCCAAATGCAGCAGAATCATTACAAATGACAATGAACCCATACCTTATGGGTGGATCATCAATAACATCAAACAAACCTTTAATGGTTTTCACAGGAACAGACCCTGAATACTCTGTAGAAGATTATTTAAATGCAGTAACAGCAAACCTGATTTTAAATTTTGGACCTGAACCAATTAATACGCCACTACATCAAAACTGGATACATCGACGCACAGCGTTAATACAAACAACCTTAGATGGCGCAGCCCAAAAATGGTTTTCAGTACTACCTCTAGAAATAAAATCAAACTGGAAAAGGTTTACACAGGAATTTTCAAAAATGTTTGACTCCGAAAGAAACAAACAACAACAAAGAGTTTTATGTAATGAAATTCGCAGATTACCAAACGAAACCATCAAGCAAATAGCAGTACGAATCGAAACACTAGTTCGAAAAGCATACTCACTAAATACACATGACTATAAAAACACAAAGATGACAGAAATCTTAATGATGACCTTAACACCACAATTAAGGAAAATAGCAATAAAAAAGAGAGCATCCCATCCTTCTTCAATTCGAGAACCCGATTTAGATTTTCGAAAACTAGTAGACAAATTAGAACAAGCAGAAATCACGATGAAACTAGAAGAAACGGAAAATCTGAAATTACAATACGTTAACAGAATTGAAACGACTCCCACTAATATTAATAATATACAGGAATCAGAGACAGACCTCGTTGAAAAAATCACTGAAATACTCAATATTTACGAAAAGAACCCAAACTTTAAAGGCAAACCATCTTTCAAAAAATGGTGTAATTATTGCCGACGATACGGACATAGTATTTCCGAATGTAGACAAAAACAGCAAGACAATCAAAATAAACCTCAAAAATATAAAGAACCAAATAAATCATTCTATCAATACATGAAAAAAGATCAAAATCTACCGAACAAAACAGTTTACAGCAACAACAGTTCAGGAAAACCACTCCCGAACAATACAAATTATACAAGAAATCAATCACCATATAACTCAAGTTATAGAGGAAGATCACCAGAACGAAGAAACACGAATAATTCATCACAAAATCACTACAATAGACCAAATAGTCGAAATAACTACTCCAGATCAAATTCAAATACACAACGATTTGTTTCTAGATCTAACTCCCAATCAAGAAATAACTACTATCCAAACAACCAATCACGAAATTCATCATACAATAGGAATAGAAACTACTCCTATAATCGAAATAGAAGTTATTCAAACAACCGAAACCAGAATTACCCGAACAATCAATCAAGGAATAACTCATATAATAGATCGAACTATAACAGACCAAACAACAATTATCAAAATAGATCGCGAAATAATTCACAAAATCGACACTCAAGTTATAATAATCGTTATAGAAATTATTCCCAATCACCACACCGGAATAATAATAACTATAATAATTCTAATAATCGCCACAGAAGTAGTACACCTAAACATCAAAGACAAATCAATCAAGTACAATCTAACCCAGAAACAACATCAGACCCTCCAGGTATTGATGACACAGTAACTGATACGTTACAACTCAATCAAATAAACTGTACATCATCAGATTCAGAAAGTGATACTGAAAACACTCTTTCTATCAATATGATAAAAGTCGAAAATGACTATGAATCTGTCATATATGAACAACCCTTTCCATCACACATATATGAAAATCAATCAGAATTTCTTCAAAATTATTACACTACACCCATAAATTCCACACCAACGACACAAGAAACAAATGAGATTAACACTACAAATCAAACCAATAAAAATACCAAAACAAAATGCTTGAATACAAACCACATTTATCAAAATATACAAAAAGAACAACCCAAAGAAAAAATTTGGACAATACCATTTCTCTTAGAAAGCCCAAGAAATAAAGAATTTCAACCACCAGACCTTGAAATAGATTTTTTAATTGATTCAGGAGCAGAATCAAACATAATAAACATCCCCACATGGAATGAAATAAAAACTTTACACCCAAAGCTAACACCTCTTGAAACCTCCAGTAAGTTAGCAACAGCACAAGGATCAACATTGATAAACTACGGAAAAATCCAATTATTTCTCCTCCCCACCAGAACAATGGAGCAAAGCAAAATTTTAAATAAGCCATTTAAACAAATATTCCATATCACTGACATTAAGTATAATATCATTGGAATACCATTTATTTCGAAGTATATACCAACAATTAACATACTAAATAGTAAAATATTAATCAAAGATAAATATACAAAAACAAAAGAAACATCCTTAACATTTTTTCAAAGATTAAATAAACAACCACCATTCTTTTCAAAATTCTACCCGATATTTAACCAACAAAGAAAACACCTAAAACCACTATCAGGAAATATCTATAATTTTTCAATCAAACAAGTTCACCAATATGATAAAGAACAAAACAAACAAAAATTTTATATGTCAGAATTTGAATTCAAACCTATTCACAAATTTTTCAAAATCACAATCTCATCCATAAAATATTTGAAAAATTCGAACTCAGATATCATTTCCTTACATGTCTATAACAACACACCTTACCAAGTAACATTACCTTTAGGACTTTTAGGATATTGTGAAACCAACGCTACAATATCACCAATACACGAAAAAGCCTATCGCGTAAATAATATACTCCAATTACTAGATATTTGCCAATCTACAATTCTTAATGAAGAATTATCTATAAATAATATAATAAGTAACGAAAACAGAAATACGGATTATTTCACAAAAACTCCATATTTCAAACCTACATTCAACATAAGTAACTACACAGAGGACCAACAAAAATTTTTAACAATGTTTAATTTCCAACATTCACAAATAACACAAGACGAATTCGAAAAGTTAGCCAAACAGCTAATTAAATATTCATCAGTCTATGCAACATCAAAATTTGATGTTGGCAAAATCAGTTCATCACTACATCTCCCGTTAAAACCAGACGCAGTTTTCAAAAAACAGAGAGCAAGTAAAGTACCAATTCACTTACATGATAAAGTGAACAGATTACTCGATATTTTAGAACAATACAACATTATATCACCAGTTAATAAAGAAGAACGACCAAAAGGCAACACATTTATCAACCCCGTTATCATTCTAGCTAAAGGAGAATCATTAAAAATCGTTCTCGACGCTAGATACCTCAATTCACTCATAGATGAATCAAAATGTAATTGGCCCATTGAACCAATACAAGTTATTCTAACAAAAATAAACGGCAAATACTTTACAACCGCCGATATGAATAGTGCATACAATCAAATGCCACTAGATGAACAATCACGACGTTTAACACAATTTGTTATCGGAAACCAACAATACGAATTCAACCGCTTATTCTATGGAATATCCATAGGACCAGCAGCATTTTCAGCTTTTATGAGCAAAATTTTTAGACCACTGATACTCAAGAAAAACGCAATCACCTATTTAGACGATGTTTTTATGCAATCACAAACAAAAGACGAGATGTTCAATGTTTTAGAAAAATATCACCAAATACTTCAGAACGAAAATCTGAAGGCCGCCCCCGATAAATCACACTTCTTTTTGACAAGAGTTAAATTCTTAGGACATAATATAGAAAGAAAAACAATCACTCCATTGAAATCACGCATTGACGCTATTCAAAAACTTCAACCACCAACAAATAAAAAGAAAATCCAAGACTTTCTTGGAATGTTAAACTTTTTAAGTAAATATGTTTATAAAATGCAATTATATCTACGACCATTTTATAACATCCTTAGACAACAAAATAATTTTGAATGGAACACAGAACATCAAACACGATTTGAAGAAATAAAGAAACTTTTAACTGAACAAATTTCAAACACAATTCCAGATTCAAATCAACCATTTTATGCAATGTGCGATGCTTCGAACTTTGGCATCGGTGCAGCACTATTACAATCACATAATGGTACAAATAAAATGAACCTCATATCAGCAAATTCTCGATTATTCACTCAAGCAGAGCTACGACTCTCAACTCTAATGAGAGAATGTACAGCCATAATATATACACTGACAGAATATGAATTTCTGATACTTGGATCAAAACATCCAACAGTTCTATTCACAGACCATAAACCAATCATCTTTCTCTTTACACAAAAATCTAACCCAAACCACCGAGTTTACAGATTTCAACTAATTCTAATGAAATTTCCAAACTTACATATAGTTTGGACTGCAGGAAAAAATCTTGCATTACCAGACACCTTAAGTCGAAATACACCACCTGAATTACTTACACGAAAAACAACAGTTGAAATACCCAAAAACATAAAATTCTACCTTGCAGAAAACGAAACATCACCCCGATTGGAATGCAAATATGCAGTAAAAACTGATATTGAACAATCACAAATAAATAGTTTACAACATTTCCCACTTTATTTAGATTGTCAAAATAATCATTATGAAGTTGATTTACTTGGAACATCAACTTTCAAACCAATCCCATATTCTCAATGGATAAAAAATAACACCCAACAAAAACGAACAAAACAACACCCGCCTAAAAAAGACCATTTTCCACTAATTGAAAAAGAAGATTTAACTGATAAAATAAATTTATCAGGACCACAAACAAATGATTCAAACAAAATACACAATAAATCAAGTTTTTGACCTCCATGACCCACTTGATACAATACCCTTATCTAAATTAGAAATCGAAAACATTTTTCTCCCCCCAACAGAAACAATTACAATTTCAACACTGAAACAATATCAAAACCTTGACCCAGTAATTCGACAACTGAAATCATGGCACAAATATAAAACTAAACCTATCAAAGCAGATTCAACCATTCTAGGAAACAAAACACTCCTCCGATACTTTCGCAAATTTAACAACACAACAATTAACGAAAATACAGACCTTTTAGAGTATAACCTGAATGAATCTACAGTTCCATGTCTCCCTTTAAGTATGATTCTTATAGCTTTTAATATTTCACATACACAAAATATTAAAGGACACTCTGGATCAGAGAAAACATATTCAAATTTTATACAAAACTTTTATTTCCCAAATGCACCAATTTGGATAAAAGTACTATGCAATGACTGTATAGTATGTCAACTAAATAAACCTTACCCAAATCAAAAACAAATAGCACAAAAACAAGATTTTAAAGGACAAAGTTTGTACTTTAATCATCGTATCTCATTTGATACTAAAGGACCAATTTCACTCTCATCAGAAGGAAACTCCTACATTATGGTAATTGTTGACGCATTTACACATTATGTAGCACTTAACCCAGTACCACATTGTAACGCTTATTACGCTTACACAACACTCTATGAACACTGGATAGCAAAATTCGGACTACCAGAAATTTTAGTTACAGACAACGGTACAGAATTCATAAATAATGAAATTATCACACTATGTCATTTATATAACATTAAACACAAACCACGTACATCTCATGCACCTTGGACAAACGGCTTAGTCGAAGGTATGAACCGTTCATTACAAGAATATCTTAGATGTATCATCAACGGAAATGATACAAAATATACCGAATGGTCAGCAGATGTAAAATTATTTCCCTTAGCGTATAATTCACAAATTACGACAACTTTAGGAATGTCACCATACGAAATGGTTTTTAACCAAAAGCCACGCAAACCAATAATGTTTACAGCAAATTCTCATAAAAACGCACAAGGTTATTGTCAACCAAATAAAGACTCAATTTGTTATAACCTACCTTTACATACACACGATGAAGATCATTTTCATCACCCACAAATTCTTAAACTAGCCTCCGGTACACACACCGAATGGATTTTAAATAGAGATAAAAAACACAATGACATTTATCAAAAAATAACAAAAAAGTTATTACAAAGACAAAACATTAATGAACAAATCAATTCACGTTTTACACCAGCCTCCGAATTAAAAATTGGAACATTTGTTTTAATACCTAATTTTAATACTCAAAAAGGAATTTCTAAAAAATTACAACCCCTTCGAAAAGGACCATACCAAATAATTGCAAAACCCACTGATGTCACATATAAAATTACCGACTCAAACAAAAAAGAAATCGTTCAACATCGAAACAACCTATTACCTTATTACCCAAAAGAATACGCACTCCGCGAATTAACTCAATTATATTCTTTCACAGGATTAAAAATCATTCAAAATGAACCACATTTGAAAAACACAGAACAAAATGATAACCCCACCGAAAATCAAAACACAAAACCAATCGCCACCAAAAACAATACACAAAACCATAAAGAATCTCCAAAACAAAGAAAAAATAGAAAAATGACCGAACAAATAATACCCCAAGAACAAATCGACAAATCAGAAAATAGAAAAACAACAAGACTCCGAAATCAACCACGTAAAAACTATAAAATATTCATCCCCCAATCTAAAATTTTAAAGAAAGTGGAATTTCAAAAGTAATTTTAACATTATACTTCACTATCTTGAAACCTTCGAAACATTTTTCATTTACATTTTTCAAAATAACATGCTGACCAGTACGTAATAATTCTAGTTCAAAATAAACCAATAGGATTCATCCAATCCGTCACTTTCTCTAACTCAAACTAAGACCAATTAGACGAATCATATAGAACTCCAGGCACATCTATAACTATAACTTTACGACCTCCAGGTCAAAAATAAGCAAACCACTCCAACTTGACAACTAAAATAAATATCACCATAATACCGTACCCCTCCCTTATCTAATAACCCAAAGATCAACAATATTTCCCCAACTCAGACCACGAATACCCCCAAAGCAAATTTGTTAACTTAGCCTAAAGTAACAAAATGAACATTTTAATTAGCCTAAAGTATAAAAATCTCACCATACCCCGGATCATTTGACAAACAAAAATAAAGAAAAAGACGACCTCCCAGTCACCATGAAAATTGCCCCCAACAATTTTTTACAAAACTCAACCCACTTGTCAAAAAACTAATAAATAATCCGACCACACTAGAAAATCGCCTCAAACAGCAAAAAATATTCGACCAATAGATCATTTCTTAAATGCTCTTCTCTCAATCAGTTACTCAAATACTCATAAATCTTAAACATTTTTTTACAATACTTGAAACCTTTATAATATTTCTTTTTGATATACTTGAATCTTTTCTAATAATCCTAATCATTTTTTGTAACATTTTTTTAATTTTCTACACTATTCTCGAACTATTCCTCCAACTTTCCAAAACCCTTGATTATATCCACAGGTACGATTTATACAACTTGTCTAAATGATACGAACAATTTTCAGTAGAACTGATATTTTTTTATTGTTTGTAATTTTCATAGCATTCCTATCATCCCTCATTTTGACAATATGTAAATGTATAAAGAAAGCAATCCTCACATTTGCCCTTGCAACAATCCTTCTAATTCTTTTTTTGGAAGAATACTATAATAAACATAAACCTTCCCACTAAAGTAACAATTCAAAAATCCATCAAAAATTGCTACCCAACAGTCACAGAATCAGTCTTCACCGACATCATCCCAAGATAACCCAACACCACCTTCAACGACTCAAAATCCTCAAACATCTACACGAATTTCTTTTCAAGACAATCCATACACTTTTGAAGAACGACATGCTCGTTTATCAGAACCACTAGAACCAGTTCAACGACAAGCACCTTTAAGCGAACCAACATATAACCTATACCCAACACTACCACAAGAACTAAGTAGAATAAGAAATTCTAGTCAAAACCAAAATACAGTCGAAATAAATAGACAAATTATACATCCTCGACGAAACAGAAATCTTCAAACTCCCCGAGTTCATTTTGATATACCTCAATCCCCATCACAAAACACTCCAGAAAACCCCATTGGTATATTACCAGAAACCCCTACGCTTCTTTCACAACGTAGCACCTCAAGCCTACCATCAGATTACTTAGGTTCAACACCAACATCTGAGCAAATACGTGAAAATCCTTTCAACCCCACAAACCAAACATCACGATTTCCATATTGGACTACACATTCATTTACACAAGGTGAACCAAATTTAGTCAATGACCCCATAGATATTTCTACGGATACAACAACATCCTCATCACTACCAGAAACATTATCACTACCATCAACACCATCAATAAGCCAGATTTCACCACCACCTTTTAACTTAAATTTTCCAAATAATCTCGACGCCAGATATCGAGAACAATCATCAATAAATATTCCTTTAAGACTAGATTGGAATACATTTACAGCACCTCCACCATTATTTGGACAACATCACGAAAGTAACCGCCTTCATAACTGGGCACTTAATAGATTACAATATCGCTAAGATATTCACAACGATATCCGTGATCACAATATTCAAATACTCCAACAAAACAGTTTACAATTAAAGTTTGAAATCACAGTTAAGTTAAATAATATTACCCAACATCCCTACCCATTAAATCCACCTAACATAACAGCTCAATCACTACCACCACCGTTTATAACTACTGAAGTAATATACAAATACGACAGATATACCAAAAACACAATTGGCTACATTAAATTTTATAATCCATACTCAGGATTATCATACACATGTATATTCTAAAATTATTAATTTTTCTACAACTCCTTTTTCTAGTAATCTCAAATCAAAACATAAACCCTTCCCCTCGTACAGGACCACAAGATTTATTAGTAACACATTACGATTGTGAAGAAAATGAACAAAAAACACTACATAAATATGCAATAAATCAAGTATCACAATGTGAAACAGAACCACAAGCTATAGAAACCACAGATGTAATAGCAACACTCTATTCAAAAGCCCGAGCAACAACAGTTACAGGTTATAAATTCACAGCAACATTTTCCGAAAAGAAAGTACATTGTTCACAAGTCTCAAACGGAAACAAAAACCGACTTGACCATGAATCATTCTATCAGAGTAATATAGAACGTCTTTTACATCTCAATCCCGACGATTGTAAAAATGAATTACTTAGACTAAACATCACACAAAATAAAAACTCCCAAAGAAAGTTAGTTAATTTTCAAGTTTTTCCAGACTCTGTACATCAATCACAACTTGAAAGACACCAAGGACATATAAAACTAGACGAAAAATACCCGTATAACGGCGCACACGGACGATTCACCTATGACCTACACGATAAACATTGGATACCACACATTGGTATAAATGACCCATCAAACTGCAAAGCAGACACAAAAAATAAAGGATACCAAGAAATAATGTTTTTTTATTGGAAAATACAACTCGAAAAAATACAACTAACACGAGATTTATCAGATAATACAATGATCTATCAAGGAATCCGATTACCTTGTAAAAATGATCAAGGTTATTGCGACCCTACAACGAGAACACAAGCAACAATTGTTTGGTTCCCCGAAGATACATGTACAACATTTCAAGTAGCAAAAATACACGCTCGTATGATAAAATTTCACGAAAAATATTTTATACAATCAATTCCATATGAACAAGTCCATCCATCACGAAAACTAAGTTCTAATTTTAGAAACATAGACAATATAGAAAATAAATTGACACGTTTTCAAATATATCAAGAAACAGAACTTGCATGTAAATACAGGAATCCACTTCACAGAACACAATACTCTGAAATATTAGTTGAATACGAAAAAGGATTCGACATGACCACTGGAAAAGTAAAAATCGACCCATATGCCACAGGTCATCCTCCAAACGAAGGAACATCCTATATACCAGTTAATTTTGAAAAAAGCAACGGACAACCTAGTGGACATCTAAAACCCCATGACACCAGAAGCACACGCTTACAAGAATTATCACTAATGAATACTACATATTTCGGTAATATCCACTATGATATTCATTTAGATATGAAACTAGATTATACAATTAGCCGAATTTTTCAAGAAATGTCACTCTCCGAATTAGAAACACTACACCAACTATGCGAATTAGAACGAACACAAATATTACAATCACTTGCACTAGCAGTATTAAAAATACCCTATGCAGGATACTTATTATCTGGAAATAGATCAAATTTTTTAGACTATGAAGGAAACATCTTATGGTTTTATACTTGTACTAAAAAAGTATCACCACTATACGTTTTTGAAGATAAACGATGTTATAAAAGAATCCCTATCTTTTATAAGAATAAAGTACATTTCGTGGATACACTTTCACGAAGAACCTATTTCTGGGATACCGCAGTCCCATGTGGATCAGAAAACAGCCACAATGTAGTACAACTAAACCCTGATGAAAATAAATATTATCTTCTCACTCCATATCCCACATTAATGCAATCACTCAAAAAATTTTCACCAGAAAGCATTCGCGCTATTGCTCGAAACCCAAATATAGACTTACAATCAATAGGAATCTATTCAAAATCAGATATTCAACATCACATTAGAACACAACAATTCCAAGAATTATTGACACAAATGGACACTATACAAAGACAATCAATAGACCAAAATTTACGCAAAATTGCAGAAACCGCAGGTTTTGCCGATATCTACACGCAAGACTATAGCGGATATTTTAAAGACATTAAAGATTATATATATCTAAACGGTGAAAAATACCGTCCCCAAGATATATCACCAATTAACATTTTTAGCTTTGTTACACTCAAAAATGAGATCCTCGATTTTCTAGGATGGCCCTATTACATCTTAGAAAACTTGACTATTTTATACGCAATGTTTAACTTTATTGGATTTCTTTTCTCACTTTTAAAAGGAATCTACAACACATGTGCTATACACACACAAGTAAACAGACAAGCAAGCGTAGCACGCATACTCTTTGCAGGATTTTTTGGAATCTTTTCTACATCTATAAACAAAATTCTTTTAGACGCACAAATAAAAGAATATAACACAAAAATAACAACACGACAAAATACATACGACGAAGAACATAACAATGTAGACATAATTAGGCACCACAATTAGCACCCCTACCAAATAACCATCCACTATCCCTAGTCCCACGAAATTTTCGAAATTTAGCCATCACACATAATCCAAATTTTCGACTCACCACATCACAAAGTCCCATCCAACATATAATGACACACCAGTCACAAGATGATAATACTTATGAACAAATTATTGAACAACCCCATACCACCGCTTTTCAGTCTCAAAATAATCATTTTTTTAGCCCACGATGAGCCGCCAACTTGGATCACTACACCGATCAAATTCCCACCCAACCAATCTTACCTCTCCAATCCCAATAATACCACTTTTTGCTTTTCCGCCACCCGATTTTCCACCTAGTAATGTAACATCAGGCATGAATTCCGACACTAATTCACACATCTCAGTTTTATATTCCATCTCACAACTCAATAACCCGAATATTGAAACCCCCGATGAATTTGCCGATTCAGAACCATCCCCATCCAATAATTTTCATAACTCTTCTAATTTTTCTCAACCCCCTTTTCAACCCATATTATCCAATAACCCTGACCCAATCACTCCCACACCCTCTTATGCTTCCCAAGTTACCCCAACCTACTCCTCATACCATTCTGACCAATCATCTCATTCTCCAGACACCCCCCGAATCTCACCAGAGCTAGATAATTTTATTACCCTTCAACAACAACCCTACCACCTTAATACCCCAACCATAAACCAAATCTCCTCCACAATAAATTCATCCAACCCCCCTACCCCTACACCCTCTTCAAATTATACTGAATCATTAGCACCATCATCCACATCAACTGAATCTTCACTCAACACTAATAGAGCTTACCGCACTTTTAAAAGAAAGTTCCCCAACCATCCTTTCCCAGCAAAACCAGGAACAGCCCGTGAATACATCAACCACCCCAAGCATACTAACACAAAAGAATTTTTAGCCATCACCTTACCCTCATTCCCACAATACACCTTAAACACCCCCCACGACACTAACGAAACACGCAACTTTGTAGATGAATACGTTTTAATGCCCACTCTCTCTTGGACCTCATATTATCATTTTACTAACCCTCTTTGCTTACCTTTATCTAACACTCACATCGATATAGAGCGAAATACGGACATGCTATATCGACTCACTACACCACTAACCGCTAGACAATTTACTTACGTTGGATATAAAAAATCACTAAAAACACACACTGCACCTAGAGCTAACGAATATACACTCGAATACTATGATCACAACATCATCAGAGCTAACCAAGATCAATTCTTAGACGACGATCGCTTCGCTAATCCACAAATTACTGAGAAATTTTTCATCAAGACACCATATATATTTACACTAAACATCTTCGACCGAAAGTTTGATCACATTATTTCAGAAGCACTAACAGACACACAATCATACACAATCACACAATAATAAATCAAATATTTTCACTAACCTTTCATTTCCTTGCACCACACGAAAGAGATTTACACTGCTCACACGATATTATGTTGCGCACTAAACAAACCCACACATATAGTTATTATCGCTTCATCCAAAATCACTTTGACCTACACACACCCTCTAGACAACCACACCATCGTTTTCAATTCATTAATTCCAAATACACTTCACCATTTTTCCTAAATTTCACATATTGTATTAAAGACACTAACCTCCATGGTATTCTTTGTAATTATGACCCCATAACCCAAATGTACATCTTCTGTCCCATCACCAAGACCTTCAACGCCGAAGAATCCCGACCCTTCCTTATCCCGCACGAGTTTGTACAACCTATAGAAATCCCAATTTTAGAATTCATCCACAACACTAAATTCAATCACAAATTATATAATCTAATCCAAAACACACCTTATGAGTTTGCAGTTGGCACTGAAGAACTAACCACTATTAAGGCACTTCAATTGCTTTGGCCACTGCTTCAGACTAAAAATATCATCCGCATCTTAGCTAAACTACTAACAACTTCAGAACTAATTCACGACATCTTCCCCCACGGTTTTTTCCCCGACGACTAACAGGTAAGTATGAATTAAATGAATATTACTAACTAATTGAAATATTAAAAAACTCACCATACTTTATCCATGTTTTCCTTAGATTTTTAGCCTTCATCCGACGATCACCTACAAAAACCACAAAAAACAAATAAAGATCGCAAATTTCATCAAACAGACTTCAACAATTCTATTAATCTCTTACACTTATAAATTTATAAATTTAATACCAATGCAGTAAATTCATTTCTAAAATTTTCCCCACAAGCAGTAAATCTAATCATGATGAAAATTTGTAACTTAAAATTCCCCCATAACTAGCAGTAAATTTCCAAATTCTATGCAGTAAATTAATAAAATGCAATTGCAGTACTAACCTTTTGATATTTTCATTCACTCGCACAGAAATTCTATCCACACTCGCACAGCTCGCCCACGAAGAATTGTTTAAAATAATGAATTTCAGTTTCAAGTTTTCACACTCAACAACTCTAACATATAATAACATGTTTCAAACCTTCCTTTAACCCGGTTGGAAAGGAATCATATACTAAACAAAACTAACCAACGCAGCTTACTAAATACCACAAATCATAGAATAACAGCATGACTAAGAAAAGGAAACCAACGGTACCCAAACCGGATTAACCCAGTTTAAAACTGGATAATTTATTCTTTTGAAGACTATTATAAAGTCTAAGAAAGAAATAACAAAACACAAAAAAGTCGAAAGACAAACCCATACCACAAACAATTTGATTTTTGGAAAAAGGACATAACCAACAAGACATAAGAAAAACCACAACAAACCCAACATAAAACGTTGTCACATAACAGGACCCCTCACAAAAACCGCATGAAATCATACTCCCACTCCTGGCCTAACCCACCAGGAAGGGCGTCCTGAGCATGCTCTATAGCCGGCCTAACCCACCGCGCTACATCCACGCTTTGTGACCACACCTCTATTTTTAATAAGAGCTACTCAAGTGTGAGTAACTCTTCAAAATAACCAAACTAAAACAAAAAGCTTTTGTGAAAACAACTAACTAAAATCATAATTAAAAAATATTAAACTAATAAATGTTTTATAAAATGTAAATTACATTATGCAATACATAGATCAGAATACAACACCAAGGACGAACATCTAAAGACAAAACGACCCCACTACACTCGAGAGAGAATGACCAACCACAATCGATATGCCACTCACAATCACAACTCAAAGGATTTAGAGTACGACTTGACTTCGCAGAAAAGGACTTCATTGAACTAGACCAATGACCACCTCGATGTTCAAGTATACGTACAGATCCGAGTAACCAGGCATCCCCTCCACGCACAATCTCCACGCCATTCCCAAACTAGATCAGACACAAAAGAAGTTCTCCACGCAGAACAGAAAAACCTGACATAGCCAACCATTCTGAAATCAGATTTGAGTTTGTTGCGAAGACTTAGTCGTTGTCACTAGAAGACACAACGTCTTATGTCTCTAACTCCAGCTTCCTGGAACTTCTTTAACAAAAAGGAAACAGAAGAAATAAGATGTTCGCCAAACACCAACTTCCATCATCCATCCTTCGAATTGCAGAAGAACTATTCTAAAAAACTCTGTAAAACCCGGATGGGTGGAACCTGATCTAAACTACATTTTATGATTGGATAATTTAGATATTTTACCAATGTAAAGTATTTAATATTAACCAATCATGATCCATCTAACTAACAACCCACTTATTTGTAAGTGCTGAAGTTACTTGTAATTTCAGCACCAGAGAGATTTGAATTTAACTTAGAAATTAGTTGGACTCTCCCGAGCACTTCAGCAGCCGCAATAAACCAGTATACCCTAGATCTATTGAGCCTAGCAGAGACTAGTTAAACAACCTAAGACTAGATAGTATAAGAGTAAGATTAGGATCGGTATTAGACTAAGAAGTTGCACGAATCTATCCGGCCGAAAATAAGATAGCGTGACGAGCAGACGGTGTACCCTATCCGAAATTACTCTATGAGTTAACCAACTCGGTCATAACTCAACAGGTCAAAGTCTGCAATACTGAAACATAATTCTACGCCTTGCTTCAAATGCTAAATTTTTTTTGCACGCCGCTCCATTAGGTTCAAAACGCAGAAGCAAATTTTACAATTATGTTGATGTCTAAATTGATGCCATTTAAGTTCCGGGTGTCAGCCCAAATACATTTTCGAACTAGCAGACAATGGAACGAAATGTCTGCTAATTGACCAAGCACTTGCTATTTTCATCCCATTCTACATTGTGAACTCCGGTCTTATTCTTGCCTCACAAGTGGTGTTTGGGTTCATTGTTTACCGTGCGTATACTCAGTACAAACAAATGCACTCTTCAGCTGAGCGGTCGAGAAACCGACATGAAGATCATGCATCGTATGAAATCCGGGCGGAATTTTCTCGGACTGTTCTCAGAAATTCGATTCCATTTTCAGTGACAGCTATTGTTTACGTTATTATTTATATCCCTGTAATTATCCAGCAGTTTGTTCTGGCCTTTCATGGGCCAATTTTGGGTTATGCCGGGTTGGATTTCTTTCTCAAATTGTGGTTTCTTTGTGCTGGAAACTTCACGACCCTTATCAACATTGTGTTTTATGCCATTTTGAGCAAAGTTATGAGGTATAACTTCAAGCAGAATTATGGTAGTGGTGAGGTTTTTATTTTAAAAATCATTTAGGCCATCTTATCAACACTAAATATCTACACAGGGGTGGATTTCGGAAGGTGCGGTGCTTTAAATGCCCCCTCAAGGTTTCGGCGCTCTTACCATCCAAAATCCCATGTAACTGTTTTACGACATCTCTTTTTACGACATCCTAAAACTTTCCAGAAGGCGCATTTCGGCGCCAATTGCATGCTATTTCTGAGGGCAAGGTGACCAAAAATTTCCCAAAACGGCATCATTGGCTTTTTTCAGCGGCACAGAAAACTTGGGGAAAAGTAAATTGGTAGGCTCTTTCAGATTTTGCCTACCCACACTCAGTAAAAAGAGAAAATTATATTACTATTGATAATGGTACTTTTATCAAAATTATAATTAATTTTAAGGATCGATTTTATATATTTAACTTGATTTAACAATTTATAATCCGCCATAATGGTATTAATTTTGGTGAAATTATAACAAATTATAATCTCCTCTAATCTGTTATAATATTTTATAATAGATTATAATCCCTTTTTCTGTCGAAATGTTATCACAAAATAAAAATCAATTATAAGAATTATATTTTAGCTATTCTTCAAAAACACGGTAAAAATCTAATTTAATTCAAGCTTGAAGCAATAAGTATCACGAAATAAACAAAATATTGTTTTCTTTTAGTTCAGCAGTTCCCCTCATTCATGAGGGAAGTGAGGGCACGTAATTTTTTTATACTAAACTTGGTTTTGTGAAGGTCGCGCTTGAGTTTTTTATAGATCAAAAAATCAAAAAACATAAATTTCGGGATGGGCAGTTTTTGGAAAGTTTCAAGGGCACACAATTCAACCCTCGCAGTACAATCGAATAAAAATTAAGTGATTTCACAGTGATTTTACAGAGGAAGAAGCGGCTAAGAAAATCAGATTTTTGTTTTTTCTAGACTTGAGAACCGAAGGAAAAATAACTTTTGGCCTAAAATTCACTAAAGTGAAAATTCTTAAGATTTATTTCCACGTGTTTTAGGATCATTTGAACCTTCTTCATCTAATAACCAAGCATCAGTTTTGAATATCACAAGCTGTTGAAGAAAAACAAAAAGATTGAGAGATTTTGGTTTAGCTATTTGCAGAAAAGGCCAAAAAGTGTGATATAACCAGCGTAGAAAAAAACTGGATTCAGAATATATATAAATCATCAACATGAGAAACTACGATATTCAAAGTAAACTAATATCTGACACACTCACATCACAAAACGCATTGAACCTAGCGCTAGTAGACAAGAAGGGGATATCAAACCATCTCAAAATGACAACCACTGCAGAAACCCCAGAATCACCATCCAAGTTTCAATCGAAATTCAAACGCCAAAAAGAACCAACGACACAAAATCACAAAACAAAACACACAACAAGGGCCCGTAAAAACAGAGAAAGCCTAAAACTACGAGAAACACACTTGGACACTAGTTAGCTGAATAACACAAAGATTCGTTCCCTTATTACCAAAAAAGACATTTTATTTAAGCCACAGTTAAAACCTGGGAGAAAAAAAAACGGCTCCTTAGTCAACTCAATTTGGAAAGCACTTTCACGAGTTAAATAAAGACTTGTCGATTGGATTACTGTAAAAGGATAACGACCTGGTAGAGCTATTCACAGCTAAGGACGCTGTATTGAAACTAATAATTGAGACACCTCCAGGAAAATTTAGGACGGAATTCCTTGCGATATACGTGCGAAGACCTAACATCAAAACACTCATCTGGTACTATGAAAAAAAACGCTTAAAGTGTTTTAAAGCAGATAAAATTTAAAATTCTTAATACCGTCATCCGAGGTGAATTCTTTATTTAAATTAACGAACACAATTGAAGAAAGTGACTTGGGTTTTGCCGGTTTGTTGGATATTAACAGGGGCAACCAAAAATATAATATATTTGTATAGATCGACTTTATAAGTTTCCTTCGACAAAACTTACTTCAAGCACGTCAGCAAGTCGAATATTTCAATTTCTATAAGGTTTCAATAATCTACCTATTATTCCGAAACAAACTAGAATGAATCATGCCATCTGCTTCACTAGCCATGAGTTCAAAACTTTTGCGACTCAAATAAAAATAAAATAATAAACTGTACAGTCGGCGATCATCAATTGAACGGATTGGTCAAAAAAATGATTGACACAATCAAAAAACGTACCCAAAAGGTAATTAAAAAAACAAAACCCTACACCTTCATTAAACGGTGCGTTATCAAAAATTATTAAGAACCTAAGAAGCGCGATTCAATCAATGATCAACTGAACCCTGTTCGAGAAACACTACATCAGAAAATCGAACTCATATTGGAAAAATCTGGTTGATATTGTTTATATCAAGGAAAGTCCATCTCTTATCAGACTCACGTGCGAAGAATTGGGCTGCAGACGACAGAATATAAAACGGCTACTTGGACTCGCTGATTGAGAACAGAAAACACGATCCTTCAGAGAAAACTACGAGTTGGACCCTTCTACCTGCCAAACAAAGAAGGACGTACCCAAAAACACGAGACAAGCTCTGACAGGCCCTTCAAATAAAAGTAACGTTTTCGGAAAGGTTGCAGATAGAGAAAACGGGGAACTGGAGATAAAATCACTAGCTTATCGGAAACTACCATTAAGCTAACTATTGGTAAAATCTCAAGCAAATCCGACATCGCTTGGTTAAACTCCGATGGACAGAAAGTAAGGAGCTTTAAACAAAATTTCCTAGCAGGCGCATAACCACTCCAAATGAGTAGCAGTGACCCAAGGACCCGAGCTGAAGAAGCCATCGTACCCTCGGCATCAGCAACAACTCGCCTTCAAGAAAAGTAATCAGACCACTCGAAGCCAAAAAAGGAGGACCAAAACAGAAGACCTGAGACCTGAGACCTGAGTACAACCCAAAAAAACTGTGCAAACCTCACCTACAGGTTGTTTAACAGAAATAGAATCATTTCATCTTCCATTTTATCCGTCGGATTTGAGTAAATGGGAGCGGACTATTGGCGGTTTTCCATGTAGATATATGGATACAAAGCTATTTATTAGCAACATGGAAGTAAATAGACATCAGGGAGAGGGAAATAAGCCCTTCGGCAAAAACTCAGTCCCTAGTAATAAAATAGAATTGTTGAACTTAGGTGAATAAATTTTACCAAATCAACAGGACACCTCATCTGGTTGCCCAATTTCCGTCATACAGGCAGCAACTACATCCTCAACCACACCTGCTACAACTTTGCTAGACTCGGACTACAGATCGTGACCAAAAACGGAATTGTCTCATTCGTATGCAACACTAGTACCGACTTTACCAACCACAATTGACTTGACGAGAGATAGCACAAAAAATTTCCGGTCTAGGAACTGAATAGTAAAAGCCCAGCTGCTTATTTCAAAACTACACGTCCCCGTAGGAACGTCGGTTTCCAAATTTGCTTAGTAATCGGATCTATGTAGAGTTTTTTTATTCCGCCGAACCACAGGCATCCCTCGCGAACCCCTTTCTGATCGCGTCAAGCAAGACGGAGATTTTTCTGTCACAACCGAGCGACCAACCATCCAATCATATCTTAATAGCGAAGGCAAAAGATACGATCGCTGCTGATTCAAACGAAGTACACAGCATACAGTAGTCGAGACCGCATAATTAAACACCGAAACTCAGAAAAACCGTCAACATTCAACTTAATGCTTCTCTGCATTCTGATTCCGAACTGCAGGAACTGCTTTTTCTTTTGGAGCCCAGACAGGACGCTGTGAAAGACATTCATATTGAGTTGATCTTAGAGAGTCTTTTATTGACACAGATGGAGTCGTTTATCAGAGAGAGCAATCAATGATCTAACTCTAATAAATTCGATCAAATCTTTAAAACTTGGCCACCGAATATCCAAACCTCATTCATTCATTTTACCTTGAGTCTATTATGTAACGGAGGGCTAGTTCGGGCCAAATTGTCTAGCTCAATTTAATTTCCTAGAGGTCTGTAGTTTCAAATTTGCTCTATTCATTCTCATTACCCACCATTCACTAAACTCACATTTCGTAACCCAGTACTGCCATTTGATCAATTTCCAGAGTATTTAATTAAAAATCATTGGCATAACAATTTTATTTTTTGCGATTCTAATTGTTGACCTACTCTTAATGCTTAGTCCTCCTATTTCTTAAAAGTTGTGATTTTCTAGTTTTTCTTTTGTCGGTCAATCGAGGAAAGGATACGTGTAGTAGTTTAGATTTGTTATTTTTGAATTTTTTCCTAGTGGGGGAAGTGTTGTTTTTATCTATTAAACTATTTACGTTTTGTTTGGTCAATTCTGACCTTGAAAATCGCGGGTCGAGGTCGTGGTTTCATGTTCAGACCGTGTGGACCAGAATTTAGTTTGTTCACACCGTATGGACCAGAATATGGTATAATCAGACCGTGTGGAGCAGAAAATATGATTTTCAGACCGTGTGGACTGAGTGAATCCGCTTTCAGACGTGTTGACCCAAGAAACCCGGATTCAGACAGCGTGGACCGACAGAATCCGGTTTCAGACCGTGTGGATTGAAGGAATCCGGTTTCAGACCATGTGGATTGAAGGAATCCGGTTTCAGAACCTGTGGACCAACAAAATCCGGTTTCAGAATGTGTGGACCAACAAAATCCAGTTTCACACCGTGTGGACCGATGGAATCCAGCTTCAAATCATATGGGCAGACAGAATCCTGATTCAGACCATGTAGATAAAAAAACCCAGATTCAGACCGTGTGGACCAAAGAACTCCGGATTCAGACCGTATGTCCAGTTTCAGACCATGTGGACAGACAGAATCCTGATTCAGACCATGTAGATAAAAAACCCAGATTCAGACCGTGTGGACCGAACAACTCCGGATTCAGACCGTATGTCCAGTTTCAGACCATGTGGACAGACAGAATCCTGATTCAGACCATGTAGATAAAAAACCCGGATTCAGACCGTGTGGACCGAAGAACTCAGGAATCAGACCGTATGTCCAGTTTCAGACCATGTGGACAGACAGAATCCTGATTCAGACCATGTAGATAAAAAAAACCCGGATTAAGACCGTGTGGACCGAAGAACTCTGGATTCAGACCGTATGTCCAGTTTCAGACCATGTGGACAGACAGAATCCTGATTCAGACCATGTAGATAAAAAACCCGGATTCAGACCGTGTGGACCGAAGAACTCCGGAATCAGACCGTATGTCCAGTTTCAGACCATGTGGACAGACAGAATCCTGATTCAGACCATGTAGATAAAAAAACCCAGATTCAGACCGTGTGAACCGAAGAACTCCGGATTCAGACCGTATGTCCAGTTTCAGACCATGTGGACAGACAGAATCCTGATTCAGACCATGTAGATAAAAAAAAAACGGATTAAGACCGTGTGGACCGAAGAACTCTGGATTCAGACCGTATGTCCAGTTTCAGACCATGTGGACAGACAGAATCCTGATTCAGACCATGTAGATAAAAAACCCGGATTCAGACCGTGTGGACCGAAGAACTCCGGAATCAGACCGTATGTCCAGTTTCAGACCATGTGGACAGACAGAATCCTGATTCAGACCATGTAGATAAAAAGAACCCGGATTCAGACCGTGTGGACCGAAGAACTCCGGATTCAGACCGTATGTCCAGTTTCAGATCATGTGGACAGACAGAATCCTGATTCAGACCATGTAGATAAAAAACCCAGATTCAGACCGTGTGGACCGAAGAACTCCGGATTCAGACCGTATGTCCAGTTTCAGACCATGTGGACAGACAGAATCCTGATTCAGACCATGTAGATAAAAAACCCAGATTCAGACCGTGTGAACCGAAGAACTCCGGATTCAGACCGTATGTCCAGTTTCAGACCATGTGGACAGACAGAATCCTGATTCAGACCATGTAGATAAAAAACCCAGATTCAGACCGTGTGGACCGAACAACTCCGGATTCAGACCGTATGTCCAGTTTCAGACCATGTGGACAGACAGAATCCTGATTCAGACCATGTAGATAAAAAACCCAGATTCAGACCGTGTGGACCAAAGAACTCCGGATTCAGACCGTATGTCCAGTTTGAGACCATGTGGACAGACAGAATCCTGATTCAGACCATGTAGATAAAAAACCCAGATTCAGACCGTGTGAACCGAAGAACTCAGGATTCAGACCGTATGTCCAGTTTCAGACCATGTGGACAGACAGAATCCTGATTCAGACCATGTAGATAAAAAAAACCCGGATTAAGACCGTGTGGACCGAAGAACTCCGGATTCAGACCGTATGTCCAGTTTCAGACCATGTGGACAGACAGAATCCTGATTCAGACCATGTAGATAAAAAGAACCCGGATTCAGACCGTGTGGACCGAAGAACTCCGGATTCACACCATATGTCCAGTTTCAGATCATGTGGACAGACAAAATCCTGATTCAGACCATGTAGATAAAAAACCCAGATTCAGACCGTGTGGACCGAAGAACTCCGGATTCAGACCGTATGTCCAGTTTCAGACCATGTGGACAGACAGAATCCTGATTCAGACCATGTAGATAAAAACCCCAGATTCAGACCGTGTGGACCAAAGAACTCCGGATTCAGACCGTAAGTCCAGTTTCAGACGATGTGGACAGACAGAATCCTGATTCAGACCATGTAGATAAAAAAACCCAGATTCAGACCGTGTGGACCGAAGAACTCCGGATTCAGACCGTATGTCCAGTTTCAGACCATGTGGACAGACATAATCCTGATTCAGACCATGTAGATAAAAAAAACCCGGATTCAGACCGTGTGGACCGAAGAACTCCGGATTCAGACCGTATGTCCAGTTTCAGACCATGTGGACAGACAGAATCCTGATTCAGACCATGTAGATAAAAAGAACCCGGATTCAGACCGTGTGGACCGAAGAACTCCGGATTCAGACCGTATGTCCAGTTTCAGACCATGTGGACAGACAGAATCCTGATTCAGACCATGTAGATAAAAAACCCAGATTCAGACCGTGTGAACCGAAGAACTCCGGATTCAGACCGTATGTCCAGTTTCAGACCATGTGGACAGACAGAATCCTGATTCAGACCATGTAGATAAAAAACCCAGATTCAGACCGTGTGGACCGAACAACTCCGGATTCAGACCGTATGTCCAGTTTCAGACCATGTGGACAGACAGAATCCTGATTCAGACCATGTAGATAAAAAACCCAGATTCAGACCGTGTGGACCGAACAACTCCGGATTCAGACCGTATGTCCAGTTTCAGACCATGTGGACAGACAGAATCCTGATTCAGACCATGTAGATAAAAAACCCGGATTCAGACCGTGTGGACCGAAGAACTCAGGAATCAGACCGTATGTCCAGTTTCAGACCATGTGGACAGACAGAATCCTGATTCAGACCATGTAGATAAAAAAAACCCGGATTAAGACCGTGTGGACCGAAGAACTCTGGATTCAGACCGTATGTCCAGTTTCAGACCATGTGGACAGACAGAATCCTGATTCAGACCATGTAGATAAAAAACCCGGATTCAGACCGTGTGGACCGAAGAACTCCGGAATCAGACCGTATGTCCAGTTTCAGACCATGTGGACAGACAGAATCCTGATTCAGACCATGTAGATAAAAAGAACCCGGATTCAGACCGTGTGGACCGAAGAACTCCGGATTCAGACCGTATGTCCAGTTTCAGATCATGTGGACAGACAGAATCCTGATTCAGACCATGTAGATAAAAAACCCAGATTCAGACCGTGTGGACCGAAGAACTCCGGATTCAGACCGTATGTCCAGTTTCAGACCATGTGGACAGACAGAATCCTGATTCAGACCATGTAGATAAAAAACCCAGATTCAGACCGTGTGAACCGAAGAACTCCGGATTCAGACCGTATGTCCAGTTTCAGACCATGTGGACAGACAGAATCCTGATTCAGACCATGTAGATAAAAAACCCAGATTCAGACCGTGTGGACCGAACAACTCCGGATTCAGACCGTATGTCCAGTTTCAGACCATGTGGACAGACAGAATCCTGATTCAGACCATGTAGATAAAAAACCCAGATTCAGACCGTGTGGACCAAAGAACTCCGGATTCAGACCGTATGTCCAGTTTGAGACCATGTGGACAGACAGAATCCTGATTCAGACCATGTAGATAAAAAACCCAGATTCAGACCGTGTGAACCGAAGAACTCAGGATTCAGACCGTATGTCCAGTTTCAGACCATGTGGACAGACAGAATCCTGATTCAGACCATGTAGATAAAAAAAAACCCGGATTAAGACCGTGTGGACCGAAGAACTCCGGATTCAGACCGTATGTCCAGTTTCAGACCATGTGGACAGACAGAATCCTGATTCAGACCATGTAGATAAAAAGAACCCGGATTCAGACCGTGTGCACCGAAGAACTCCGGATTCAGACCGTATGTCCAGTTTCAGATCATGTGGACAGACAAAATCCTGATTCAGACCATGTAGATAAAAAACCCAGATTCAGACCGTGTGGACCGAAGAACTCCGGATTCAGACCGTATGTCCAGTTTCAGACCATGTGGACAGACAGAATCCTGATTCAGACCATGTAGATAAAAACCCCAGATTCAGACCGTATGGACCAAAGAACTCCGGATTCAGACCGTAAGTCCAGTTTCAGACGATGTGGACAGACAGAATCCTGATTCAGACCATGTAGATAAAAAAACCCAGATTCAGACCGTGTGGACCGAAGAACTCCGGATTCAGACCGTATGTCCAGTTTCAGACCATGTGGACAGACATAATCCTGATTCAGACCATGTAGATAAAAAAAACCCGGATTCAGACCGTGTGGACCGAAGAACTCCGGATTCAGACCGTATGTCCAGTTTCAGACCATGTGGACAGACAGAATCCTGATTCAGACCATGTAGATAAAAAGAACCCGGATTCAGACCGTGTGGACCGAAGAACTCCGGATTCAGACCGTATGTCCAGTTTCAGATCATGTGGACAGACAGAATCCTGATTCAGACCATGTAGATAAAAAACCCAGATTCAGACCGTGTGGACCGAAGAACTCCGGATTCAGACCGTATGTCCAGTTTCAGACCATGTGGACAGACAGAATCCTGATTCAGACCATGTAGATAAAAACCCCAGATTCAGACCGTGTGGACCAAAGAACTCCGGATTCAGACCGTAAGTCCAGTTTCAGACGATGTGGACAGACAGAATCCTGATTCAGACCATGTAGATAAAAAAACCCAGATTCAGACCGTGTGGACCGAAGAACTCCGGATTCAGACCGTATGTCCAGTTTCAGATAAGTGGACAGACAGAATCCTGATTCAGACCATGTAGATAAAAAACCCAGATTCAGACCGTGTGAACCGAAGAACTCCGGATTCAGACCGTATGTCCAGTTTCAGACCATGTGGACAGACAGAATCCTGATTCAGACCATGTAGATAAAAAACCCAGATTCAGACCGTGTGGACCGAACAACTCCGGATTCAGACCGTATGTCCAGTTTCAGACCATGTGGACAGACAAAATCCTGGTTCAGACCATGTAGATAAAAAAAGTCCATATTCAGACCTCGTGGACAGGGGGAGTCTGACTTAGGACCGTGTGATCGTGTGGAACAATGAAATCCTAGTTCAGAGCGCGTGGAACCAAAAAATCTAGAATAAGACCATGTGGACCGACTGAAACCGATTTCAGACCATCTAGACCGATAGAATTCTGATAAATCAGACCGTGTGAACCAAAGAAAAATGTGTTCAGACCACTTGGATCGAAGGAGTTGATTCTAGGAATGTGCGGATCAATGGACCCTGGTTCACACAGAGTGGCCGAAAGAGTCCAGATTCAGACAGTATAGTTTGTGGTTTTGGACCTTAAGGACAAACATATTCGGTTTCAAAATTCGGTAAAAAATATGTTTTTATCTGTTTGTAAATTTTTGTAAATTTTTGTAAATACTGTATTAAAGAATATATGTGTATATTTTTGTTTGATGTAAGTAAGTATGATTTTATGTGTGTATGTATACTGTTTAATTTGTGTATATATGAATATATGTGTGTAAAAGTAGGCATGTATGTATGTGAATGTAGGTTTCATTGATCGTTTTAGTAAAAACTTTCAATACAGTTTTTACATTCGTATTCTTTTATCTTCCTTAGCTTAGTTATTGTTTTAGGAAGTGCACTTTTATAAGATTTTAATCATTATAATCCGTTTTTAATCATTTCTAATCGATTATATTTGAAATTTATGGAGACTGATAATAAAAATCCACTATAAACGATTTTTTTTTACTGAGTGTGGACAACTTCTGGACTCAATTCGGTCGTTAGCTTTTATGAAAATTCGTCCACGCCCTCGAGAATATCCTGAATTTCCCCTGTACCTTCATATCTATATCTATTCTTCATTAATATATCATAATTTTCAATATGCATAGTCTATGTGCAAGGTTTATATTATCAAAAACAAAAGCTGCGGACACCCTAACTTTACACAGATCATTACTCAAACCTTTGAAAATCTTGGAACTTTTTGAAAAGTACTTGAGGTAGGTTTCATTCGCCAAAAAACAGCTTGAAAGCTGTTCGAAAAAAATGTTTGTGATGGTTTCGAAAGTTTTTCAATTGCAATTTTTGTTTTTGAGTTTTTTTCGCACTTCTTTCATAGTTTTAAAACTCGGCTTTCTCTCCTCAAGTGTAAACGAAAGAACTTCTGCTTGACTTTTTCAATTTGAAGACAAGAATTGAAATTGAAATTCAAACAATTGGTCCGTGAAATGAGGAAAGAGGCAGCCAAGCGATTAGGAAGTGTGAACGAGTCCCTTTGTGAAGAAGTTGGATTAATTTCACCCAGACACAGTACGAACAACGAACAGCCCACTTTCACTTCGACTCCCAGTGACATTCTGACATTTTTCAGCGACGATGAAAGCAGAATCTCCACGATCGCAAATTAAAAACGATCGGAAAATGGGATACAAGTTCGAGTTGTGGAAGAGTTTAGATTTAAATCACCAATATAATTGAGAATATGAGATACAAATGACCAGTTTTAGAGATGCAATTGACTAGTTTCAAATAAAATTTGTTTTTTCAATGGAATATAAATTTTATTATTGAGTTTATGTGCGGGGTGGCTCACTCATAGAGTGATCTCAGATAAGGTACACCGTCTATTTGTCACGCTTAACTTCGGCCGGATAGATTCGTGCAACTTCTTTGTCTAATAGCAATCCTAATCTTACTCTTACATCTCCTAGTCTCAATAGATCTAGTGTGTACTGGTAATTGCGATGTTAGACATCAAGAACTGTTCTAGAGATGAACAACTATTTGCTAAAAATAACTTCATTCTGTTCTTAGGCAGAAACCATAAAGAGCTTCAGCCTTACAATCTACTGTAAGTATTACTTATGGATCATGATTGGGTAGTAAGAAGTATTTCATAGAGATAGTTTTATCAATAATATAACTGGATATAAGAACTAGTTTAAAACAAGACCTGAGATATGCATAAAAGTGCGTTTCAGGTCCTGAAACGCACGTTTATGCATGTCTCAGGTCTTCCCTCCGCCATATTTTGATTTGAAAAAACCAACTTATAAAGTTTTTGGTTTTTTATCAAAATATGGTGGGGGACGACCTGAGACATGCATAAACGTGCGTTTGAGGCCCTGAACCGCACGTTTATGCATGTCTCAGGTCTTCCCCCACCACATTTGATAAAAAACCAAAACTTTATAAATTGGTTTTTTTAAATCAAAATATGGCGGAGGGAAGACCTGAGACATGCATAAACTTGCATTCCAGGACCTGAAACGCACGTTTATGCACGTCTCAGGTCTTCCCTCTGCCATATTTTGATTTAAAAAAAAACAATTCATAAAGTATTTGGTTTTTTATCAAAATATGGTGGGGGAAGACCTGAGACATGCATAAACGTGCGTTTCAGGCCCTGAACCGCACGTTTATGCATGTCTCAGGTCTTCCCACACCATATTTTGATACAAAACCAAATGTTTATAAATTGATTTTGTAAATCAAAATCTGATGGGGGGAAGACTTGAGACATGCATAAACGTGCGTTTCAGGCCCTGAAACGCACGTTTATGCATGTCTCAGGTCTTCCCCATAATAATTCGAAAAAAAAAAAACAATTTATAAAGTATTTGGTTTTTCATCAAAATACGGTGGGGGAAGACCTGAGACAAGCATAAACGTGCGTTTCAGGGCCTGAAACACATGTTATGCATGTCTCAGGTCTTCCCCCACCATATTTTGATTTAAAAAACAAATACTTTCTAAATTGGTTTCTTGAATCAAAATAACATGGGGGAAGACCTGAGACATGCATAAACGTGCGTTTCAAGCCCTGAAACGCACGTTATGCATGTTTCAGGTCTTCCAGTACCATATTTTGTTTTAAAAAACCAACTTATAGAGTATTTTGGGGAATCAAATATGAGAGAAGACCTGGGACATGCATAAACGTGCGTTTCAGGGCTTGAAACCCACATTTATGCATGTCTCATGTCTTCCCTCATCATACTTTGATTAAAAAACCAATTTATAAAGTATTTGTTTTTTTATCAAAAAATGGTGGGGCAAGACCTGAGACATGCATAAATGCACGTTTCAGGCCCTGAAACGCACGTTTATGCATGTCTCAGGTCTTCCCCCATCATATTTTGATACAAAACCAAATGCCTTATTAATTGGTTTTTTAAATCAAAATATGGCAAAGGGAAGACCTGAGACATGCACAAACATGTATTTCAGGCCCTGAAACGCACGTTTATGCATGTCTCAGGTCTTTCTCCACCATATTTCAGAAAAAAAAAACAATTTATAAAGTATTTGGTTTTTTTTACCAAAATACGGTGGGGGAAGACCTGAGACATGCATAAACGTGCGTTTCGGGCCCTGAAACGCACGTTTATGCATGTCTCAGATCTTCCCCCCATTTTTTTGATTAAAAAACCAAATACTTTATAAAATGGTTTTTTCAATCAAAAAATGGTGGGGAAGACCTGATACATGCATAAACGTGCGTTTCATGGTCTGAAGCGCACGTAAATCCATGTCTCAGGTCTTCCCCCAACATATTTTG
>NC_087071.1:23975309-24061625 GCF_963678635.1 Symsagittifera roscoffensis | reverse complement strand
AAACCAATTTATAAAGTATTTGTTTTTTTAATCGAATTTTGGTGGGGAAGACCTGAGACATGCATAAACGTGCGTTTCAGGGCCTGAAACGCACGTTTATGCATGTCTAAGGTCTTCCCCCATTATATTTTGATTTAAAAAACCAATTCATAAAGTATTTGATTTTTAATCAAAATATAGTGGGGGAACACTGGGACATGCATCAACATGTGTTTCAGGCTCTGAAACGCACGTTTATGCATTTTTCAGGTCTTCCCTCGCCATATTTAGTTTAAAAAAACCAAATACTTTATAATTTTGTTTTTTTTTAACAAAATATGGTGGGGGAAGATTTGAGGCCTGCATAAACGTGCGTTTCAGGGCCTGAAACGCATGTTTATGCATGTCTCAGATCTTCCCCCAACATATTTTAATAAGAAACCAAATACTTCATAAATTGTTTTTTTTTAATCAAAATATGTTGGGGGAAGACCTGAGACATGCATAAACGTGCGTTTCAGGGTCTGCCTGAAACCTACGTTTATGCATGTCTTAGGTCTTCCCCCACCAAATTTTGATAAAAAAAAACCAATTTATAAAGTATTTAGTTTTTTAATCAAAATATAGTGGGGGAGGATCTGAGACAGGCATGAACGTGCGTTTCAGGGCCCGAAACGCACGTTTATGCATGTCTCAGATCTTCCCCCAACATATTTTAATAAGAAACCAAATACTTCATAAATTGTTTTTTTTTTTAATCAAAATATGTTGGGGGAAGACCTGAGACATGGAATTACGTGCGCTTCAGACCATGAAACGCACGTTTATGCATGTCTCAGGTCTTCCCCACCAACTTTTGATTAAAAAAACCATTTTATAAAGTATTTGGTTTTTTAATTTCAAAAAAATGGGGGGAAGATCTGAGACATGCATAAACGTGCGTTTCAGGGCCCGAAACGCACGTTTATGCATGTCTCAGGTCTTCCCCCACCATATTTTGATAAAAAACCAAATACTTCATAAATTGTTTTTTTTTCAAAATAAGGTTGAGGAAGACCTAAGACATGCATAAACGTGCGTTTCAGGGCCTGAAACCCACGTTTAAGCATGTCTCAGGTCTTCTTCCAGCAAATTTTGATTTAAAAAAAAAAACAAATTATAAAGTATTAGGTTTTTCAATCAAAATATTTTGGGGGAAGATCTGAGACATGCAAAAACCTGCGTTTCGGGGCTCGAAACGCACGTTTATGGATGTCTCAGGTCTTCCCCCACAATATTTTGATAAAAAACCAAATACTTTATAATTTTATTTTTTTAAAATCAAAATATGTTGGGGGAAGACCTGAGACATGGAATTACTTGCGCTTCAGACCATGAAACCCACGTTTATGCATGTCTCAGGTCTTCCCCCACCAAATTTTGATTAAAAAAACCAATTTATAAAGTATTTAGTTTTTTAATCGAAATAAGTTGGGGGAAGATCTGAGACATGCATAAACGTGCGATTCAGGGCTCGCAACGCACTTTTATGCATGTCTCAGGTCATCCCCCACCTTATTTCGAAAAAAAAAACAATTTATAAAGTATTTGGTTTATTTATCAAGTTATTGTAGGGCAAGGCCTGAGACAGGCATA
The DNA here is from genome assembly GCF_963678635.1 of Symsagittifera roscoffensis. Lineage (NCBI taxonomy): Eukaryota > Metazoa > Xenacoelomorpha > Acoela > Convolutidae > Symsagittifera > Symsagittifera roscoffensis. Next base: position 24,060,011 of record NC_087071.1, on the reverse strand, counting down.
AACGTGCCTTTCAGGGCCTGAAACCCACGTTTAAGCTTGTCTCAGGTCTTCCCCCACCAAATTTTGATTTAAAAAAAAAACAATTTATAAAGTATTTGGTTTTTTTAATCAAAATATGTTGGGGAAAGACCTGAGACATGCATAAAGGTGCGTTTCAGGCCATGAAACGCACGTTTCTGCATATCTCAGGTCTTTCCCACCATATTTTGATTTTAAAAAAAATAAATTTATAAAGCATTAAGTTTTTTATCAAAGTATGGTGGGAAAGACCAGTGACATGCATAAACGTGCATTTCAGGGCCTGAAACGCGCGTTTATGCATGTCTCAGATCTTCCCCCTACATTTTTTGATAAAAAATCAATTTATAAACTATTTGGTTTTTTTTTTCATCAAAATATGTTGGGGGAAGACCTGAGACATGCATAAACGTGCGTTTCAGACCATGAAACGCACGTTTATCAAAATATTTCCATGTGGTTGTTTTGTGGAAAACCTGGTGAACGGTTCCTTCGATAAAACTCTTTTTCAATGAATTGGTGCGTAACTTCTAGAAATTGCTATGATACATGTTTTTGCTGATTTCTGATACCAATTACTGCTAGCCTTCTTGTTTTTGTTCATACCAACTTGTAGATCAAAAAAGCCAGCTTTCCGGATGCGTTCAGTGCCTCTAATGTGAACGGTACTTATGGATATACGGGGTTGCCACAAGGTCAAGACCAAGTCAGGGCAAACAAAAAACTTGTCAAGGCCGTGTCGGGGCGAGCAAAGCTGTGTCAGGGCCAGAAGCGTGGAAGCTTTGCTGGCCTTAGTGTTTATTTCAAAGTCCAGTATCAGTTGTTTATTGAGCGTTAACCTGTAATCTTTTCAGCGGTATGAGTCGCGAACGTTCAGTCAAAGGAAGATGTAAGTTCAATAAAGACTGGCTTCACAATGGTGAATCTAGTTTGTGGGTTGCTGAAGCAACGACTGAACACGAAATCAGGTGTGTGCTTTGTACGAAAAAATATACGCTGGGCAACATGGTAATTTAAGTTTTTTGACAGCTATCACAATGCCTTAAATGCTGCCCAGCTGGAGTATCCTGTTTTTGACGCTCCTCAACTCTTGCTGTGAGATGTCGGACTGTTTTACCAACAAAGATGAATTTTCACCCACAAAATTCTAGTCTGAAAAACAGTTTTGATTCCAGTTCACTAAAGAGGAGCATTTTAAGGAGGGTTTACAAATTTTTCATTTTCCGGGTCGTGAGTTTGATATGCGCAGTGGTGATATCGCGCACTTTTTAGGCTAATTTCTAACTGTGATTTCTCCCATGATAATTCATTCAGAAGGGTTGTGACTCGTTACTATAATCACAGGGCTTTCCTTGCTCAGCCACCTTCTTTTTGTTTTTGCCCTCCCCAATTACCTTTTCAAGGGCTTACGATAAAACGCGCGACTGTCAACTTTCAGGATATTGGTTATCAAACCACTTCTCAGGTTGATTTCCATCGCTTTATCGAAATTTTTCCATGTGGACGTACTGCGGAAAAGCCGGTGAACGATTTCTTCGAAAAAACTCTTTTGTACTGAAGGGGGCGTAAATTCTAGAAATTTTTACGATACCTGTATTTGCTGGTTTCTGATACCATCCACTGCTAATCTTCCTGTTTTTGTCGATATCAACTTGTAGATCAAAAAAGCCAGCGTTCGGTACCTCTAATGTGAACGGTAGTTATGGATATACGGGGTTTCCACGGGTTCGAGGCCATGTCAGGGCGAAGAAAAACTTGTCAAGGCCGTGTCAGGGCGAGCGAAGTTGTGTCAGGGCCAGAAGGATGAAAGTGTTGCTGGCCTTAGTGTTTAATTCAAAGTCTAATATCAGTTAATTAATGAAATTTAAACTATAATTTTTCCAGCGGTATGAGTCGCGAACGTTCAGTCAAAGGACGGTGTAAGTTCAATGACGACTGGCTTCACAATGGTGAATTTAGTTTGTGGGTGGCTGAATCAACGACTGAACACGAGGTCAGGTCGGTTCTTTGTAAGAAATAGTATACGCTGGGCAACATGGTAATTCAGGTTCTTTGACAGCTATCACTTTGCCTTGAATGCTGCCCACCTGGATTATCCTATTTTTGGTGTTCCTCAACCCTTGTTGTGAGATGTCTGACTGTTTGGCCAACATAGATGAATTTTAAACTACAAATTTTTAGTCTGAAAACCAGTTTTGATTTCAGTTCACTAAAAAGGAGAATTTTAAGAAGGGCTTGCAAATTTTTTCATTTACCGGGTCGTGAATTTGATATGCGCATTATGATATCGCGCACTTCTTTGGCTAACATCTGACTGTGATTCCTCCGATATTATTTCATTCAGATGGGTTGTGACTCGTTACTATAATCACAGGGCTTCCCTTGCTCAGCCAGCTTCTTTTTGTTTTTGCCCTCCCCCATTACCTTTTGAAGGGCTCACGATAAAACGCGCGACTGTCAACATTCTGGATTTTGGTTATCATCCACTGTTCAGGTCGGTTTACATCGTTTCATCAAATCTTTTCCATGTGAACGTACTGTGGAAAACCCGGTGAACGGTTCCTTCGATAAAACTATTTTGTACTGAAGAGGCGTAACTTCTAGAAATTACTATGATATCTGTATCTGCTGGTTTCTGATACCATTTACTGCTAACCTTCCTGTTTTTGTCGATATCAACTTGTAGATAAAAAAAAACAGCTTTCCGGATGCGTTCGGTACATCTTATGTGAACGGTAGTTATGGATATACGGGGTTTTCACGCGTTCGAGGCCAAGTCAGGGCGAAGAAAAACTTGTCAAGGCCGTGTCAGGGAGAGCGAAGTTGTGCCAGGGCCAGAAGCATGAAAGCTTTGCTGGCCTTAGTGTTTATTTCAAAGTCCAATATCAGTTGTTTATTGAGCGTTAACCTGTAATTTTTTCAGCGGCATGAATCGCGAACGTTCAGTCAAAGAAATATGTAAGTTCAATAAAGACTGGCTTCACCATGGTGAATCTAGTTTGTGGGTTGCTGAATCAACGACTGAACACGAGTTCAGGTGTGTTCTTTGTAAGAAATAATATACGCTGGGCAACATGGTAATTTAAGTTTTTTGACAGCTATCACAATGCCTTGAATGCTGCCCAGCTGGAGTATACTCTTTTTGGTGTTCCTCAACCCTTGTTGTGAGATTTCTGACTGTTTGGCCAACATAGATGTATTTTCAACTACAAAACTTTAGTCTGAAAACCAATTTTGATTTCAGTTCACTAAAAAGGAGCATTTTAGCGAGTGCTTACAAATTTTTAAATCTCCGGGTCGTGACTTTGGTATGCGCATTGGTGATATTTTTCTGCTAATTTCTGAATATGTGATTCCTCCGATTTTTTTTTATTAAGATGGGATGTGACTCGTTACTATAATCACAGGGTTTCCTTGCTCAACCAGCTTCTTTTTGTTTTTGCCCTCCCTGATTATATTTCCAAGGGCTCGCGATAAATTGCGCGACTATCAACTTTCTGGATATTGGTTATCAAACCACTGCTCGGGCTGATTTCCATCGCTTTATCAATATTGTTCCATGTAGACATTTTGCGGAAAACCCGATTAACGGTTCGTTCGGTAAAAACTATTTTGTACTGAAGGGGCGTAACCTCTAGCAATTACTATAATATCTGCTGATTTCTGATATCATCCACTGCTAACCTTCCTGTTTTTGTCGTTATCAATTTGTAGATCAAAAAATCCAAATTCCCGGATGCGTTCGTTGCCTCTAATGTGAACGGTAATTACCGGCATACAGGGTTCCCACGCTGTCAGGGCCATGTCAGGGCGAAGAAAAACTTCTCCAGGCCGTGTCAGGGCGAGCAGAGTTGTGTCAGGGCCAGAAGCATGAAAGCGTTGCTGGCCTAAGTGTTTATTTCAATGTCTTATACCATTGTTTATTGAGCGTTAACCTGTATTTTTTTCAGCGGTATGAGTCGCGAACGTTCAGTCAAAGGATGACGTAAGTTCAATGAAGACTGGCTTCACAATAGTGAATTTAGTTTGTTGGTTGCTGAATCAACGACTGAACACGAGTTCGAGTGTGTTCTTTGTAAGAAATAATAAACTCTGGACAACATGGTAATTTAAGTTCTTTGACAGCTATCACACTGCCTTGAATGCGGCCCAGCTGGAGTATCATATTTTTTCAGCGGTTGGTAGCTCTTATTATAACTTGAACAAGGTTCTTGCAAAATTTTTTGATAAAATTGAGGGCGCAAACATCGAAACGAAGTCACTAGATGCGAGAAAAATCTTAGAGAACACTAATCTTGAGCCCAATGAAAATTTGATATCTCTAGATGTAAAGAGTTTGTATACAAATTTTCCAGTGAAAAAAGCAATAGACATAGCTCTGGGAAAACTGTATGAGCAAGACAAAACACCATCAATAGCTAGGAAAACCATGAAGAGATGGGGGCATCACTTTGTTGTTGTTTTAGCAAATCTTTAGCTGAAGCAGTACGAAACTGCACTATCGAGGGATGTTTCCGAATTGTTTTTGACCGAAAAAGATCTTAACGGAAAATGTCCCGAGCGCAATACGAAAGTCACGTACAGGTCAAAAGCTGTAGAATGTGAAGGCTGTTTGAACTGGTATCACTTGAAATGCGGTGATATATCAGATGATGAGTATCGAAATATAAATAAGTCAGTGCAGCAAGCTAAGTTATTTCTCCGTTATAGTGAGAACAGTGAAGGGTGATCCTGAAAAAGTGCTATCGGCTGCAATATTACTACATCGAAACTTACAGTTCACAATAGAGACATCAAACAGAAACGGGAAATTGGCATTTTTGTATTTACAAATTTTTATTGACAAAAGCAAGAAAATAACTGTGGTTGGTATCAAAAACCAAAAAATACAGGTACCATACTAAATTTGAGAAGCTGCGCCGCCCCTTCATTTCAAGAGAATTGTGATTGAAGGAACTGTTCACCGGATTTTCCACAGAAGGTCAACATGGGAAGAATATGATAAAGCGATAAACATCAACCGTGGACAGTGGTTGGATAACCAATATCCGGAAAGTCGGTCGTCGCGGGTTGCATCCGATGCCCTTTAAAAGATCATCAGGGAGGACAAAAACAAAAAAAACATGGCAGACAAAAAGAACCCCTGTGACTATAGCAGTGATTCACCAACCATCTTGATGGTCCAATATAGGGGAATCACAGTCAGACTTTAGCAAAATAAGATCGTGATATCACCAATGCGCAGATAAAATTCACGAGGAGGAAAGTGAATACTTGTATGCCCTCTCTTAAGTCCTCCTTTTCCAGTGAACTGATATCAAAAGTGGTTTACAGATTTGACTGTTGTGTGTGCAAATCCATCTATGTTGGCCAGACGGTCCGACATCTCACCACAAGGATTGAGGAACACCGAAAAGAGGATACCCCAGTTGGACAGCATACATCAGTGTGGTAGTGAGAGTGGTAAGTCGGTATTTAACTGAGAGATAATCCACCAGGCGTCCAGCAGCATCAATTTACTTACATTAGAGGCGCTGCGCATTAGGAATGAGAGACCTGAAATTAACACGCGCGACGAGTTTAGAAGTAGGAAGCTGACACTAAGGCTATAGTTCCAGTATCGAAAAATTCTGGCTAAAACAAAAATATTGAAATAATTTACATGTTAGCATGAAAATTAGCGACAAAACGAAATTGTAAAAACAAAAAAGGTGAAAACTCTCAGAAGTTTTTTAAATAATATTTAAAATTGTTCATAATATTTGTTACATAATTTCAGTAATACTTGTAAAGTTTTGATTGGTTGAATTTTTTAAATTTTGAAATAATGATGTGTATGACATTTTTTATGATCTTTGATCATTTCTTACATATCGTTTAGACTTTTTAAAGCATGAAAAAAAAATGTGCGAATGTGTTTGTTTGAGTTTACAATTTTAATGCATTCTCAAAATATCCTATTTTTGGTGTTCCTCAATCCTTAGTGTGAGATGTCCGACTGTTTGGCCAACATAGATGGTTTTTCAATCACAAAACAATAGTCTGAAAACCAATTTCGATTTCAGTTCACTAAAAAGGAGCATTTTAACGAGGGTTTATAAATTTTTCATTTTCCATGTCGTGAGTTTGATATTGCGCATTGGTGATATCGTGCACTTTTTTTGCTAATTTCTGACTGCGATTCCTCCGATATTATTTCATTAAGATGGGTTGTGACTCGTTACTATAATCACGTTACTATAATCACCAATTGTATGTGATTTATTGTAAATAACTTTTGTAAATTGATGTTTTATCGTCCTTTAGAGTAGTTTTTTTTTTTAAATCCTGACGATGCACATACTTGCGAAAACGTTTGAAATTTACTTTTTAGCAAAAATTTCTATAATCACAGGGTTCCCTTGCTTAACCAGCTTCGTTTTGTTTTTGCTCTCCGCGATTACCTTTCCAAGGGCTCGCGATAAAACGCGCGACTGTCAACTTTCTGGATATTGGTTATCAACCACTGCTCAGGTCGATTTACATCGTTTCATCAAACCTTTTCCATATGGACGTACTGTGGAAAACCCGGTGAACGGTTCCTTCGAAAAAACTATATTGTACTGAAGGGGGTTGTTACTTGCAAAAATTACTATGATACCTGTATCTCCTGGTTTCTGACACCATCCACTGCTAACCTTCCTGCTTTTGTCGATATCAATTTGTAGATCAAAAAAGCCAGCTTTCCGGGTGCGTTCGGTGCATCTAAGATGAACGAAAATTATGAATGTACGGTGTTGCCACGCGGTCAGGGTTATGTCAGGGCGAAGAAAAACTTGTCAAGGCCGTGTCAGGGCGAGCAAAGTTGTGTCAGGGCCAGAAACGTGAAAGCGTTGCTGGCCTTAGTGTTTTTTTCAAAGTCTTACATGAGATGTTTATTAAGCGTTTAGCTGTAATTTTTCAGGGGTATGAGTCGCGAATGTTCAGTCAAAGGAAGACGTGAGTTCAATGAAGACTGACTTCAAAATGGTGAATTTAGCTTGTGGGTTACTAAATCAGCAACTGAACGCGAGTTCAGGTGTTCTTTGTAAGAACTAATACACGCTGGGCAACATGGTTATTTAAGTTCTATGACAGATTTTTTTTTGCAATTTTGAGACTAATTGTCAGGGACTGAGCTTCAAATTCGTCAGGGCAGTGGTCAGGGCTGTCAGTGCGACAGTTAAATTATACCGCGTGGCAACTTTTATTTAGTAAGTTTGCTGCACGCAGCACCTCTTCAGGATTACCCTTCATTGTTCTCAAGTTATCATCAGCGTAACGGAGAAAAATTTCAGCTGCTGCAATGAGTTATTTTTCTCCATTATCGCGATGCATTTTTTTTTTTTTTACTTTGGTTTGCATTGTTATCAAACAAATTACTTCAGATCAATGCTGATGATGTCTTCTTGACGAAAGCGCTTCAATTTTTATATGGTACGTTGTTATCTTATTTCTAACTTTCACAGTACGAGACCGTTTCACTTTTTTTTCCGTTTCACTTTTTTTCGATATATCTCCGCGTTGGTGAGTACCCACGGAGCTGCATTCCCGGATAGCCGAAGAAAACCAAATACGGTTTCAATTAAATTAAATCAGAAAACTTGTCACTAAATTGTGACCCATTTTGATTGGACAAAAAATTGTCTCAAAGTTTTTCAGCATGTTAGCTAACAAAATTCCGAACGTTTTTAAGAGATTTGATTGGCGAATACTTTTACTTTCATTAAGTTAAATAACAATAAAAGCCCGGCTACTACATGGATTTGACCCCGTTACCAACCAGGAGGGTCCCTCTTTGGTACTTTTAAATTTTTATGACATCCATTTTCGGCCGACAAACCGTAAAAGTTTTCAATATATACTAGTTTCTGTTTTTTTTAAAATATTTTTTCTTAAATATTTTTATAGTCGAATATATTTTTCGGCTATCCGGGAACGAATTTGTTTTTCGGCTATCCGGGTGTTTAGCTCCGTGACACGCCACCACCGCGTTTTACGTGATACCAATTGAAACAGCATTATCTTGATTTGTTATACTTTTTGTTTTGCCCTGATTTTCAAAAATTCCAAATGTTCTTACTAGCGTTTTTGACTGGGCTGTGATGAAGGACGAGTGAAGCAGCTTCGGTGAATATCATGTTTTTGACCGTCAGACTATTCAAAAGGAAAAATAGAAAAAAGAAGTTAGTCTCTCCTGAAAAAAAAAACTTTTTGGAATCCGATCAGAGTCATCCCTGAAAAGTATAACTGGTCAATCGAACTCATCCAAAGTTTTTTATGGTACCTGGGCCGGATGAAAAACATTGCTCGAAAATGTTTGGAACTAAAATGTTTTTCTTGATTAAAAAATTTTCTTTTGAATATTAATTGCTCTAACTGTAGTTGATTTAACTATAGTTGTTCTGTGTTTACTATCGCAAATTTTGACCGAATTAAATATGCTTCAGAGTCAATAGAGAAAAAATTGGCGAAAAAAAAGTATTTTGTTTTTGACAAATGTTGCTAATTTTCAACGACATTCGGAATTGTTTTCTGTCAGAAATAGTTTCATTTCAGTTTTTGTATTTGACGGCAAAGAAGTTAGACACAATCCTTGCCTTTTTCATACCACAACGTCATTGTTTTAATAGCTAGAACTGATAAGCAATATTTGCTTTTTATGTTTTGGCCTTCAATTAAAATAAATATTTTCAAAAACGCACAACGCAATTGTTTTCAGACAGTTAATTTCGAGACGCGGGAGGTACATTTTTTATTTGTCAGCACATTTGCAAGACATTGTTGGCTAATAAACTATACACATGCTATCTTTGTATGTGAAACTAAATTACCCTTGTATATGGAGGCTAAATTCCAAACCCTTCTTATCGTAACGCTGACCCCCTGTCTATTTATAGATTGGTAATGATCCGAATTCCTCTATGACTACAAACCCAGCTAGAAAAAACATGTTATGGAAACATGTTCTCGCCAAAACTCAGTCGCTAAACTATGCGAGAGCGGGAAAATCAAATAGATAGATATATAACTAATCTAGTTTCTACCTATCCACCATGCAGGTAATACTACTATCTAACTTCTAAGTTTTCATTTTTCACACCCCTCTAAAATCCATTTAAAGTATGAAAGGAAAGTATAATACAATTCCTTTGCCCTACGCTTGGTTTTGTTTACAAAACGAAGGCCAGATATAAACAAACCTACCAAAGCAGCGGTAGAGATCGTTATATAAGCACATTGGTTTAGTTAAATGTTTCCCAAAACGCTAGGCACGCCATTGTTTTACCACTTATCGTGTTATCTTGGGCTTTAAACCACTGGTATAATGGTAAAATTTAGAGGACTCGAGGATTTATTCACGGGGTAGTGGTTCCAAATCCCTTTTATCGCAGTATAAACAACTTCTTAAAGTAAAGTTCCCGATTTTAATTTGGGTTTTATTCTGGGAAGTTATAGCAGTGTAGGGTCGGCTTCCGTTTGTTCCTTTTTCTTGGTTATAAGAATTCCCTAGTTTCGGGTTAAGTCAGATTGTCCTTCCGAAATTTGTCCAGATCGTCGGTCACGATTATATACTAAACAAAATCCCCTAGTTATTAATATTATTCAGAAAAACAGGAAGTGTAACTACTATTAAACATGGACAAATTGTCTGAGTCTGATATGAACGAGTACCGAGATGCGTTCACGCTGTTCGACACTAAGTTCGAGGGAGTCATTCCGGCGATTGAAGTGGGAAACCTATGCAGGGCTCTGGGCATCAACCCAAAACAGTCGGATGTGAAGAAACTGACAGGTAGAAATTATTTTTTGAATAGTATATTCATCAAATTGAATAGATCAAATACTCATTCAATATCAAAGAAATAGAAAATTTAGTGAAAAATTATGTAATCATCATGGTTAAAGAAGAAAAAATACTTCTAGCTGGGCTGGCTGTGTCTCTGGTAGTTGCCATCACTCAGGCGGCAATCCACTCAATTTAAATGGAAAATTTTAATTTAAATAGCAATTTAAATTGAAAAATGTTTAAATTGCCTGGCTCCGACGCCAAAATACACATTTAACTTATCTCAATCATTTTATTATTTCAGAATTCCGCGGAAGTCAATAATCTGAGTCTTCACGACAAAATTACTAAAATTTAGTTGCAACTGCACGAAAACTTTTATCAGCTATCAAATTACAATTAGATGCTTTTTAGCTGATATTTACAATTTAAGAGTTAAAGTTACTCTAACAATCGAATAGTTTTAATTTCCTAAGCAGCTATCTACGAATTTGACATTTTTGGTACCTAGAAAGTTTTTTTGAAACAAATTGAATTTTTTTACTTTTTGAACCAAAAGCTGGTGGTTTGATCCTTTTGAAAAATTGTACGCTCCTTTTTAAAAAATTTGCATATAAGAAAGTGTGTGATTAGGCGTTGGCGTTACTGTAGTGCTATCTGAATTTAGGGCTGGATTCTGACCCGAACAAGAAGATTAAGTTCGACGAGTTTGTTCCCATTTTCCTCGACCTGCAGAAGATGAAGGACGACCACAAAGTACCTGACTACGTAGAAGCTTTCAAGGTCAGTATCAAATTAACCATTCAAATCAGCTCAATCTTAATATGAGATCCAAATTGTTGTTGGCAATAACGGTAAAATTCACCTGGTTAAAAGTTGTCAAAGAATTTTAAAGGGTAATTGTTTTGAGATTTCGACACGAGAACGGTGTGGCGAAACTTCTCACGTCGACGCTCAATCTCATTAAGGTTTGGAGGTTCAATTCAGTGTTTTCTTCTGGTTCCTTGATCTCATCGACTCTTATCTCACTGTCTGTTGGCTATGTTTTATCTGCTCAACTCACGTGGCTTTAACCGAATAACTTAGCGATTTATGAGGAATGTCCATTAAAAAATAATTTAAGTTATTTAATAGTAAATTATGAATCCACTCAATTTAAATGAAAAATTTTATTTTAAATAGCAATTTAAATTGAAAAATGTTTAAATTGCCTGGCTCCGACGCCAAAATACACATTTAACTTATCTCAATCATTTTATTATTTCAGAATTCCGCGGAAGTCAATAATCTGAGTCTTCACGACAAAATTACGTTGCAAATAGACTTGCCCGAAAAATTGTTTTCGATTTCTTCGTTCAAAATTACCAAAACTACACGAAAACTTAACAAAAAAACTGCTAAAAAATTTTTTAACAATTTTTTATGATTTTCTTGAGCAATTTCAATTTAAATTTATGTTTTTTGAAATGGACATCATTGTTGAAAGGAGATATAATCTCTGCTCCTGATTAATTATTGATCATTTCAAATTAATCTCTTGTTACTTCAGTCGCTGTGTGACAATGAGAACTGCGGGAAGGCAGATATGGCTGTGTTCAAGAACATGTTGGTGAAATTGGGGGAGAAACTGGAGCCTGACTTCGTGGAAATGGCCATGAAGGGATTCGAGCCGGACGAGGACGGAAAAATCAAGTCAGTTCGACAGAATACCTGTTTTTTTAAAATCGCATTGCGTTACAAGAATTTTTTTGTGTGTGCGCGGTGAGACAATAGAAACTAGACATCTTTGCGTACAGGGCTAAAAAAAAAATCATGCATTTTGATCGTAAATTTTTTGTTTGCACGGAAACAATCTGCTCTTGCTTTGCTTTTTTAAGCTTTTTCAACTGGGATTAAATTATTTGCGTTTTTTTAGTTTTGATTCGATTTCTCTAGGAACAAGATAACCAATTCTTAATGGCAGTTTCTGGTTAGTGTTTTTGTACAATTAAACAAATTTTTTTCCATAGGTACATCGACTTCATCAAGAAGGTCATGGAGGAAGCCAAGAACTAAACTGATGAAGAGAAAATGAACAACTTTAGATCTTGGTGGGTCATGTGATCAAATTCGATTGCCTCATTCTAATTGAACTTTTAATTCATCTAATTGAATGGAAAAGTTAATCAGATCCGAACAAAAAGAAAGACGAGGATGTGTCGTGTTTGATACATGACCCATCAATTTTATCAACTGAGTCGCCGCCCTATATCTGCTTTTCAATGTGTTTTATTATATATTCTAAATTACTAACCAAAATTCACTCTTGCCTCAGAGTAACACTCTGTTTTCTTTAAGTTGCAGCAATGTTTTGTAGGTAAAAAGTTAGTGTCGATGACGGGTGCCGGACATCAAGCCGACGGGACTTCAAGCCGAATCGTAAAATTAGGGACTTCAAGCCGAAATTTTTCTCATTAAGTCATGAAATAAGGTTAATTTGAAAATTTTTTTGAAGAATTTCTCAATTTCATGATCTTTATTCGGTACTTATTAGCGTTTTCATCAAATTTAAGCCTCTAAATGATGTTTCGGAAAAATGAAAAATAAAACATGGTTGAAGACATTTCCCACGTTTATAATTTATGCATTTCAAAACCGGCTGATGTTATTAACGGATGCCCATCACAAGTGGTGCTTTGTCATAAATAATGCTTATTATGGACTGAACTAGCCTAAGATTTTGAAAAGCAACATTTTACAGATGAAAAAATAGTGTTTTGAGGTGCTTGTAAAGTTTAATTTTCGGCCTGAAGTCCCTTCGGCTTGAAGTCCCGTCGGCTTGTTGTCCTAGACCCGTCGATGACATGTCATGCAATTCATCCCGATTTATAATTTTTTAAATAAAGGATGTTAACTACATAAGGCGGATGGGTCAATGGGAGAAACTATTGACTCGTTATCTGGAGGTCCTTGGGTTCTATTCCCTTAGTCAACTATTTCGCCTTCATTGCTTATTATCTTTCAAAACAAAAGCTCAAATTTATCTTTTCGGCGTTTAAGTTTTGATTGCAGTCACCTCGATTTCCTTTTCCAAATGAAAGTAATTTATTCTTAAAAAATTAATTGACGCCAAATTATGTATTATTTTCGTTGTTAAAAATGGATTTGAGGAACGAAGTGAAAAAACATGTATTTCTTGTTAGTTTTTTGTCATTTTGCAGATTGGCGTTTTTGAACTATCAGCAATGAACAAAATTTAAATATTGAGCAAGTTTCTCACATTGGCGTAACAGGCAATTAAGTAGCAATGATAGATTCTGGATGTTTGAAGACATTTAAGGTGCTCAAGTTTGATAAAGTGTCAATGAACGTACTGAAGACTCCTTTATAGGCCGTTATGATTTGATTTTTATTTTCAGGAAAGGGTTTTAAGGTGGTTCGCGCTCAAGTTATACTTTCCGCGGTATGACTTTGATTTAATTTCATTTGTTTATTTATAGAAGGCAATCTGCACTATCGAAAAAAAAGGTAAAGGTCGCAAAGAACGTTTCTTAAAAGACTGATTTCGCTTTTGAGATTTTGCAGCGAAAAAAATTACATTTGGGCCAATTTTCTCAAAATTATTTAGTTTTATCTAAAATAATCTAACAGTAAATGTTCTTAAAAATCAAAGAGCTTTTTTCTCATTTTAATATTCAAATTTTTTTCAAAATACAGGTGTTTTTTGGCTTTTTGCTTTCATTGAGATTTTTCCAACTATGGTTGCTATGCCTTTTATTATACCGACAATATGAATAAAACTTGAAAACTTAAATGTGTTGTTCTTGAATTGGACTGATTTTGCACAGAAAAAAAAAGAAGAAATAAACGATGCGTAAGTTTTTCAGGTTCAATTTGGAGCGTTTTTTTTTTCAACTGAAAAATCGGGCCCGGAAGTTTAACCGAGACAGATCATTTTTTGGTTTTTTCTGGCCAATCATAATTTACGCCGGAAGTACCAATTGAATTTCTAACAAAGATAACTCAAAGTGAGTTCTTTAGGCATCTCAGAAAACTGATAAAAAGTATGAACATCTCATTTGTTTGATAAATAAATTAACTGTCGTTTTATAAAAAAAAATTTTTCAATTAAAAACACTAACTTGCATGTCAAAACTATTTGTGAAGTTTTTGTAGGTCATACTTTCTTAAACATTGTTAAGCAGTATATGAGGCTGACTTAAATAAATATATAAAAGCAGTTGATTTTGTAATTTTGTTTGACCGAAAAATAAAGGACTCCATAAAATACACCATTCTAAATCTGAATCACCATATAAAAATAACCACTTTTGACTACTTTTTTTATGTCGACCAGATAGATCAAAAAGACCGCTTCCATACAGACATCACTTTTAAAACTTTAAACCAAAAATTGCGCTCATTAAATTCAATATACATTAGCGACTAGTAGAAAAGCAAGAGGTTAAAGGAATGCTTGGCCAAAAAGGCTCTCATCAACAGTGCGATAGGTAAGAGTTTTACAATCGCTTAGTAGACTTTTTCTCCCGTAAACAACTTTGTGCACAGATTGATCAAATGGTAATTAGAACATTTCATACCCGCTACCTACATGTTTAGCGCACCGCTGTAGTGCTATTTAATAGAATGGTTAATGTAATGGCGAAATATATGCCGCTTACGTAAATATGGTAAATTATTTTTTCGGAATTCAATTTTTTGGTAGATTTTTGGCAGAGGTCAATCGCCTTTGAGTCTGTCGGCTTATTTTTCTAATGTATTTATTCTAATGTTTTTTGTTGTTCAATGTAGCGTTCGAAGTCAAATAAAAAAATTTTGAAAAATCTTATTTACCCTTTCAAGCTGGAATAAGATCTGTAATAAATTGATTTTTCTCGTTTTTTTTTCCATATCATGCCAATTTTTGTCGATTTACTTGCCGGGTGTTCCATTTCGGTATTTTGTCAAGTTTTTTTAAACTTTTTCGTTATACTCTAGAACGAAAATTTATTACCTGTTTTTTTAATTGCCAGAAAAGAAAAAAACTGAAATAAAAAAAGTGGTAAAAAAACTGTTTTTTTTTAATGCGGGGTTTCTGACTTTTTAACTCAAAAAGTACGTGGACAGTTTTAGTGTCTTTTAGGATTGAGCATTTTTAAATGAAAATGATGATTCAAGTTGATGACATAGCGTATTCTTCAAAAAATCAAAAAATAATTGAAAGTTTTCCAGAATGTTTTTTTTTGCAATTTTGTCTTGATTGGTTTTGTCTTCGAAGAAATATGGCAAGTTTTGCTGAGATTCAGGAATCTGGTTCTTTCAGGCTGAAAATTTTAAATTCAATTTAAAATTTTTAACCGTTTGCATATGATCATCTTTTTTTGTTGTGATTCTCCAGCTCTCTTAAGGTTGCCTATCGACTTCATTTTCGATAAATGTGATGTAATTGCCGGGTGTTTGAAAATTTTCCAGAATGTTTTTTTTGCAGTTTTGTCTTGATTGGTTTTGTCTTCGAAAGTATATGGCAAGTTTTGCTGAGATTCAGGAATCTGGTTCTTTCAGGCTGAAAATTTTGAATTCAATTTAAAATTTTTAACCATTTGCATCTGATCATCTTTTTTTGTTGTGATTCTCCAGCTCTCTTAAGTTGCCTATCGACTTCATTTTCGATAAATTTGATGTAATTGCCGGGTGTTTGAAAGTTTTCCAGGTGTTTTTTTGCAATTTTGTCTTGATTGGTTTTGTCTTCGAAGGTATATGGCAAGTTTTGCTGAGATTCAGGAATCTGGTTCTTTCAGGCTGAAAGTTTTAAATTCAATTTAAAATTTTTAACCGTTTGCATGTGATCTTCTTTTTTTGTTGTGATTCTCCAGCTCTCTTAAGGTTGCCTATCGACTTCATGTTCGATAAATTTGATGTAATTGGGTTTTTGTATTTCGTAATTTTTTTAAAAAAAGTTTTTCAATTTGATCTCAGTTTTTAGCAATCAACGGACATGGCCTTTTCGTAATTTTAATTACTCTCGCAAGATTTTTCACGAGGAAAAATTAAAGCTAAGTTTCATCGTTGGAGTTTGTGTAGCCCGAATCCTTCTCATTCTGCAGTTAATTGGTTTTTTAATGCAGTAACATTTTCTTGCTTTTTCAAGCTTGCGATTTCTCTATCAGAATTCATTCCAGTTTCAGACACATTATCTTTTGTTATTTCTATTTCTTTTGTATCGCAAGTGGCGCAAAGCTCAGCTTCGCCTCTGTAAAATAGCACCAAGTGTTGAACCCTTTGGTTGGTGAGGGGGCAGGGTTGCAATGTTTAAAACATGTCTTGTTTAAAACATGT
The DNA here is from genome assembly GCF_963678635.1 of Symsagittifera roscoffensis. NCBI lineage: Eukaryota > Metazoa > Xenacoelomorpha > Acoela > Convolutidae > Symsagittifera > Symsagittifera roscoffensis. The sequence goes on along the minus strand of NC_087071.1, from coordinate 24,043,870 downwards.
TTAAAACACGTTTAAAACAGTGTTTAAAACACTGAATAATTTAGTGTTTAAAACAACTTCCCTTGATTGACAGACTTTCTTGTGTGCTTGGAATAACTGAACTGTATTCTGGAAAAACCTCCTCGATGGATTTTGTGAACGAGGTATCGAACGACGCGAATGGCTCAAAAGTGTCGAGAAACGTTAAAAATCTTTTATTCTGGAGTCTTGATTTGCTGCGTTTTTTTGTATCCGACTTTTTCGGAGACAATCCCACTGAGAAGAAAAAGGAAAGAGCACTTAATTTGGAAAAGTATGGTGCACAGACTGCTTATAAATTCACTTTTTTTGTTTAAAACATGTTTAAAACGTTTTAAACGTTTAAAACGTTTTTATTACTCGAAAAAAATTTTTTTTTGAAACCCTGTGAGGGAGTCGAATCCCGAGGCAAGGGCGTACCTTACCCCCTGAATCCGTTTTTTGCTTAACGCAAAAAAAATCAAAATAGTGGTTTTTTTATCTAAAAAATTTCAACCATAAGCAAATCATTTGACTAGGTTTTTTTTTATTTTAAAGAAAAATTGTATATATTGTCGCCTTGTGCAAATCGTTTGCTGACCCTCTAGATTATCAAAAAACATTGGTCGAATGAGACCATTCATACGTCTTAAGTATGATAGGACGTTGAGCAACATACGACGATTGTTTGCGGTACTTGATTTTGAGAGAAAAATATCTTCTCATCAACTCAAACGAGTTCGATTTGATTGAAAATGACATCAGGGTAAATTTAATTCAAATGCCACTGCTTGAGTTTTGTTTGACATCTTCAGGAAATGAAATAAAATGGTAAGGAATTAAACTTAGGGTTGACTTGGTTTGCTCTGGTTTTACTGAGCATGTTTTTTCATAGTAGCGTACCGCACTCATTCAAAATCTTGAATAGAACAATCATCCAATGTATGGTGCTTGAAGTTTGTGAGACACTCATTTTTGATTTTTTTAATATAGCGTGTATTCAAGAGCCAGCGCAGGGATGAGTTATGGGACGAACAAAAAGGATAAATTTGGCGAATTTCAGTCTAAAGACTGTGAGGACGCGTTTGATATTTCAACTTTTAAGCACCATATCCACTACCTTCTCCCATTCTCTTTAATCGGACAATTCAAGGGGTCAGACATGCTTTTCACTCAATTGCTCTGCAAAGTTGCTTGAATTCGCGTAACAAGAAATTTGAAGATAAACATTAAAAAATTCTCCTCTAAACAATCATGAAAAAGTATTTTCAGTGATGAAATTGACTGAAGTTCCTTAAAACTATTCAAGTTTTTTTGTTTAAACGGTTTGACAGTGCAATTGTGTTTTGATTAGGATGCTGAATGAATATATTAATGATTTTTAGATTCAACATTAGAACCCTAGCCGAATGATTTTTCAAAAAAAAAGTGTGACCGACTCATCACCTGCAAAATTTTCAAATCATTTTCGTTTTGATTCAACATTTTTTCTTACTTAAGCAGAAAAAAAACTGCCAAATTTTTGTGTTTTTTGTGTTTGTCCGGAAACTGAATTGGTGATTACGGGAGTAGGAGAGAGAGGAGATTGGCGAATTGATGATATCTCAGTTTTGCTGCTGTGACCTTGACTTATCCATGCCTCCTCCCTCGTGACCTTGGCTCTGACTGTTCTTGTTTTTAGAGGAGCTGACTTTCTTCTTCACTATCTGTTTGCACGTGGATGCAGCATAGAGTGCCTCTCTGAATACTGGCCCACTCAGGATGTAGAAGAACAGGTTCAGTGAGTTCTGCAGCACTAGAGCCCCATCCCCTAAAAATACATCATCATCAGATTCGTAGTCACAAATCGGGATGTTGAGGCGCTCATTTTGTTTTGCTTATCGAAAAAAGTTGTTTGTTCCGGCTTAGGATGTTTTTGTAGGTTGCATCAAGAAAATCTCGTAAAGCACTAGCTTAATTAAACGTGTTGGCTTACTTATACTGCTATAAGTCTGTTTCTCTTCGAATTGAAAGATGGAATAATTTAAATGTAGAAATTAAATGAAAGTTTGGTTATACGCTTTAAGTAGCGCTTATTGTAATATCTGCAGCTTTAACTTCGTACCTAAGTTGGTGGCCCATTGGTAGTCGCCGGCAGAGTGTAGAGCAGAGCCCACTACATTGGTGGAGCCCAGAATGACATAGGACATAACCAGCGCCATGATCATCCTTCGAAACCCAGCCTCCGTCCTCAGTCGCTCAGAGGAGCTGCGCTTGCTGCGCTCGACTGAACATTTTGAATCGAATTAACATTCACCACACTGTTGAGCTGGCATCAAAAACGCTTAACTCTGTCGCGTTTACAATAATCATATATGAAGGCTTGCAATTAGAAACCTAGAACCAAGTCAATGTACTCCCCAAAACGCTTTATGGAACGTTAATTGGGTCGGAAACTATTTTTTTAAAGATTCTTGAACAGTAGAAAACTAAATGAAGGGGACTTCGAATTTAGCTTATGGGCACACCTGATTTTTTTTTTTGAGTTTCTCAAGAGCATTTATAAATCATGAAACCAAAGTGTTTTAGCAATAAACACAGAAGTTTGCAGTCAACTAAAACAAAAGAAACGATGCCCGGGTTGACCTCCATAGACCGAAAATGCCACTCATACAATTCCATAAACTAAGTCTATGAAAAAAACTGATCATACAAATTTCATAAGTTTTGCTAAAATGGGGTCATCGAATTGTCGAAGAACTTGTGTTCTAGTTTTGGCATTTAAGTTGGTGTATCTTCCGCCATAAATAAAAAAGAACTTTCTTTTTCATAAAACGCTTTTTATACAGTTTCAACCCATTTTTTAAGCGAATTTCAGCCTTTTTTTGAGTGGTTTCGAAATTACTCAATTTTTATGTTTTTTTCACAGCAAAACAAATGCGGTACTCTAACAAACCTTTTCAAGAAAAAATATGCATGCAAAAACTAATTATTTGTGTGCATAATGTAGTCCTGCTGGATAGACAAAAAAATTCTAAGACCTAAGACAATTCAGGTCGTTTTCAAAATATTAAATTTGCAAGACGGTGAAACCTTTGGTTTTCTACTTTTGAAAAATCAGATTCAAAATCACATTTTTTTGGTTTATGGAATAAGATTATTCATACACTTTCTATTGGTGAAAAAATTACTTGTCATCAACCTTTCATAAGTTTTCTGTTCGTTTGGAACTGCATGAAACGTTTATGATTATTACGCTTGCGATAGGCAAGCGTTATCAAACTGGAATGTAGACTTTTTTCTAGTCAACAACTAGTTTAACAAAATAAGTTGAATAACTTGACAAGCTCAATGCTCTTCACTTGACATGCTCAATTTCATGAAAACTCAAATTTAACTACTGACTGAGTACTATTTATTACAGGGTAGTTTCAGGAGGGACTTGGAACTTTAAAAAAAAATTACTTAAAGAGTTTTTCCGCTCAATTAGTGTCTGCTTAAAGATTGTCAGCCTTCGGTTCGTAAACTTTGCCTTGTTGCTAATTTGAGTTTCGAATGTCTTGATTGGCATGTTTGCCTTGAATTCTTGTTTGACTTAAAATGAAAGGGTTTTCTATTTTCTTTTTTTTAAGACGCTTCCAAAATTTTTACAATCATTTGCAAAAAAAAAAACGTTTTTATACCGAGTTTCAAAAAAGTGTACACTTGGAAAAAACGCCTACATTCTTGTGTGCCTGCCAACTCACCTGGTCTCCTTTTGCTTTCCCCTTTTGTCTACAGCCTTCGAAAGTGTCTGTGGGGGGAAAATTTGACTAAGATTTTTTTTGTTATATCAAAAACTAACCTACCAACTCTGATATTTAGGTTTTAATAAATCGAATGGAATTGGAAAGTTCCCGTCAAGAAGCAGTTTTTCCCTAAACTTTTTGTACATAAAATATGGTCCGCGGAATAGTCAAATTTTCCATTTTTTACTCATTTTTTAAATTTTTTTCCAGTTTTTCTCAAAAACTAACACCACAAACCTGAAGTTGTGGGTTCAAGGGAGATAACGGATAGTGGGAAATTTCCCTGCATTAACGATTACATTCAAAAAACTTTACACAAAAAGTTATTGTCCTCGGAAAGGTCAGTTTTTTGTTTTTTTGATCCTGTGTTTTCAAAGTTTGTTGACTTTAACCAAAAATACCCTTCTATATCTGAGATTTTGGGTTCAATCCGAAAAACGCGCAGTGGGAAGCTCCACTGCATACGCGATTACGCCTAAATCGTTCATACAAAAAACTATGATTTTGTGACCGTTTTTTAAAACTTTTTGATCTTTCTCAAATACTAATCGGTCAAACTTAGGTTTTGGGTTCAGTCTAAAGATCAGATTGGAAGATACTCTTCTACAAAAGCAGCCACGCCCAATATTTTTAAAGAAATGTCATCTCTCTGATTTGTTGACCGTTTTTTTGGTCCTTTCTCGATAAGCATCCTGCCAAAAATGATATCATAGCTTTAATCGACTTAACAGTTTGTTGGAAACAAGTGAAAGTTTTGAAAATTGGACCGTTTTCTGGAAGTTTTTTCTACTTGACTTGATTATTACTTGCCATTTCTCAGGTTAAGTTTTCAATCGAGAAACAGTTTTTGGTAATCTTCCCTCCTTCACCGGCCACGACCTGCGTTTAGCAGAAAAACTTCATGATTTTTTTTTAATTTTGACTGTTTTAAAGAAATTTTGTTTTCAATTGACTTAAAAACTATCCTATCAAATCTGAGAGTAAAATTCCAACGCGATTTTTTGGTCAACAATTTCCAAAGAGTGCCTAAAAACGCGTTTTTTTGTTTTTTTTTCAAAATTTTGCCTGCGGCGTAGAAAATTTGGCTAAAACCGTGCTTAGGGAGAGCTCGAAAAATCAATTCGGTCGACCTGAAAAAAAGGTCCCAAAATTTTTTTAAAAATCCCCCCCCTCGAGAAAATCCTAGATCCGCCCATGGTTTTGGGCAAGGTCTAAATGCCTTGTATTTCTAGAGATTCGTGTCCATAGTTAGGCGGTTATTTTACAAAATTAGGCATAGCTTACATGATCCTAAATTACTAACGTGCCAATTAGGCCTCTTTCTTAAAACAACTTGTTTTGTTAGGATAATGAAGACTAACACACAGGACTAGGCTGGCATTGGTGCACTAAAAAGGTATTTTATTAGGAACAATGTTATTTTTGAACAACTGGTCTGACATTTGGAGCTGGCGGCGTTGAGGTGTAGGATGAATAAGATAGAGAACAGGAGGATGAAGAAGCCAGGCAGTATGAAGTAGAGCAGGTAGATCTGCACATTGAGATACACAAACAGAGCCAACTCCGGCACCAGCTTGCCAAACTGCATCACCCAAAACACCCAAACATACAATACTCCAATCTTGAACGCCATTCTAATACCCTTTTAAATCTCGCAAACAAAAACTGAAAAACAAGCTATCTTTTGCAGATTAGCAGTAACTATTCGTCTTTGAAGTGCTTAGTATCAGACAATCCGTCGTGCAATTAAATCTTAGGACTGGAAACAATTTTAAAAGACCAACACAAAATTCTTCTTACCAAGAAACTCTCTTATTAGTTATACCAACCAAAAAAAATCTCAGCTAAATTTGACAACTCGAGCGCAAGAAATGAACAAAGAAAACAAAAGAGCACAACACATCAAACTGAGCACAACAGAACCCAGATAAAACACCCCAATATCTCGCCAGATTTTCCCAATTAAATCGTAAAGATACCTAGAATTGATATTAAGTATTTTTTTAAAGAAAAGTGAAGAGTTGCATTGCCTCAAGGACACACTCCCCCTCCACTGCTCTGTAGAAAAATAAGAATGGCAGTTGGGACACCCACGTGAACAACACCACCCCCCAGCTGCACATCCACACCTGCTTCCGAGTCCACGTGCGGTGGTAGAAGATAGGGTGGCCCACTGCATCAACACCACTTTTTTCAAAGTCCACTACTTTTGCACTTTTTGTTTGATAGTATTATTTATCTTGTTTTCTCAAGTTTTTCGATTTCTTATTTTTATGTATTATTTTTCAGAACATTTTTTTTCGAGGTTAGAAATGTTGTGTTGTCATCATGGGTGTATTCAAAAATGTTTTGTACAATTCTATCGCCAAAGACTTTATTTACCCAAAAAAAGGATGCCTCGAGATCTACTAAGGCCTTTGCTAGCCTAATTTACTTTTTAAAATCATCATTTTTTGATTTATATGCGTTTGTAAGTGTCTTGAAAACCAATTTTTCCCCAGCATTGAGTATTCGGAAAAAACTTTTGCAAATTAGTGGATTAGTACTAATATGAAAAAGAGAAAACAGCCCTGAAATGTATCGGTTGAGACAGATCAACACGACATGCCAATTGGCCGAATGGTTGACGAGCCAATCGAAGCAGCCGAAGAACTTGCAGGCCAGTTCGGGATAGGGTCCAGCAGTGTAGATGTTGAAGTTGAAGAGAGATTTGAGCAGCATGTCGAATACTGCATCCACCACCAGAGCAAGCGAGTTCCAAAACGCCAGCAGTTGCACCGAAAGACCTGGAGAACAAAAGGAAAAATCATAAGTAACTAATAAACTAATTTAGAAAACTAGAAGAGGCTGCTGTACAAGCATGGAACCAGTTCCAAACTAGTATTTATAAACCAATTATATTATTGATGGATTATCACTATAAAATATTTGTAACTAACCAATCATGTTCGATCTCTAACATTGACACTTATTTGTTACAAGTGCTGGTTTATACAAGTAGTATCAGCACCAGAACAATTTGAATAAAACTTTGAATACATTTGTTCTCCTTCTGGATGAACTCCAAGAACTAACTCGCAGAAACCAGTATGCACTAGATCTTCTGAGACTAGGAGATATAACAGTAAGATTATGATCGGTATTAGACTAAGAAGATGCACGAATATATCCGCTCGAAAATAAGATAGCATGACGAGCAGACAGTGTGCCTTATCTGAAATTACTCTATGAGTATAACCAATAGGTCATAACTCAAATAGCACAGAATTTTCCGACCTCTTGTTAAACGTTTGCTAAGAAAGTAGAAAATGAAAAAGGAACTTGGAATTTATAAGAAGAAACTGGAATTAGAAGAAATTCTATCGAGTAAAAAGACTACGAACAAAGCAATCTCGCATCTACCGACGGATCCAATAAATTTAATTGTAACTCGCACAGTTTATTTGAATTTACTCACAGCACATTTCAACAGGGATTTTGGATCGCATGGGCACGCAAGCAGCTGAAAAACACCATTCGGCAATGTATACCACGAGGCCGCATGCAAAAAGAACGATCAGTGGTAGCTTTTTGTGTATACAACGTCAATTATGAGGCAGATCTATGATATCTATAAGATAAGTAATCAGAGACTTAGCGCTTCGGTGAAGTTGCCAAAAAGAAAAAACAAAACAGTTGATAATATTAAATGGCATTTCAAGTCTAAAAAATAATACTATTTCGTTGTTTAATTGGTAAACTAATTGTTGAAGATTCACAACTTAGAAATTTTTCTTATTCGATAAAATCTTTTGTGAGTGGCCTGAAAATGAAAAAATCGTAGTAAGAATTTGGTCAATCCATTCAAAATTTCACAACTTTTTCTTCATTCTAAAATTCATTTTTGTTCACATTCTCGTCGTAATTTAGTCAGGTTGACACAATAACTAGACCAAATGACTTTATCAAATACCTGCAGAGCAATTCATTATTAGTTGATACTCACACTAATTGTTCATTTTGTCCGCAAAGCGGTTTGGATGCCCCACCGAAATTCTCCGTCAATAATCAAGACTTTAATTTAGAAAAACGAAAATTCATATCATAATTCATAATGGGGGGGGGGGGGGGGGGATGGCCGGACGCCTTTCTCTGCAGGGATTCGGGGATTTGACCCCCTGCCGACCCAAAGGCCCCCCCCCTTTGTACTATTTGGGATATTCATTTTTAGTTGACGGACTCAAAAATTTTTCTACATGCGCTTTTGGCGCCAATATATACTAATTTTTAGAGGGGAGCGTGCGCCGAAAAAAAAAGTGACTTTTTAGTCAAAAGTTTCCAAAATTGCCTGAAAATACCTTTTTTTTTTCAAAATTGCCTAAAAATACCTTTTTCAAATCATAGATTTAGTAGGTCAAAATTTTCGAGTTGAATACTTTTTTTTGCCCATTAGGAAGTTTGGAAATATAATTTGTTTTTCTTTACAATACCAATGTAATTTTCTCGCGATATAATTGCATTATAATCTATTGTTCTTTCTTCTTATAATCCGAAGAAGTTTTTTGTTCTTTTGCGCTAAAACCGCAAAGCAAAGCTTTATTTTCTGCCTTTCTCGTACCTCGACAAACTGTATATCCGAAAGACTAAAACCAAAACTCTATTTCATCTTATATGTAACCAAATGATAAGAATAGATTGAATAGTAATGTCATGACAAAATTACGAAAAAAAACTATCGACTTAAGTCTTACGTGAGTTGACAAGAAAGTGAGAGAGCAATTTTAGCAACAAAGTTGGCAGAGAATAGAGAGTTTGTTGTTGTTGTAGCTACTTCAGTCTCTGCTTCGAACTTCTGATTGATTGGGAGAGATCGTTTATGTTTGAGATAGATAGATAGAGAGAGAGAGAGAACGAAAATTTTCAATTACATTCAATTTTCGTCTTGTCAAAAATATCATTGCAGTTCCCCAAGGTTCTCTAGCGTCGAATCCTGCGTAGAAGGGAAGCCAACTGTTCCACTGATAGCGTCTTTCGGCTGGCGTAGACACCTTTTATCTGTTCAACTCGCTCAACAGGGAGAATAGATGTGGTGAAGAAATACCCATTCTGGGGACCAAGTTTTTCGTTTTCAGCGTACGGGGAACTGAGTGAAACTTCATGCCCGATTTAAGCGGGCTGTTTTTATAAAGTGCGGAGAACCGAGATAACGTCTGGTTTTGTGAGGTTGTGTCTTTGGCAGCTTCTTCGGAGTTCTACCATGAGCTCTCAATGGCATGGGAGGTAGGGTGTACCCAGTAACTAAAAAGATGTTTGGTGGTGTGTGGTCAAATGTAACATCATGTGCAGACGTCGGGTATGATGATGTTATTCAGTGTGGGACGGTAATCTTTTAGGAGTTTTGGTGGCTGTTGGTGCTATATAACAGCTTGGGAAGACTTCGGTTATCTTGTTGCTTAGTATGTGATGGAGTACCCGGATCTAAGTTATGAGAGTGTGCATCTGGCTTTCCGGTCAAGTTTATTTTCATTTGCTGATAAAATTGGTGGTATTTTGCCAAGAAGCTTAGATTTTGTTCTAAGAAGATTCTGTATTTTTTAGATTCTATACTTCTAAGAAGATATTTAACCCGTGATTATCGATCATGAGATTATCTGATCATTTGACCAATTCGGAATTTTAAACGCGCAATATATTTCGTGCTAGTAACGCGTGAGTGGAGATTTTGTCCATTTAGAAACTGTTCCAAACTGAGTTGAGGCGTGTTGTTAAAGTAATATTAGGGTAATATTCTTAGGGTGCTATTTGGGGCGTACCAGGCTAGTATGGTCTATTCAGGATCCTGCTCTATGCAACAAAAAACATGACTGTGTACTTGACATAGCGGACTGAGTTAAATATCAAAAATATCTCAAATTTGTTTTGAAACGTTTCACTTATTTTTGAAAACTCTATCAATTACTTTAAGCAAACACACAACTTTAAGCAATACACACTACAATAGAGACCTAAATTATCAGTCGGAGTTTTTAGGGCTGTACTCTGATACGAGCAGTCTTCTTGAGTTCTTGGTAGGGATCGAAAATGTGAACATTTCTAAATTGGCTTGAAAAATTTTAAAATATTTTTTATTTGCAAAAAACTCTAAAGTTTGCATATAAAGTTTTTATAAAACTCAATTTAACGTTATAGTTATTTTCAGTCTAACTGTAGTGACAACTTTGATAAATAGTTTCAGGGAAGAGCCGTTAACTGAGGGCACGTCGAAAGCTCTGTGCCTTAAACAAACTGTCACTTCATACTATTTGTTGTTAGTAGTATAAAAGAATGGATTAGCGTGAGTATATGAACCTTCGCGATTTACTAGATGAAATAAAGATAAGTTCTTTGAAAACAATTTTTCCAAAATGAGTTACAGACTCGGAACAGAAAAACGAAGCTATTATCTCGCTATCAAACAAGGGGGATAAACTGGAGCAACGGCTTTCTGATCAAGAACGCTACACCTCAACTGACTGTGTAATTGCCAAAAATTTGCATTTTTCACGAGATGGCACATCTTTGGATTCACATGTTTCTAAATTCTTTAAAGTTTTTTTGCTTTTTTTACGGCAATTTTGTCCGGAGAATTATGTTGCTTGTCATCAGTTGACAAAGGAAAGGAATAATTTTTTTGCTCCTCTAATAATAGTCCAGTTCAGATAATTTGGTGAGAAAAATGAAGAAAACCGGCAAAATCATGGCTCCCCAGCAAAATGAAATTGACGAAAAAACGACTTCTTGTTATGCATTATGCACGTGGGCTGGGTTTGATAGTAACTAACGCATAAATTCCAAGTCAAAGTATTCACTAAAATTTTGAACAAAAATTAAGGAGTTATCATAATAACCTTGCAATGCAGTTGATGATATACGCAATAAAACCATAAAAGAGTCCAGAAGAGCGTCGACATAATTCGAAGAAAAGGTAACAAAAGCAATCACCCCAGTAATTCGATCTAGCACATTGATTGATCCAGATGAAAAAAGCTAAATTTTAAAGCGTCTGAGAGATTCAACCGGAGACAGTGTAGCTACTAGATTGCCCAGTGCGTTACAAGATATGCGCACGAAGGCGAAGGCACAAAACACTCGTGATGAAAATCATTCAGATTTAGGAAAATTTTGTCGCTAGGCACTACACATTGAACAACGACACAGTAATGCTGCAAATTACATGTACCTCAAACAATTCCTTTGTTTTTTGGCAATAACTTTTATATAGAAAACCTTTTTTCGAGAGATAAAAAAGGACTGATCTAGACGATGAACTACTTTTTTTGGTCACTTAGATGTCATCAAGAACAATAAATAGTAGAAATTGAAAACTTGGGCAAAAACCTGCCTTAACAGCATGATGTGAAATTTGGCTGACTGATACTGATCAGCCGGACCTCTGTTTCGTGGAGGGATAACAGCCTATTATATGTATTAAAAGACGCGGAAAAACGGGTCGAAAACTGTCGTGCCTTGTCAGAAATGGTTTAACTAAGGAGTCAGAAACACACTTAAGTGAAAACGAAAACAAAGTTTCATCGGTTTTTGACGGTAGAAAAAAGAAATTTTTCAAATCTCGGTAGACCACCATCAACATTTTTTTCTAATTTTCTGTGAAGTCTCGACCGACTTTCAAATTAAGAACTGCTGGAAAACTAATATTTTTCTTTGTAGGGTTTTGAATGTGAAAAGTATTTTGAATACTAACTCTGGAAAGATAGCAGAATGTAATCACGTTCTGAATTGTTTCAATTTTGCGGCACAAACTTGTTCATGCACAAAAAGCAAAAAAATAAACTTAAAAAGAGCTCTTTTCCAGTTTCCCCCTTTGAAAATACCGAGTTTTATGTTTGTTTTACGTGTTATTACGGCTAAACGCGTGATGTTACGCTGTAAGGTATGAAGAACAAATCTGTTCAGAATTGTTGATTTGTTCACCACGCCAAATTTCATTGCATTGTGACAATGTTAAATAGACTTTTCAAAATTGAATTTGAAAGGGGGAACTGGAAAAGAGCCTTAAAAAGTTCTGAAAATTTTTAAATCACATGTGGTGTACGACAAGGCTCTGTTTTAGGATCCTAGCATATGTTTTGATACGACATGAAAAGCTATGATTTGATATGATATGATAAAATTACGATATGAGATGATTCCAAATTGGGGGGAGCGGTGGTCAAGTGGTTACGTATCCGCCTCTCAAGCGAAAGGTCGGATGATCGAGGCCCATAATGATCGTGCTCGTTTCTTCAGGGTGAAAAAATTTTGAAAAAAAGTTTGGCTCTGTTTCGCAACAAAACTCAGACACTTTACATAAACGAAACTCCAGATCGTTTTGACCTGATAAATAAAATGTGAACGTAAAACACCTTACTTCTTCTCACCAACTTTATGTATGGTTATCCAGGGCAACTCTCTTTCGCTCTTGATTTGTCCTTGTGTGGTTTGTTTTTATACATCGTTTGTTTTAGTATAAACATACCAAAACGAATTCAACCCAGGTCGAGGTGCTCACTTTATGTTTCGACTTTTGAACTTTTGAGCGCACATGTCATTGCTAGACCGAAAAGAATAGTCGAGACAGGGGTTTCAGTCGAGCACAAACTTGAAACATACCGGGGTTGACCTCCATACACCGAAAATGCTTACCATACAATTCCATACAACAAAAATCATTATCATACAATTCCATACATCAATTGTATGGAGAAAATGGTTGTCATACAATTTTCATACATTTTCGAAAAACAATAGAAAAAATGAAACCATTTCTGCGGCTTTTTGAGAACAGTTGAACAGACTGGTGACAGAAACAACTGATTTTAATTTTTTTTTTTTGAAAAAAATGCTCACCGAACAAATTTCATATACGACACACAAATCGAGCACAAATCGAATTTTGTACGCAAACAAATGATAAGCATTTTTGGTCAACCCGGGTACCTGTAGCACGGTCGAGCACGGTTGAGATCCTTCGAAAAATAGAGGTTGTCCCACAGTAACTCGGAGTCAATAAGGTAAAATTCTTTCAAATACCAATACATTTTTTAACATTTCTGACTCAAATTGCAGAGCCGTATTCCAAAAATTGAATGAAAAATAGCTCAAAAATAATTCATTTCTATAGAGCATTTAAATTGCCAATAATTCTAATCATTTCACTCTCATAAGATGTTACCCGAGAAGCATTAATTATAACGTTTAAATTCGGATAAATTTTGTTGCTTGAAAGTAGGAATAAAACCGAACTCAGTCGAACACGGTCGAAACATATCTTGCTTGGGTCGAGCTCGAAAAGCACAAATTTAATCGGTCGAGCACGGTCGAAACAAATGTGGGCTGGGTAGAGCACGGTCGAGCACATTTATCTCGGTCGAGCACGGTTTAATCACATCGATTTTGGTCGAGACGGTCGAAGCATACCAGTTTTTGGTCGAACAGTAAAAAAAACCGAGTTCTGGTCGAGACGTTCGAAACATAACGATTGTTGGTCGAGGCGGTCGAAACATTTAGTGAGCACCTCGACCCGGGAAAATAAAAAATATTTTCACAACTTTCTTTCGGTCGCGACGGCTGCGGTTTACTTTTCTTCGGTTGCGCCGATTGCAGTTGATTTTTTTCAGGTGCGCCAATTGGGGTTAACTTTCCTTCGGTCTCGCCGGCCTCGGTCCGTAAATTTTGGAAGAAATAAAAATTTGAAGAAATAAAAATTTTGCTAAAGAAAAAAAACTTCGTTTTTTTAAAATCAGCAAAAAAATCTGGTATACTCTGAATAAAACCTCTGAAACAACTGCTCTGATTGGATGGTTCATCGATCGAAGACCGAAACAATCTGCGCCGAAAAACGTAAGCTGGCGAAATTGACTGAGATGCAAGCAGAAAAAAATCCAAACAGACCATCACTAGTATCGAGGGAATGCCATTCGAACAGTAAACAGGAGGAAGGAGATTCGGAGACGCAGAGCGAGAGTTCGGGAACCCGAAAAAATTTGAGGCAACGCAAACCTATGGACAAAATGGGAGGGGTGATGAGTGACTCCATTACTAAAGAAAATCCAAGGGGTGGAGAAAAGTTGAAGAATCCAAGTCAAAACTTTCAAAATTTGTAACCCAGGTAGAGGAATGGCCATACGCCTAACACTCAAAACTGTTTCAGTGTCGCTCATTATTATATCAAATTTAAATTACTATGTATTTAATTTTTACTTCCGTAGGGAAATGTGAGGGGCTTTATTTGGACTATTTAGACGTCGATCATTTCAGTTGATATCTATAACTATTTATATTCTTGATTGTTTTTCATATCACTACTAAGTGTGAGCAGGTACCTGCCTGTCAATCAATCTAGGTTTGTCTAGATGTTGACCTCTAATTCAGTGTCTGAATTATATGTTGAAGAAACAAGTTGAATTTACGCTTAACAAAAGAATAGCTTAACAAAAGTATAATTTTATTAACCCTTGTTAAGTGTTGAAACGTTCAACAAGACTTTAGGTCGTATGAAAGAGTGTGGGTATTTTTTTGCGACTACTTAAATACTTGGAAGAGAGTTCGCCGATGATTCAGTCACCTGCAGGGCAGGAGAGCTTAACAGAGAAAACAATCAAGAGATAAGTTCAAATGAAGCCCGAAAAGGTCCAATAATTGTTTCAAATAGCCCAATTAGCACTTTGAAGTTATTTTGAATTGAGATCAAACCACTCTCCCAATCTTTGAATATTCAGTGATGGACAACAGCCAATCCGAAACTGCCGTTGACATAATGATGGATAAGATTTTTTTTTAAAAAATGTTATTTACAACCCTCAAATGAAATTGTCAGCTGCTGGATTCATGATTTGATTTACATGTGTACTCACTTTGAATCGTTTTCATTTGCGTGTTTTATTGAGCAGCAAAATTGGTTAGCAACTCATACGTGTTCTTTCTCTTCGCCATATTTTGAGCACATGTTCTTGCAAGATTTAGCCTCAGTGCCAACTACAAAGGGTCGAGATCAAATTCGTGAATAGGGCTAAGAAAAACAAACTGAATGGGAAAAATTATCATCTTTTCATTTTGTGTATCATTGTTTCTCGATAGTCAACAATTGGCAGCCCTCGCAATAGCGGCCGAGAAAACTCTTTTCTTATTCACGGTGAGATTGGTATGAGGTAAAACTCCTTGCGGTTTGCAACAGGCGGGACCTTTTTATTCTCATTTCGATTTAGAAAAATAACCCCCTCCACCCTATGTTAGACTGAGTAAAAGTCTTATCCTAGTTTCGGAATTTAGCCGCGCTGAATCAAATTCTCATGTTCCAAACAAGACTTTCTTTAGTTTTTTTATTATTAAAAGTTTAATTGATTAGTTTTGTTAAGGCTGAATTCGACACTTATGGTCGAAGGAGACATCATTCGAAAGGCTGATAAGTCTATTTGATGGATCTCCCAGCCTGTTGCTACCTTCATGGAAAATCGAAAACAAGTTTATTACTTATTTTACCTGATGCACTTTTGTTGCCGCCTAGTCTGGCTACGATCGAAATTGTGAACAGGTTGAACACTATTCCGAATACGCCGACAGGGCCAAAGTATGTCCGGATCCACGCCAGTGTCATCGGGTCACTGCTGCTGAAATTTTTGCCGACAGCAGAATCTTCAGTCGTGGAAATGTCGCTAAAGTTTGTCATATTTAACGTTTTAGCATTTGTTGTCGGTTTCACCATTTGCAGTAAAAAAACGAAAACAATCTTTATGGCAAAAAGAATCAAAAATGGGCTGGAAAATTCAGTCAAAAGCGTTTTTGAAAAAAGATATTTCAACAAAGAATAAAAAAACAATATGGATGGCAGAAAAATAACATAAACTCAGTTTTCAAAGAATTTTTTTACTCGATAATAATAATTGGTCCCACGCCAATTTACCAACTACTTGTTGACTATATTATAGTCAATACGATTCCCCATATTCTCTCGAGACTTTAACAGTTTGATTGTTTCATTCCTTGTCAAATATTTAGATTGAAAGGCAACAAGACTGCTCGTAATCAGGGCAAAGCCCTGAAAATTCCGACTGTCCCTTTGTTCATATCGAATAGTTTTTGGGAAAATAAAATATTGAAAACCGATACATTTTGGACAAAATCAAATTGTAAAAGTTTGAGTCGTACGAAATTAATACGACCGATTAGCTAGCCTCAATTCAACTTGGAACGATTTTGTTATGCGGGATAATTCGCCACGCATAAATAATTCGTGTTACGCTTTCAGCATTATCAAAAAACTCTTCAAAGCAGGCATAATTTAGTCCATGACATGGCAAATTTGGCAGTTTACAAACCCCCAGAACTTTACAAAAAATAATCTGAGATGAGATATGTTTTTATATTTGAACTCAGGAAGTCGATATCTTCAATGGAATGTAAAACACTTCTAGTGAAAATTATTATTTTGATCGGTGAAAATTGACTGAATAAAAAAACCACACCGACAATAACTATTCCGTTTTTTTTCGAAAGCCGGAACAACAAGACTGTTCGTATGAGGGCAAAGCCATGAATTTTCCGACTGACTTTTCAGGTCTATGGAGTAATAATAACATGGAATAAGTAATTGTCAAAAAAATGAACATTTTTTTTAATTTGAGATTTTTTGTGAAAATCGTCCCCCACACGCCATATAAAGTATAAAGTGATATATTTCGCCCCTACTATAAATCAATTGCGGCAAATAGCCTGCTTCAACCAATTTGGAACGATTTCTAAAACGGACTAAATCTCCGCTTACGCGTTAATAGCGCTAAGAGTATCGCGCGTTACTTGTCCCAAATTGGCCGGAATGGCAGTCTTTAAACCCCCATAACTCTACAAAAAATGATCACTGGTAAAATATCTTTCAAATTTGAGCTCAGGACAACAATACCTTTTGAACGAATTTTTAAAATTTCTGTCGAAAATGGCTACTGAAAAAGTCGAATTTTCCTGAAGAAAAAAAACCCGAACACAAATATTCCGTTACTTTCGTTTAAAATAGACGGAAGAATGACACAAACAATTATGTCGCCGCTGATTCTCGCAATTTAAGTGATCTAGTTGTTTTATCGGTGGTATATAAACCAGCCGATGTATAAACCAGCTACCATTTAAACCAGCCGAAAATGCGTAATTGCTATATAATAGATAAGTAAAAATTATCCCTGGTTGCCCACCGTGAAGAAAATGGGAACAATACACATCCTTGCATGATTTGTGTGGAAAATGGCTAATCAAGCGTCGCACAAATTCTTTTTTCAGCGACTCTTAAAACAACTATTTGAATGATTAAATCAGTTTTAAAACAGTTTCTTACCATTCTGGATTTTTTGGAAAATTTTCACCACCCAAATCATACAACATATATATGCTACTTGTGCAAGTGTTGTTTCCATGTATTTGCTTTTATATTAAGAAAAAAGAGAATATAATCGAATAGACACCACCAAAGTAAAACTTTTTTTATCAGAACAAAACACGCGTTAAGAAATTGTTGAAGTTTTTCACTATGCGAACCATACGCCGCATCATAAATAGTGCTATTTACAAAAAATAACTTTATTAGAGCATGCGAAATCACAACCAACACCGTAAAAACTTTGTTGATTATCGGGGTTTACTTGCATTTTCAAATATTGACAAAAAATTGAGTACAGATTGGTAAAAACGTAACCACACGACGCTTCATATATGTTTCCATGGTAACCATACGTCGCGCCATGAAGATACCATGGTAATCATACCTTGCAAACATCCATGGTGACATATATATTCTCAACAGCCCTGGTAAAAGTAAAATTATCAATATTGTCTAATTTTAAGTCCCCCATAATAAAAAAAATGTGCAACCATACGTCGCGCCATGCATGGGCAACGTGCTGTTTTAACATATAAGGTTTTGGTCAAACCGGGATATAACAGATACGAAAATTAAGCCAATTTGATCCATATCACGTAACTTTTTGGCTGGCTTATATACACTGCGCATTTCTGGTTGGTTTATACTTCGCCTGATTTATTCACACTTGTTTTATCTTAAAAACTTTTAGTTACTTTAAAAACATCCGTCTTTATGTGAGACCACTTCAAATTTTTATTGCATTTCATTGACACAAGAATGATTTAACTACCCAGACAAAAAGCATAAGACTTGAAACTAAAATCAAGTTTTTCTCAATTTAGGAAAGCTTGATTTTCATATAGGACTCTTGAAGCTTCGAGATGGGAATCTTGAAGCCCCGCGCCTTTTCGCAGAAGCAAATCGGACACTAGACAAACAGTAGTCGAAAATAAAGATCTACTATTATGTTGATGGAAATTTAGCCGAACTTTAACTTTATAAGATAGTAACCCAGGTTTTTGAAGCATTCTGAAATCGGAACAACTTAGCAACTTGCGCTTGAACACACTGAAAAGTGGTAACTTTGTTTTTAGGCGCAATCACGAGTATACAGTAAAATTTAATTTTAACACAGATTCGAAAAAAAAACCCAAAATAAAAATGAAATCAAAAGAACAAGTTCTGATACTAGGGTCTACATTTTGCAATTTTTGTTGTTGAATTGATCGACAAAAACCTTAGGAGCTTGGAAAAAGCTCGATGGTCATTGAAAAACTAGGCAAACCTTACACGTTTTACCTGTTTTTTGCAAGTTCACTTTTTGTGTTGCTACGATAGAATACTAAGAAACTCGTTATGCAAAATCATTAGTTTGCAAAACAAGGATAACCAGTTTCTTAATGCAGTTCTCTCGACAGCGAGAGGTGGCTTGTTTGTTTCTTCCGTTCGTCTACTTGCTTTACTCGCTTTCTTAGCCTCATCGGTAGTTGCGAAAAAAGACTTAAGCAAAAGTTTTGGTGTGGAGAATGATGATGAAACCTAAAATGATGCGATATAAAGGTTGGTGTGACTTTGGAAAAACTGAAATTGCTCCGGAAAACGAAGTCCGAGAAATAAACAGAGCCAATTTTTGACAGTCTAGTTGTAAGCTTGATTATAGGACTCGAACCGTCGGACGTTTGAATTTTCTCTAAGTTTCAAGATAGATTTGTTTTGGAATGGTTGAACGTCATCCCATGCAAATATCGAAAAAAAAACTATCGGACCAACAAGTTAGAACCGCGATAGGGCTTCGATTAGGCTCTATAATTTGGGAACGGCGTAAATATGTGTAAGGAGAAAAGGTTTCCGTAGATTGCCTTAAGAGTATGGAGAGTTTCTCTAGACGGTTTTACGCTCGATCCATAAGCTGCTGGTAGCAGCTCTCGTGGGATGCATCAGTAGTAGACACCCTAGGACCCAGTGAGTTTAGTGCGGGTCGGTTTGTAACCCTGGTACGGCTTTCGCTAAAGCGAAAGAGCAAAAAAATGACAAGGGTAAAGTCTTAGTGGGTGATGAATATCTTTTTCAACTGCTAATTTTTGAGATTTACGGCGCGGCCGGCCCCAGCAGCACGGAATTGTTTTGACAAGCTTCGTAAGAGCCTTTATATAAGTACTGCGGAATTCAAGGCGGGCAGTTTCCTAAAACAAAAAAATCTCCCTGGCTATACAGATTGATAACTCCGTATACGTACTCCGCACAAAAAATAGCAAAACAACTTTCGACGAAAGGTTTTATTCGTATAACATACTAAAAATTTACATATATATCTATAAATATTTTTTTCTTGTGTCGAGTTGCGTGTTCTTATTGAAGAAGCGTAACTTGCATCGAGTTTAACTTTAATCGCATCAACAATAATCATCACCTTTTTATTAATATCACAAATATAAATCCATGTGCAAAGGTTTTGCTCATTCCAATTCCTTTCAAAGTAATCCCTCTTGTGTTTAATCAGTTTCTTCCGCAGACACTTTTCGTTAAAAATCTATCACTTTTTGAACAACATTGACTCTGCACTTCATACTTTTTGTCCGGGAAAACAAATCTTCGTCTTTTGATTGTACCACGGTTTTGACTTGGTCCAAACAAGCTGATGCAGTTGTGTTGAAGTCAACGTAATATTTTAAAATACTATCAGTCATTAAGTTGATAATGTGACTCTGATAGTCGTTAGAAGATTGGTAGTTGTCCCAGTTATTTCATCCACGTTGAAGTCTCCAGTGGGGATAAGGTCATCAAGACATAAATGCTTCAGGATACTAAAATTGTTTCGTGTTCCAGCAACAGTTGATACTTACATTACTTTGGTGGATTGCAAAGTACTGCTACATGGCACGGCTTACAGGTGTCGACTCTGATCATTCCTAGTGATGTTTAACCACTTATGAGTAAGCAGCTGAGATTAATTTCTGTGTAAACTTTTTCATTTCTGACAGCAATTAAAGCTCCGCAGTGTGTTGAAATATTTTTTTAGGTTGCCGATTGACTCTGTCAATGCTGAAGTCTGGGAGGAACAATGGAGTTTTTTAACATCAAATGTCAGCCATGTTTCAGTCAGTAGTTTTATGTCGTAGTTTGGCTGATCGATGAAATCGACTAGTCAGTTTCTCTTTAAAAGGTCAAACAGGCTGCGAAAATTATAGGAAAAGATTTTTAAGCGGCCGAAGTCAGCAGTTTTCCATAGGTGAAGACTCTCTTTTCAGGGATCGCTGCATCTTAAGCTGCGACGCACTGCCTATAACAGTGTATCATAACTTTGTGGCTTCCTCTCCGTCCTTCCGTTTTGCTTCTTTTATCATAGGTTGAATTTTTTCTGAGCTTCTTTTGAGTAAATGTGAGAAACAATATCTTGCTGTGCTCTCCAATGTGCCGCAATCCTTTAGAATTCTCAGGGATCGGAAGATGTTGGCTTTCTCCTCCCGGTCTTTGAGTACGATTTTGCATGACGTTGTTTCCGGTTTCTCCTCATTGCTGTGTTTTCCTAGACGGTTGACATTCTCCACCTCTGGAAGAAAGCCAATTAACAGCTTTAGGCCTCGGGTGCAGAAGTTATTCAGCTCCGCAAGGTCATCCTTTTCCGATTCTCCTGAATTTCGTTGCTCTTAGTTACATTAATAAGTACCAGA
The DNA here is from genome assembly GCF_963678635.1 of Symsagittifera roscoffensis. Lineage (NCBI taxonomy): Eukaryota > Metazoa > Xenacoelomorpha > Acoela > Convolutidae > Symsagittifera > Symsagittifera roscoffensis. The sequence goes on along the minus strand of NC_087071.1, from coordinate 24,023,072 downwards.
TTGTTTTCGCGCCTTTTGTTTCAGTATCATTGCATTGATTTTCTCTTGAAAGATTTGTCAATTATATTGAGCCTTTTTTGGTGGCTTTCTTTTCGATATCATCACATATTTTACAAAGCCATTTTAAACATGAAGACTTCTGTTTGGCGCGCGATGCAATTCATGAGCAATCACCACCGTGACCCAGTTCACCGCACTTTGAACAGCAAATCGATTCATCTTTTTTTGTATTAATTTTTATAATCTCAGCAGGGGAACTTAACTGATTGGTTTCTCGGTTTTTCAGACATATTTAATTTAATTGCAGGGATTGAAACATAAAAATAAGGGAAAAAATCAAGCTAGTTCGAACGTCTCTTGGGCCCTTCCTACCACTGAAAATCACAAAAGAACTTATGCGAGGCTCTAACTAAAGCGAATTACACATTGTTTAAGGGTTACTTAGCCACTCCCAATATAGGTCACGATGTCACTGAAGTTCCCGATCTCATTAGATAATCAGCACTGTTTACGTAAGTTCAGTTACTATCTAGCCACTTCCAACCAAAAAAAGTTACAGCAACTTCTAGCCACTTACAACTAATAAAGGTTGCAAACAGTTCTCCCGGCAGCCAAGGGTTACTTGGGTGCTTCTTCCGCTCGTCTACTAGCTTTACCCGCTTTTTTTAGTCTCAACAAGAAGGAGGTAAAGCTACCTACAGTGAAACTTTTGGTTTGGACAACGGGGCTGGAAATTATAATGATGCATTAGAAATTTGGTTTGATCCAGCAAAATGTGAAGTAGCTCCGGATAAATAAATACAAAAAAAATTGAACTGAGCCCATTTTTGATTAAGAAATTTCTGAAAGGATTTTAAAACTAGAACCTACCGATGTAAAAAGGTTTAATGCTTACCAGGATAAAATCGGATCGCAATGGTTGACTGTCAAACCGCGTAAAAATCTAAGATTTAAAATGTCAAATCAACCGCTTAGAATTGCTATTGGACCCCTCCTAGGTTCAAAAGTGTGAAAATTAGATGCATTTTCGGAAAATATGTAAATAAAATGGATGGCATGGCCTATTTTGTCTTAAAGTGTCAGGGAGATTCTCAAAGCATTCGAATTTCAATGCCTTCAAAACCAAAGTCTCGCTTCCACTCACATTCTCTCTGTGTTGGAGCCACGACACCTCCATATGACAGATCAGAAGCGACCAGACGGATTGACGCTCGTCCCATGGGCTGTTGGTAAGCAGCTCTTGTTTAATGGTGGGATTTAATGGCAGTTGACTCCCTAGCCCCTAATAGAATGAGCGCAGGCTCGGTTTGTAACCCTGGAACGGCCACGGCCGCGGCGGAAGATCGAAACTCTGACAAATATAGAGAATTAATTAAGGATAGATAAATTTTTCAACCAAAAGCTTTTGATGGCCAGTGTGCTGCCGGCACTAGCACTGAAACTTTACTGAATGAGCATTGTAAGAACATGAGCGCTTGTACCGTGCAACCCAGGGCAGGTAGTTTTGTTAAGCAGGTAGTAGTTCCCTTAGTTAGCAAAACAGATTACGAATGCTGCCTGTAACCATGGGAACAAAAGCGCAGCTTTATATAAGTAAAGGATAAATCCGTAGCCTCAAATCAGTTCGGTATTTTTGAGTCGCTTTCAACTTCATTTTAGTTTAGAAAATAGACACTTAAATTGAATTAAAAAATAGTTCCAAATGTGCAAAAGAATTAATTGAAAATAAGTTAACATTAAAAAAGGGTTTTTGTAATTATTTATATTTTAGATCAAAAATGTGTGTTGCTAATGTTTTGATTACAATAAGTTTCCAATGATGAATCTTCTTAAATAGGAAAAGAAATTTTTTAATTTTTGAAAAATTTTAATTTTGATCTGTGCTTGTTTGTATGTTAGTATATCGCATAAATTAATTTTTTCACCTATAATCTTTTTCCATATAATTACTGATCGTTTCAAAAATTAGCTTCTTATGAATTGTTGGTTACATCTTTATACGGATTATAACTTTTTAGTTCTCATATTTGTGTCGATATGGTAGTTTTTGTGTTTATTTCTTGATTGAGCAAGTGACAGTCGTTTTTTTTGTTTCTAAAAGTAGCATAATAATTTCCAATAAAAACCATGGGTATATACTTCATTTTATATTTCAATTTTAAATCAGGCGATGAGTCAAACTTTGCAGGATCGCAGCAGATTTTTATAGCTCAGCTCTATTGTTTTGCTAGTGAAATCAATATATTAGCTGATATTCGCTCGAGAGCACGGACGGGTAGTGAAAAAGATTTGTAACGTGCGTTCATGATTAATAGGCAAGTTTTGATTGAAAATCGTTTTTTGATTGATGGTAGTGTTTCAACTCAGCAGGCCATTTTTCTATGAGTCATTTTAACTTCCACTTGAAAGGATAGAAGTTGTCTAATATCGCTTCCAGATAAATGATAATGCTTATTTGCAATGATTTCATGGTCTAATGTAATTGAAACTTAATTGTTTTCATGGTTTCGCGAATGTTTTCTGTTAAAGATGATAAGTTCTGTTTTTTTTTGAGGAATGCCCAAAAAAAAGTTTAATAAAATTTTGTAATTTTTGTCCATTTCTTTTAATACTAAATCAGCGTTTCAAATTTTTCCGCTAAATAGCGTGTCATCCGCATACTGTACTACTTTGCACGAAATAGCTATATGTTATTTTTAGGTCGTTGATATACATATTGAAAATCAGTGGTCTCAAAACGGTGCCCTAATGGACACCTTGGTGCAATGAAATCCAATCTGATTCAATGATTTTCTGATGTCGTGTCGATCGTTGATGAAGAGTTTCACTTTCAGAGTAGTTCGGAAAATTATTTTTTGTTGTAGAAAGTTATGATCAATAGAGTCGAATGCTTTGGAAAGATGTAATAATGAGCAAGCATTAAACTTGTTGCGATGAACTGATTTTTTGAAAAGCTCGGCGCAGAACAAGATTGCATCTTTTTTTGAATAGAAGGTTGTCAAACCGATTTGGGTGTTACTTGACAGGTTTTGCGGTTAAAATATATTTCTTTGTTTGTTTGTATCGAAAATTTTTCAAATCCTTTCGATAATGCACTTGTTATTGAGATTAGTCTGTAGTTTTTTGTTAGTTTTGGATCGTATTTTATGTATATCGGTGTGACAATGGTTTTCTAGGCTTGTCGGGAGAGATATTATATTTTAGATTTTCAATGAAAAGCAAGGTAAGATGTAGGTACATTTCATTGCAACCGTCTTGTAGTGCCTATGCTGGAATATCAGAGGGCCCTATGTGGGTTTTTAGAATGGAGTTTTAAACGTACCTTTTGCAGTCAACGCTGGTTGAAAAAACCTGAAAGAAAAGTTATTTTTTTTCCTTCAAGTTTAAGTCATCTTTGAAGAAAGACTTATGAATAAATTTGAAAATTTGTAGTTATCCAAATTTGCCATTTTGAAACTGTTTATAGCATTTTCACCGAAAGAGTTCTTACAGCATAATTATGATTTGATGATTGTTTTGAGTTTCTAGTGGCGTTGATAATATTTTATTTTCCACTCTCAGTTTTTTTAGCTGAAAAGTAGGAATATGAAAGTTTCATCGTGGACATTCAATCTTGGCTTATCGTTAGGAAGAAAATTTTTGTGCGGCGCACAATTTTTAGTTTTTATTATAATGTTGTTGGTGAAAATATTTTAAATTGACTCAGAATCATTTTGCTTGTAAAAGTTTTCCCAGTTGATTCTAGGTTGGTTTGTTTTATACTCATCTTCTGAGTTATTCTTTTTTTCGTACATTTTGCGTTTGACTGGTTTCGTTCCAGCAGAAAAATTTAGTTCTGTTATAAAAGTTTTGGCTAAGTGGTTTGTTTTTAAGGATGGCGTGAGTACCATTGTTTTGTTTGATTGATCTTTCAAGGCTTGATTGGTTATAATTTAGTCAATTAGGGTTTTCCAATGCGTTGGTATTGTTTTGTTAGTAAGGTCAAGGTTGTAAGGAGCAGGTATTGTATCAGGAGACTCTTCTCGTCTGCCTTAAGGTAATTCAAATTGTAATCACCTTTTAAGATTAAATTGAAATTTTAGGATTGCGCATAGTCAATTGAATGAGCTAGTTCATCAAAGAATTCAAAATTATTTGCTTTGCACGGATTATATGATATATTCAAAAGAGTTTTTGTGTCGTTTTTTAAAAAAATTTGTTTTGATTGTAATCCAGATGGTATCGTATTTTTGATTCAGTTTTTTTAAGTCTTACCTTGGTTTTGGATTGAGTATTTTGGGTATCATGAGCATAACCCTACCACTTTTTGATTTTTTTTCAGGCTTTCACAGATCTATCCCATCTAAAAGCAACGTGTCTCGTGCTATCAAGAATTCTTAGAGGCTGGTCGTTTGATTCAATGACCCAAAAAGCCGAGAACTGTTTTCACCAATTGTTTTCACAAGTGTTTTCAGATCTGAATGTTTCCTCGCTAAGCCTGTTTAGTTTAAATGTAAGTCTTTGATAGTGTTTTTTATAGTTTATCAGTTTTTTCGATCCTGTAATAAGCTATTGTTGGACCCATATTGGGTGAAAATCACCTGCATATTAGGAAACTGAGACGAGGGATTGCTGCATTCTAGGAAACGGATCCAGGGGCTCAGCAAGGGGAGTTCAGGAGAAAGGAGCTAACAATGAGATTTCAGTCCAAAATTCCAAAAAGATTTTCGGATTAGAGTATCGATTAAGTCAATACAAAACGAAAACAAACAGTTGGTACGAGGAAACGCTAAGTAAGATTTAAAATCTCAGAATTCTAGGAAAAGTAGGGACTACAAAATTCTTACGTAATAATGCTTAAATTGATTGGTGGAAAGATTTTATTTTTTTTCAATAACACTTACTGGTCTTTCATGATGTTTTAACGTCTGTAAATTGTTTGATACCAATTTCATTCACATAACCATGGACATAGTTCAAAAAATGCTCGAATTTACATTTTAATAATTTTTAATCCTAACTATTTATGTGTTGTGCTAGAGCCCAGAAAAACTATAAGCTTGGATTTATACTGTTTTACCAGCACGGATCGCACTTGTTTAAAAAAATTACCAATCGAAATTTTGAAAAAGAGAATGAAAAAACTTTAAAATAATTTTGCACTTTTTAAATTCATTTTTGATTGAATTTCTGATGTTTTCAGGTGGAGAATGGTTCTTTTTGTGACAACCAGTTTTCTTGCGCAAGGCCAAAAGACCTTGATGCAGCAAAAAAAAAAGAAAGTAATGGGGCCGCATCACAGCGATACTGGGCCTAGCATTGAACCACAATCAACTCAAGAGGACAAAAATCTTTTGAATTTGCTCGATAGAAGCCCATTGAGGGGAGAAGTTAATTTAGTGTTGTGGCAGGATATTATCAATAACTCTTTTACCAGCCTCAGCTTTTCCTCTATTTGTCCTGTGATTTCCCGAGCTGTTCGTTTAGGTAGCTCAAATCAACCTCCGATCGAAAATACTTAGGATCTAATCCAAGCAAAAGCTCTCCCACACTCGGACAGTTCCAAGTGCACGAGAATAGGGAACAATTTTTCTCATCTCAAGTGAGTGTGTCTAACCTAATACACTAACGGAGGACTTCTTCTATGTGTTTCCGGTTCGCCCGAGTTTTCCTATTAAGTAGCTCACGGCAACAACACAACCAAAATAACAATCGAAAAAACTGTTTGAGTACTTTTGATGAACCCAATCTAGAACTAAAAGTTGATCTAGAATCCTAATCTCCGAGCCGAGTGGTACATTTACACCTGATACATACAATCCGAAGGCAGTTAACCTTCTATTTCAATTCTAAAGGTGTATTTGATGTATCTTAGTTACCTCGGAGGGTCCCCTTGATTTTCGTTAAGAAGGGTTGTTAAGGGACTTAAGTCACTTCGCAGGATTACTTCGGAGGGTACTTGAAACGCTTAACCTACTTGTGAGGGTTTTTCGTAGGGTACCTAACGCACTTAAAATTACTCCGGAGGGGTCTCAAAGTTCATTGAAGAGGCTTAATAAGGGGCTAAACTGACTCCCAAAAAGAGTTTAAAAGCAAAAATTTGGCCAAAAACTACGGGAATTGGACCCTACGATTACTTTATTTTCCGATGTTTAAGACTCTATCTTCATCCACGGAGCTACACGGAGGTTTATTTCAAAATTGTTCCTGTAACTGAGCTTGTTATGCTAGCAAGCTCGTAGTTCGAACTTTTTTCAAATGCTTTACCACTAAAATTACGAAGTTTTGATCCTCAAAACACATTGATGAAACTCAAAAATGTACAAAAAAATTTGATCCAAAATTTTTTTTTGCCATTTTCTACTGAGTTTTTTCGACGCGATTTCTTTTGTTAGGGTTTTTTTACGTAGTAGCTCACCGCGCAGAAAATTTCTCCCGTTCGGAAGAATTCGGATATCCAAAAAATTAAGGCTTAACAGTTTGGTCGAGAATTGGCTCTTTTCGACAGAGTTAGGGTGTTTTTGTGTCTGAAACGGAAGATCAATAATGTATAACATGGGTTGTAACCAACTAGCAGTCGTTAATCAATATTACTAAACGCTCCTTTACACCAAAGTACACAAATTAAGATCCTTAAACTGGGAATTTTGCAATCGATAGAGGGTACAATCGAACCGATCGAATTGTGTCCCCCACCACCTAAGTTTGTTGAAATAGTACACAAACGAATTAAAAATGTGCTTACGACACTCAACAATCGTTGTGGATAGTGTCTCTCTTGTCCCCTGTTGCGTCTGGATCACGTCTCTCAGCTTGCCACTATACCCTCCGGTCACCGGCAAAATTATCATCGAGTTACACGTTATCATCGAGTAAAACAGAAACGTATCACGTATCGAGTTTAATTGTAAGGAGAACAACACTTATCATCTCCTTTTCTTCATCATTATCACTTCCATGTCTAGAAAATTTCAAGGATTTTGACTGTAATACGTGATGAAGGGACTTCTGACTGTAACATCGGTTACTACGATACTTTTGATCTTCTGATTTCTTTAATTTGCTTAAATACCCAAAAAACACTCAAGAAGGGAAGTTCAAATTAGAAGTTCGAACCACATCTCTTCAGGAAATAAACTATAAACTGTTGTTTTATGCTTTTCGCTGTTTTTTATCTTTTTTTGTTTTTTTAAATGATTTTGTACTTTACCTTTTAAAGTGTTTTTGTTTTTGGCTTTTTCCTAATTAATTAGTTTTTTGTTTGGCTTTACGCTTTCTTTTTAATTTTGATTGGTCCCAGAGCCTTGTGATAAGCGGGCTCATGACTTCCCACCTCACCCTCCGACCTCCGTAATTTGCGGTCTTAACAAGGTTAAAAAGCTAAATCGTACTATTCGGAGGGTTCGAACCATCCTTCTAGTACAACACAAGACAGTTAAGCCTCTGACTTGGGCATGCAGCGGGAGCGGAGGGTTCGTCGCTGAAAGGTTTGCTGATCGTGATAGTCTAGGAGCGACATAAAAAAGCCTATGTAACATTTGACCAGACATTACACAGCGACGGAGCGTACAAAAACTCCCTATCGACTACTGGCTGACGTCAGGTACCTTAATCCTGCTCGTTCTTAATCGTCTTGGCCTAGCCAGTTGTTTTTCTGGTCTGTTTAAGAGCTAACTTTATACTACTATTTTGAGGCCATCAGCCAAGCGACTTTTGATCAGCGTTCGTTTGCATGCAAAAATAACCAAATTTCTGGGTCTCGTATCCCCAGACAACGTCATAACTACTAAAACACGGCTTTCAGTTATACGTTTTTAGTGACAGTCATTTAATAAACCCATTAGAGATGGATTGACTCTTTCCTGACTCTACTTGCTCAAATTCTGAAATACTTGATTAAAATCGGGTTAAATTAAACGCGTTGAGGCATTACAGCAGCGAAAATATTATGGTTAAAATTTTCTAACAGTCTCTGGGCACCGGGCCCCTGATTCCGTTTTCTCCCGGAGATAACGTCGTTATCTCTCTGATTTTGTTGCACGGGAGGGTTCGGTGCGATCCCCTCTCTAGTACTAGTAGTAGTAGTAGTGAAAGATTTAAAGACAGTTCTCAAGGGTTCGCACCCAAATTCAAGTTCATCAGTTTAGTTTCATCTTGTTTGTGATGTTACAGTTCACCCATCTGCATATAATTATCCATGTGCATTTGTTTTCCTCGGAGTAGTGTCTAGTAAAGAAATTCCAATAGATTTTCTGTCAGGTATCTTTGATAATTTCGTTGCCAAAACTAGGGTATGTTCGTGATACAAAGTTGAAGAGAAGTTTCGTTCGTCAGAAAAAGTTGTCATCGGTTTTCAATAATCTTGATTTGGACAACCAGTATTCTCTTCTTTCTTTTTGTCTTTTGTTTCCTAGCGAAGCAATGTAATCTAATTTTTCCTCGAAATCATAATCACCGGTTCTCAATAACAATAGAAAAATATGATCATGCATCTCGACATATAGAGTGAGTGCTAGTATTCGTAGGGAAAGGTGGCGGTTACGGTAATTGATGTTCAATCCTAATATCCATTTTGTTGCACAGTGATGGACTTTTAAAATTTCTTTGAGGTTTCCCTTGCTTGGCCACCACGTTTAAGAAGCGTATGTTGCTATCGGTACTACGTATCCAGTACACGCAATCAACTTAACCTTCCAGTGGTAGGCCAAAGTAAGGTTTCTTTTAACTTGAAAGAGCGCAATAATTACCTTTTTCGAACGTATTTGACAATTTTCAGACCGGTTTAGGTTTTGATGTACAATGAGCCCTAGATCACGTTGGAGTTCCACTGGTTCCGGAGGACTGCCTATGAGGTTGCCTTTTAGTCTTCTTTTAATGTTTACAATATGAAATTTCTTTGTATTTGGTGTCATCTTATTTTCAGAAAGCCACTTTTCAATGTCTTTTGTTGCTTTGTTCATTTCATCTTGGCTCCGGATTATTGCTTTCAAGTCATCTGCGTACCCTTAACAGGGTAATTCTTTTGTCGTTTCAGGTAAATAATTGTTGAAGAAGAGGAGTAGTAAAGTTTCAAGGATAGATCATTAGGATACTCCGATGGTGACAATTTTTGTGGGACCTTTTCTGATTGATTTGAACATATTGTTGTATCTCAGATAAGTATGAGTTGATTCTAGCTATGAAACTTCAGCCGAGTCCTAGCTCTTCAAGTTTGAGCAGTAGTTTAGCATGTGGGACGGTGTCAAAGGCTTTTGCAAAATCGAGATATAGCACGCTGAGTACTTTCGTGGTTTCGAGATCATTGTATTTATATAATTTGTTAAGAAAATACAATAACTGTTGTGTGGCTGATCGCTTTTTCCCAAAACCGTATTGACTAGGGTGGATTCTTGTCCAAAAAAAATTCATCAAAGATTAATTTTTCAAATACTTTAGAACAGTAACAAAGAAGGCTTATCGGTTAATAGCAAGTAACGTCGGCTTTATTCCTTCTTTGAAAATTGGTGTAACCTGACTAATTTTCCAAAATGTCGGATAATACCTTTTATTTAAGAAAATTTGAAATAGCAGTTTCAAGGATTTACAAAGAGTGCGATGGCATTTTTTCAGAATCAGATTTCCAATATTATCTGGTCCGGTTGATTTGTCCGGATTTAAGTGGCTGATCACTTAATTGTTTTTCAGATATTTTGTCTCGTTCAATCTGCCTCGTGTGTCCGTTGGAATCGTTGTTTTACTTTTGCCGCACACTGATTTGAAGTAATCGTTCAGTAACTCAGCTTTACCGCAGTCTTCGTTGCTTTCTAGCCTTCCAGAGTTCATGGTAGGGGGGAGACTAGGAGCTTTCCGTATACATTTTATATATTTTTGTTTTCTGTTAAACATTCTACCTTCAAGAACGGTTTTCTCAAATTCAGCTAACTAAGTTGTTCTCAGATAATTCGTTAATTGTTTTTCAAGTCATTTCAGTTTGATAAGTTTATGTTTGCTCTTTTGCGGACTGTATTTGCTTTTTTCATCAGGTTAGATGTAAAGCTAGAGATCCAAGGGGGTAGTTTTGGTCGGTGTTGAGTAATTCTTGGTATACAATGGTCATTTTTGTCCCACAGCTATTTGTATATTTGATTTAGCAATACGCTTGGATTACTATAGCAGTACGGATTGAAGGGCATGTAAATAATGTTTTGATTCAATTTCACCCAGTCGGCTTTTTTGAAAGCGTATTTAACCATTGGTGCTTCGAATTCCAATTTTGTTTATATGGACATTAGAATGGTTTTAATTGGTTTATGATTCGAAAAATTTTTGTTTTTAAAACAAATATGGTATGCAAGATTTTCATCGTAGCCGCAATTATTGATAGACTCTGTATTTTTACATCAAACATCATCCACTTGAATATTTGCTAGACTACAGAAGACATATTTAACCAGTTTGGTGAGAAGCTCTGTTTGGTACAAGTTTTGTGAAGACAAAGAGTTCCAGTTTGTTAGAGAAAAGTTAACGTCACACGTAATTATGGCATTTTTACAATCAAGTTGGATAGCCCTTTGGTTGATTTTTAATTAGTAACTTAAAGTCTGAAGCATTCCATAGATATTGGCTAGGATACGGGGCATTATAGACGCAGCATATCAGTATTTTATTTTTTTTATTGACAGTTTAATGGTTTTGTAATCTTGGTGATTGAGATCTATTTGGATGAGCTCATGGGGAATTTCATTATTGATTGCAATGAAGAGTCTACCTTGTTTTGTCTTATTGTCCATCGATAAAGGTCTGTCACTTTGGTAGACCTGATAATTTGTGAGAAAAGTGCGTTGTTTGGAATGTCTGATGTTAGCCAGGGCTCTGTTATGCATACAATGTCGTAGTCAAATGAATTCAAATTGTCAGCAAATTTTGTGCGACGATTTATTTTTAGGATACTTTGAATATTGTATGTGAGCAATGTCAGTGTTGACAATTATATCTCATTTCTCCTTTCGTTTTTTTTATTTGGTTTTCCTAGGGAGCTTTCGTCGAACGAGACCCAGTTTCTGTTTTCATTGATTCCGACACAAAAAAATTCTAAATCTTATATCTTTCTTGTTTAGGTTTTTGTTCTTTTCATCAATAAGTTCTCCACGCGTTTTGAGGCATTCTTTTTGTTTTTTCTTATCGGCGCTCTTTAACTCTAAGTTGGTATAAACCACTTGATTGTATTCTTTTAATTTATAGGTTGATCTTAAAATCATGTCTCGGCTAATAGGGTTTTCGGTGTTTATCAATAACGTTCTCGGTTTCTTTTAACTTTTTCATATTTACCGAGTCGTTGTGCTTTTGTTAATTTTCTATCTTCCACTCTGAGGAGTTCGAGCAAAGTTTCTGTTTTACTGAGATCGGCGTGAAGTCTATCATCGGCCGTGTCAGTGTCTTCCTTGGGTATTTCAACGGATTTTCCGGGTTTCATCTTTCCTAACGATTGTTGGTATGATTTAGTGTCATTTTCACGTCTGTGATCTCAAGTTGCACATTGCTCAGTATTTTGTTGGATTTTTGTTAACTTTTTTGGTCGGTGTTTGCATTTGTTGCTGAAAAGTTTTCAATTGATCATTCGTTCCTTCTTAGAACTTTCTCAGTTGTTGATCTAGCTGATCATTTTGTGTTTGGTTTCGACGTTGGTCAAGAAAATTTGTTTTTTCGAGTTGCTGTTATTTCAGATGTGTAAGAGATTGTCCTTCAATTTGATGAGGACATCAATGTTTTTCTGATCAAACTCGGTACACTCTGGACTAAGGTGGAGTGAATTTTTGCAGATACAACAAACGAAACTGTTATCCGTTTTATTTTTTTTTGCAGGTTGGTGGAACCTGAAGGGACCTTTGACTTAGTTCAATTATCAAAATTGCTTTTCCCGATGGAACCTGACGGGACTTTTTGGAATAATAATCTGATATATAAAAGGATACACTTACAACTTGATAACCTCAAAAACAAATCGCACGATAACAATTTCCATTCCCGTCAGATACATTGGCAGTTATTGATAGGGCAGTCTATTTCTTCAATATTTCCTTTATCCTTGAGTTCTTTGCTGTAATTCTTGTACCAAGTTTTTTTCTTTACCAAGTTTTGAGATTTTTTAGGCCGTTGTCGTTCAAATGATACAGGTCTTTCTTGCTGGAGTATCGTTTTCCAGGCAGATAGTTTGCAGCACCTCTGTTTTTCCACTTGACTGCCTCGTTCTTATTCGGTTTTCACTCGCTAGTGGCTTGAAGAATGTCGTTGACACCTTTCGATCGAGTTTTTTTTTCACGTTCAAGAATTGCTAGAACAAAGACAGTCTTGGCTCGTTCACAGAGAAAGCTCCCAAGATCGATAGTTTTTTCAGCTACTAAACGCACAGGGGTGTCAGTTGGCGTTGTATAGTAGTTAAGGTCGTTACCACCTATGAAGAGGATTATTGTATCAGACAGGTCTTTCGGGGGAGATAGTCGTAAAAGTGATTTGCACTTGCACCAGGTAGCGAAAGGATATTCAGGTTTCCTGCTTGCAGGTTCCTTGTTTGAGAGTCAGCAATTAGGAGATACTTTGAGGATGAGGTTTTGAAGAGACTATATCTGCTTCTTGGGATAGGCATGCAAAATTTTGTCACTAAAATCCTTCCATTGAGGGCCTTCCTTCAAGATTTGTTGATTCATATCATAAAAAACTAATTAATAAGTTTCATATTACAGCAGCTAAAATAAAATGGTTAAAGTTTTCTAACAGTCTCTGGGCACAGGGCCTCTGATTCCGTTTTTTCCCGTAGATATCGTCGTTATCTTTCTGATTTTGTTGCACGTGATGGTTCGGTGCAATTCCGAATGTCCCTCTGGACCTTCCGTTCCCACAATCTTCTTCTAATAAGCACCTTATTGTGTCTTGATGTCACGATAAGAGGCTTCGTTTTTGTTCTGTCCTCAGTGCTTTCGGCAGTACGTTTCAACACCTACTTAGTCGTACTAGGGTTGGTGGCGTCGGTGCGGGTAGACATCATCGGAGGCTTAACTGTTAAAAGCACTACTACTGGCACTGCCAGTGGGGCTTCGGCTAGTTTCCCAACCTAAGGGGCCGGAGCTCCAAGGTTTGGTAGCGCCTGAGATTCCGCCTGATCATTCTTCCGCTTTGCGACGGATTTCATGCAGAAAAACGGAATGAAGAAGAAACGACGTTGAGAGTAGAAGATTTTTTAAATATTTTTTTTTGAAAAATTAATCAGAAGGTCAAAAGTATCATAGTAGCCGAGGTTACAGTCTGCAGTCTCTTCCTCCCGTATTCCAGTCAAAATCCTTGGAATTTTCTAGATATGGAAGTGATAATGATAAAAAAAGATGTCAAATACTGATGTCCTTTCAATCAAAATCGATACGGGTCACGTTTCTTCAATAAGGACACGAAACTCGACACGAGAAAATATAATACACAAGTGTTAAAAATAAAAATAAAATCCTCCAACTTTATTTTGCAATTTAATGTTCCGAGTAAGCAAGCGGCGTTCGCTATCTGTATTGCCGGGGGATTCTCTGTTTTAAAGCAGAGTAGTAGATTCTCTGTTTTAAAGCAGAGTAGTAGATTGACTAAGACTATGAAGAAAATGAAATACCCCCCACGCCGATGAGAGGATGAATTTAAATGCCCCAATAATACGCAACCCGTGTTGGGAGCGGTAGGGAGGGGGTGGAGTCGAGCTCGCGCCAAACTTGCTCACTTTGCCCCTCCATAGGGCTGTTCCCTGAGCCCCCCCCCCCCCGCTGAACGAACCCAAATAATTTTCAACAGGTAAGTTCCGCCGTAGTTTGCCTGTACAAGGCGGGTTGCAACGTAGCCGGTCTCCCAGGGTAACAGGAGGGATGTAAAGGCCCTCCAGCCGCCGCAAAAAGCAGATGGAGGAAAAGAAAGATCGATAGGGGGCCAAAGGTTTCATTGCACTTGAAATAGACTTCTAACTACCATGTTCCACAGTCTCCTCATGGTTTTCCTAGCAAATGATGGTGGTTCATCTTGCTCATAAAGCTTTCTCAGAGCTATGTCTCATGCTTCTTTGAGTGGAACATTTTTATACAAACTCTTCATATCTAGAGATATCAAATTTTCGTTGGACTCAAGACTAAAGCTCTGTAAGGTTTCTCTCACCTCCAGTGAGTTGGTTTCGATGTTTGCGCCCTCAGTTTTCTCAAAGAATTTTAGAGAACCTTGTTCAGGTCAAAATAAGAGCTACCAGGCAAGGAGAGGACCGGTCTCAATGGGGTATTCTATTTATGCACCTTCGCCAACCCAAAAAGCCAGGCGGGCTGACCCCCCAGTAGACCTCATCCTTGTGTAGAGATTCTCACTCAATTCGTCTTTTTTCCTCATAGCCAAAAGTTCCCTATTGATATATTTTTCTATCTTCATAACAATCGAATCACTTGTTCCTGAATAGTAACGCCTGTAATTTTCATTCCAAACCTCTTTTGCGTCGTTACCTGTCAACGCAAACCTGCTCCTTATTTATTCGTCAATCTAAATTCAATAGAATGTTAAGTCATCGACGTGATCAAGCACATTTTCAGTGCTTCCGAAAGATTTGACGAATCGTTAATTGCCGAATACCGAAAACTGCAGCAGGCTGCTGACATAGAGTTGAGGACTCTAGCTACTGTGCTGCACTATTTTCCCGACTGAAATAGAATCTTTAAAACACGTGGCACGAAGAGTCGAACGGCTGGCGAAAAGCGCGAAGCTAAACGACGAAAATTTTAAACAGTACGCAAATCTGAGTCCTAAACCTAAAGAAATCAACAGGCGTGCGCATCGTTCTCTGGCTCTGAGCCCCTTTGAAGATGTCTAAACATAACACCCGTAATCGGGTCAAGTCATTCTCTGATTCTTGCAGTACATGCTGCGAGAAAATCTTGAAAAATGAAAGCTCTTTTGACTGCTTTTGCAGTGGTTGTCGAATGTATCTGAACGAAGACTGCACTGGTCTAAGTGAAGCCGCTGTCAATGGAGTACCAGCCCAAGGAAAAAATGCTCTATTGATACGCAAAAAATGCGTCAAAAAAAACCATCAAGATAAATGGATCAAAGCTGCCCAAAAAACTACAACCTCAAAAGAATTTCGAGAAACTCAAATGAAAACCCTGGAAAACGAAATGTTTTACCTCAAGAAAACAGTGATCAAAATCAAAACGCTGCTAACCACAAAACAACTTGATTCAGATCATCCAACCCAAGCTAGCTTGATTTCCAGTCGCCAAGAACCGCCGCAAGGAACTCGAAGACAATCGCCTACCAGGCATCCCTGAATCAACGGAGAAGTAAGCAAGATTGTGCAAAGAACACGATCTCGACGAAGTTCAAAAGTGTTGACCCATATAAATGTCTATACCTTAATTGGCGATGTCATACACCTCAACCAATTTACCTCCCCCAACCAATTTTCTCCCCTCAACCAATTTTCCTTAGCCGACAACTGACGAAGGAAGAAGCTGATCTACAAAACCTTGCCCTCGTCAGAAGAAGGCAACTCATCATCGACGAATCTGCAGACAGAAAGGACCTGAGAGTCCGCGATACAACTCTGTACATTCGGAAAGGTGGAAATTGATTAAAAGAGAAACTCCCCAAATCGGAAGGACCCAATTGACTAGCAGCGACGATAAATATCCTAGTTTACAATGTCAGAAGTATGCTTGAGTGTCAACGGCGGAAAACCTTCTCCAATGCTAACCAAGAAAAAACCCTTATCAACTCATCTGGCTAAATGAAAATATCTGGCTAACTCTTGGCAGAAAGCATCGGTAACGCTGCATTTTTTCTGACAAACTGGGTTATTCATCGAAATGACAGACCGAGTGATAAAGGCTTGATAAAACATGGTGGCTTACTTATAGCAGTAAACCGAATCAATCCAAGTAGCCAAATCAATTCCGCGTTTCAAGACTGTGTTATCATCCGCATACCTTGAATAAGCCGATTATAATATGCTCCATCTACAGCGCTTCTTCAAACAGTACCTACACATTGGATATCTCAGATCTAGTCGAACTGATAAAATTCCTGAGGCGTAAGCGATTTGAACAAAGTTCTATTTGTTAGTATATAAGTGGAGACATAAATTTTAACTGTCCACACTGGTCGTCAACGACTTCAACTTCTCTAGATTGGCAGTCAATCCTCGATAAACTCTGTTAGTCAAACTTCCAAAAGCCCCTGATGAAAAATCATTAGACGTTCTCCTTAGTAACAAACCGCATTTTGTCACTAGCGTAAAATTTGACAATCGTCTGAGAAGTCTATTCAGTTCCGACCATTTGCCAATCCATGCCAAAGTCTCATTTGTCTATCTATCGATGTACTAGAAGAGGCCCCAAACGAGCTGGACGTAAACAAGGCCAATGAACCAGACAAACTTGCTAAAGCTCTTCTGAAAAACCTCTCAAAGTCACTACCAAAATCACTTCACTTACTGTTCAATGGATTGCAAATAAAGCGATATTTCCAACAAAATGGAAGATCGGGCAATTTGCGCCATTTTTCAAAGACGGGGATAAACAGGACCTATCAAATTACAGGCCAATCAGCCTGCTCTCAGAAGCAACAAAATAGCTGGAGAAACTAATATTTGAGAAACTGGCCCCAATTGTCTACCCAACCCTAACACCAGACCAACACGGTTTGAGACCTAATCGATCGACGATAACAAACGTCATAGAGTATCTACACAAGGTATTTAGCCGCCTAGATATGCCAAATTGCAACTACCTGGACACATTCTACTTGGGATTTCAGAAGGTATTTGACAAATTCTCTTACGGAATCCTCAAGGAGAAATTATCGACTTCTGGAATCGGACAAAATTGTTTATCTCTGATACACAGCTACCTCTCGAACCGGAAGCAAACAATGAGGCTGAATGAATCAATTTGCGGAGAACTAGAAGTCTTCAGCGGCGTTCCCCAGGGCTCTATACTCGGGCCGCTTTTCTTGCTAGTCTCCATAAGTGATCTACTGTCTTGTTTCATGTCCGCAAGGTTTGGTGTCCTGCAGACGACTACAAAATTGTTGGACTCAACCCTTTAATTCTCAACATGGATGTTAGGAGACTTCGGAGGAGGTGCGAGGAAAACTGCATGTCAATGAAACTGACGAAAAGCAACATCCACTATCAAAGGATGAGCTACGATTGCACTCCTCAACTACAGTTTCGAAACCACTGGATTAATGAAAGATCTGGGCATCCTGATATCCGACCCACTCTTGGACGCAACACGCAGAAAAGAGGGCTGAAAAAGCTTTAAACGCTCTCTTCGTACTCAAAAGGAATCTCTCAAAAGCAAATTTCGCGACCAGAAAATTTGCATTTATAGTTGTTGCTCCTGTTATTCGAAATTGTATTAGTAGTAGTAGTAGTAGTAGTAGTAGTAGTAGTAGTAGTAGTTGAGGCTTCTGGGAAGTCACTCTTCACAAGGGTTTATGAGTCCCGTCATTTACATGTTTTAATAACGTCAATCGTGCCAGAAAACAATCTCGGATTTTCGGGCTGGCACACCCCTTCGTGCCTGTGAGAAGGTTTTGTAGAATCTTCAGTGGGTTCTTGCCATTCGGATTGAAGCTTAGTCCACCGATGTTGTAAAATTTTCCAAACAATGTCAAATTCCTTCACGCAACGTTTGGGTTCAGTTCCACTATCAGGTCTTGCAATCACTACAATTATTAATAAGTGAGAAAACATTCTCGGATGACAGGCTTAAAATCAATTTTGAGAATGCGTTAAAATTGTAAATTCAAACAAACGTTTTCGCACATTTTTGTGCTTCTTCAGGTTTTAATACTTCTAAACTATCTGTACAAAATGATCAAAGATCATAAAAAGTGTCATACACATCATTACTTCGAAATTTTAAAAATTCAACCGATCAAAACTTTACAAATATCACTGAAATTATGTAATAACTTTTACGTTACAACTTCAAACATTTTGTCACAAATTTCTGAGAGTTTTCACCCTTTTTGTTTTCACAATTTCGTTTTGTCGCTAATTTTTATGCTAACATGTAAGTTGTCTCAAAATTTTGTTGTTTTAGCCAGAATTTTTTGATTCTGGAACTATAGCCTTAGTGTCAGCTCTCTACTTCTAAGCTCGTCGCGCGTGATAAAGGCCGGTCTCTTTTTCCTAATGTGCAGCTCCTCTAATGTAAGTAACTTGATGCTGCTGGTCACCTGGTCGATTATTTTCCATTTAAACTCAGACCTAACACTCTCAGTACCACACTGCCTAAATGCTGTCCAACTGGGGTATCCTTTTTTTGGTGTTCCTTAATCCTTGTCGTGAGAAGTCGGACTGTCTGGCCAACATAGATGAATTTGCAGCCACAACATTCAAGTCTGTACACCACTTTTGTTTTCAGTTCACTGTAAAAGGAGTATTTAAGAGAGGCCATACAAGTTTTCATTTTCCTTGTCGTGAATATTATCAGCGCATTGGTGATATCGCGCACTTTTTTTGCTAATGTCTGACTGTGATTCCCCTTATATTGGACCATCAAGATGGGTGGTGAATCACTGCTATAACCACAGGGCTTCTTTTTCTCAGCCATGTTCTTTTTGTTTTTGCCCTCGCTGATGATCTCTTCAAGGGCATGGGATGCAACCCGTGACGACCAAATTTCCGAATATTGGTTCCAACCACTGCTCACGGTTGTTTTTCATAGCTTTATCATATTCTTCCCATGTTGACGTACTGCGGAAAACCCGGTGAACAGTTCCTTCAATCACACTTCTCTTGTACTGAAGGGGGGCGCAGCGTCTAAAATTTAGCATGGCACCTGTATCTGTTGGTTTTTGATACCACCCACAGCTAAATTTCCTGCTTTTGTCAATACTAATTTATAAATCAAAAATACCAAATTTCCGTTTGTGTTTGGTGTCTCTATTGTGAACTGTAAATTTGGATGTAGTAAGTTTGCAGCCCGTAGCACTTTTTCAGGATCACCCTTCACTGTTCTCACTATATTGTCAACGTAACGGAGAAATAATTTAGCTTGCTGTATTGACTTATTTTTCTCTCTTATTGAGATGCATTTTCTACAGTACCAGACGGTTTCACTTATATTTCGATACTCATCATCTGATATATCAGCGCATTTTACGTGATACCAGTTCAAACAGCATTCACATTTTACACCTTTGACCTGTACGTGACTTTTTTATTGCACTCGGACATAATCCGTTAGGATCTTTCTCGGGCAAAAGTATTTCGGGAATATCCCTCGATAGTGCAGTTTCGTACTGCTTCAGCCAAAGATTTGCTAAAATAACAGCAAGAGATGCGTCCATTGTCAAACCATCTTTCTCAACGTACCATGTTTCATTGCACTTGAAATGGATTTGACTAACTGCCATGTTCAACAATCTCTTCATGGTTTTCCTAGCAATTGATGGTTGTTCATCTTGCTCATACAGTTTTCTCAAAGCTATATCTATTGGAATATTTTTCAGTGGAACATTTGTGTACAAACTCTTCACATCTAGAGATATCAAATTTTCATTGGGCTCAAGATTAGTGTTCTCGAAGATTTCTCTCGCATCTAGTGAGTTGGTTTCGATGTTTGCGCCCTCAATTTTTTCGAAAAATTTTGCAGGAATCTTCTTCAAGTTATAGTAAGAGCTACCAGGTGGGGAGAGGACCGGTATTAATGGTGTAATCACTTTATGCACTTTCGCCATCCCATAAAGCCTGACAGGCTGCCCCCCAGGGGACCTCATGCTTGTGTAGAGACTCTCACTTATCTCATCTTTTTCCTCATAGCCAACAACTCCTTATTGATTTCTCTTTCTATCTTCAAAACAATCGCATCACTTGTTCTTTTACTTTTGCTGAATTGATTTGAATCTAATGTATCCGTTAACTTGTTTTCGTAGGTGTCCTTTCTCATTACACAAAAACCCACGCCTTTGTCATACGGTAGTGCAACTAATCCATTACTCTTCAGATACTTTCGGGCCTTCTCAACGCCTTTGTCAGATGGTGTTTGTTTCACCCTTTTAGCATAGGCTTTTGCCACAGCTTCGATCTTACAAAGGGCCTCCCTGGGGACTTAACGATTTTTGAGATCGATAGAAAGATGTCAATGTAGGCGAGAAAGTGTGTCTCATTAAATTTAACCCTGACGGGATGTTTCGGCCCTAAGGTCATTACTTGTTGTACTCAAGAAAACAGTGATCAAAATCAAAACGCTGCTAACCACAAAACAATTTGATTCAGATCATCCAACCCAAGCTAGCTTGATTTCCAGTCGCCAAGAACCGCCGCAAGGAACTCGAAGACAATCGCATACCAGGCATCCCTGAATCAACGGAGAAGTAAGCAAGATTGTGCAAAGAACACGATCTCACTTATCTCATCTTTTTCCTCATAGCCAACAACTCCTTATTGATTTCTCTTTCTATCTTCAAAACAATCGCATCACTTGTTCTTTTACTTTTGCTGAATTGATTTGAATCTAATGTATCCGTTAACTTGTTCTCGTAGGTGTCCTTTCTCATTACACAAAAACCCACGCCTTTGTCATAGGGTAGTGCAACTAATCCATTACTCTTCAGATACTTTCGGGCCTTCTCAACGCCTTTGTCAGATGGTGTTTGTTTCACCCTTTTAGCATAGGCTTTTGCCACAGCTTCGATCTTACAAAGGGCCTCCCTGGGGACTTAACGATTTTTGAGATCCGATAGAAAAATGTCAATATAGGCGAGAAAGTGTGTCTCATTAAATTTTTCCCTGACGGGATGTTTCGGCCCTAATGCCAACACTTGTTGTACACAATTTGGTAATTCAACATCATCAAGAGCTCTTACCGAACCGTCACCTTGCTTCCCTAGAGGTCGGTCTTGCCTTTATGATAGTTTCATTAGCTTCTTCCGATGGATATCTATGACTGTTGCTGTTTGTCTTTGTCCCCACAGACTGAAATATTTAATTACCGAAGGCCAAAACTTCTCATCTATACCCCTCTGTACTGCGCCTCTCGCCCTTTCTAGTTTGACTTCAACGTTTTTCTCATCTGTCCTTGCCTTGTTTATCTCCGTTCTTAGAAGTTTTGTCTGAAAACTGTGTACCGCTTGGTTCGAAAACACTCCATTTTTCGGTACCCTGAACCTCCAAAAGTTAGGAATAATGTCGTTTTCTAGACAAACTCTCAAAAATTTAACACGTTGGTTACAGTTGATAAATTTAATATATATGGACGCATAATCACGGACTAATTTCCAAATGAGTTTGTTTTTCAAAGTCCACATCAAGATAGGAGGTGGGTGTACAACTGTCAATGCACAAAAATGTGCGAAAACGTTTGTTTGAATTTACAATTTTAACGCATTCTCAGGTTTGGTCTTATCATACCTTTGTACATTATAAGGAAAACATTTTTTTAAAGGAAAACATCTTAAGTAAAAGAAGATTTTTTAAATATAGGTATCATGAAATTTGCTCATTTCACCTCAATGTTAATGTGATATTCAACATTTGCACATAGACCACATTTACGCGGGAGGGCGCGTTTTGATCAAATTGTTTTTTTTTTTTTCAGATTTAATCAAGCAATGCAAATTGAGAAGCGATTGTGTAAATATGGAGCCGACTGTTATAGGCAAAACCCCGCGCACTTTCAAGAGTTCAAACACCCAACAGGGAACACAAAAAAATTTAAAAGAAGCCTGTGTAATGAAAATTCATCACAAACCGCTAAAAACATAAAATTGGAAGACTACGATTCGCTTAGTTTGAACTTCCATTTTAAACTGACACGTGTTGAAAGATTGCCTGAGAAAACCGATAATAAAGATTCGGTAACGCTAGCTGAGCTCTTAAGGCTGCATTCTTGCTTGCAATCATCTGCTCACTTTAATTACATGTTTGATATTCAATGGCTCTTGTCTCATTATCCAGAGAGTTGCATTAATAAACCATTGCTTATTATACATGGGTTCCAATCGCGGGAAAAAAGTAAGTAATAATTATTAGTAGCGACTCTTGTACATCTGACGAAAGAAGCGCTTTTGTCAATAATACAATCTTCAGCTTTTCTGTTCTTCAGCTAAGTTGATGAATTAATTGACTAATGTAGTAGAAAACGACTTTATTAACGGCGAGGGAAGTTCAATATATTAAGGCGGAAGGTATAAAGAAACGTAAAGCGCAATCGTCATTGGATCATTAGCAATTTTGCTAGCCAATTATGTAGGGAAACGGAAGTGATCTTTCTTAATGAAAAGTGTCAAGGTTTAAATTTGGCCTAGTTGAACCAAATCGTTTCATCCCCTTGTCAACTGTATAATAAGAAGACAACAACCTGAAAAACTGGACTCGCCTGTTCATGCTCCCATATCTCTGTTTCGCTTTTAAGAAGAAGGCCCAGGACGGGATTTTAGAGACAAGCTCATCAAGTTTACCCCTACAGCCGAACTCTCCACTAGAACCTGCGCTTGGCACCCTACCACGGACCCCCAACAAAACTGTACAAAAATAACACTAACCATCTATGATCTGGTCTGGATTCTGGTCTCCTGGTGTGGAAACCGCAGCCTGATCTGGACTTTTGCTCTTCTCATCAGCCCACTTTATCTCCTCTGGGTGAGACCTCGCCTACGTTAGCCACGCAATTGTTTGTCTCTTCCTATTCGACTGTGTTTCTAGCTTTAGCGCTCCATCGTGTGCCGAATGGTTACTCAGTTCTCACCTACTGCTGCTGACCGACGAGAAACCGTATGCATAATCACGACAAGAACTGCGGTCACAATAGTTCAAACTTAACTCAAATCTGTCGTTTTATAACAATTCATTGCTCCTTTTTTTATGTGCTGGTGATATTGAAAGTTATCCCGTTCTCCAGCTATATCGTTCTCCAGTTATATCGTTCTCCAGTTATCCCGTTTTGTCAGAAAACAACGTTGATCAATGTTAAATTATGAGTACTTTCGAGCTATCGCTCATCATCAGCATCTTAAAACACAAAAATATCGAGCTTCAAAAAAGCACCAAACACGTCAAATGAAGAAAAGAGAAAACAAACAAAAAACACACAATAAATCTATTCTGAGGAGGATAGTATCCACACATACAGAACAAGATGCATTCAAAATTTGATAAACGTTGTTTTCTGATATTCACCCATCATGCTCATTCCGTGAAAAATTATCTCGTTCTGAACTGCGGTCACAATAATTCAAACGCAACTCAAATCTGCCGTTTCATAACAATTAATTGCTCCTTTTTTATGTGCTGGTGATATTGAAAGTTATCCCGTTCCCTCTGTTGAGACCTCAGTTGTCTAGATTTGTTAACCCAGCAGATGTCTGTGTTAGCTCGTCTGTTGCTATCTCGCATTTGACCACCGGTGTTGTTGTTGTTGCTGACATTTTTGTAGTTGAAATAAGAGCTTTGACTCCTGGTCTAACCTGGATCAAATTTTCCGGCTCCCCGATGGATAGGCTCGTATAGGCGGGAATCTCGCGGTCCAATCTACCCACTCGCGTTTCCTGTCTCCAGCCATACCTCTGTCACTTTAGCGAGTTCTACTTCCCCTGATACCCCTGTTAGTTTCGATCTCTCTCATACGATGGCCAGTATGACGATATCGGCTGATACCACTCACTAGCTTGAAAGCGCTGTACCGGATCTTTCTGATGCCATGTCTTCGAGAGTTGATACGGTCTGGTTCTTCCCGATTTCCCTTCGTAATGAGTGGTCAGAGTTCGTTTGTCACACCCTAAACAACTGCGCCTTAGCAACTGAAAACCTGAAAAACTGGGCTCGCCTGTTCATGCTCCCTTGATGTATCAAAAACTCATTTGGTCTAACGGTTTTGAAAGACTTTATAAAGCGAACGAACAAAAACGGTAAACTCTCTTCCTACTTAAGTATCCGCAGAGCAAACAAGTAGCAGGTCTTAGCCAACTTGGTAGAGCAGCTGAAGCACTGTGCTATGAAGGCCTCGTGTCCTAAAGTGACGAGTCGCTTATAATTTTCGTAGTCTTCGTCCTGTCGGCGACTCTCCAGTCCTTCCTAGTCAGGATGAATTTCCTCTTGCCTTCCAGTTTGAGATGTTCATAAAGCTATCAAACGTTTCTCCAGCGGAACGGCAGCTGGTCCTTTGCGCTTCTTTCCTGAGAACTTTTTCACGCCGTTGAATGCCCTATTCCTCGGACTGCTGCTACGACGCTAGAGTCTATCAACAGCTTTGCAAACATCCTCGCAGCCTCGAAAGCGTTTTCTAGTCTCTCGGTTACTTGGCAATGCCAATTTCTTTGACAATGCTAAACCCAAAGTTGATGTCAGGCCTATTGCAGTCGGAGAAGTACCCCGAAGGCTCACTGCTATGTGTCTGGCTGAAGCCGCCAGTGCCGAAGCTCGTGCTTTTCTGTGTCTTCACTAGCTTGAATTCGCCTCTAGTGGTGACTCAGAAGCCATCCTTCACGCTACGAAAATCACTGTCTAAAAGTGCTTTTAACATGGTCACCAAGACGTCTGATTTTGAGAACGCTTTCAACACGCTAGACAGCTCTGAAATTCTCTTTCAAGTTCGCAGTCGTCTTCTTGGGCTCTCTGCCTTTGTTGAGTTTGCTTACGGGCGTCAAAGTCGTCTCCTTTTAAAGGATATCAATCTCAACAGCGAGACAGGAGTTCAACAGGGGGACCCGCTAGAGCCTCCCATTTTTGCGGTCACCCTGCACATCCGTGTCGAAACTCTCGGGACGGAAGTCCCTGGTTTCACCCTTAACTGCTGGCATCTTGTTGCTGGTATTTGTGCCGGCGATGTAGACTAGTTGGCTAAGGCCTTCGAAGTTATCACCTTCCATGCTTGCGCCTCGGCCTAAAAGTCAAGCACGGCAATTGAGTTTTGGGTACATGTGGAGTTTTGACAATTGCTGCTCCCATCCCGAGAGCCGCATCTGATGTTTCGAGTGATTTGGTGCTCGCATCCGTGATACTGAGTTATCAATTAAAGCTATGGGCAAGCGCAGCTCGAAAGCCACCAAACGCCGTGAAAAGTGACACTCTGGATGACTCAAAACTCTCCCTTGGCATCACTCACACTTGCCTCGCTGCTCCCAAGCTGACGTAATCTCTCTGCTTCTGCTGCCTTCTCAGCCTGTCGCAGCTCTCCTGCAGGTGTTTGATGAGCTCCTCCGCGATGCCTTTTCTGTCATAGCTGGCTTATCTGTTCCTGATCTCGCCTGGACTCAGTCTTCCTTGACTATCAAGGATGGTGATTTTGGTGTTCAGCAAGACCGCGACCAACACATCACTGCTTTCCTTGGTTCTTCGTGCCAGTCAGCTCATTTGGTCTCGTTTCTCACCGAATGCGTTATCGCCGATACCCCAGAGTTCGTTCGTGCCTCCAATGATTTCCGTGAACAGTCCGGAAGCGCCTATTTATCCTCTTTTACACAAGAAACGTTCCAAGAAAAACTCGAATAGGCCACCTATAACGCTTTCTTGTATCTCTCAGATTCCCGCGAGCAAGCTTGGCTGCAGTCGCTCTCTGCCCTACGCCGGTGCTTGGCTTACAGCTGTCACCATGAAAGGTCTCGGCTTGTACCTACTTACAGCTGAGTTCCAAGCTGCCGTCAAATACCGCATTGGCCTCCCTCTGTTCGCGTCTGCTCGTAGGTGCCCAGTATGTCCTTCTGGCAATCTGGACGTCCTTGGGGACGACGTTTTTGCTTGCGGACGGAATCGTGGCCGGATCTCCGGTCACGGCAGACGAAGGGATGTTAAATTTGAACGCTACCACAGCTGCCCCTCTTGCTCCCTTCAAAGAGCAACGGAATCTAATTCGTGGAGAGCGGTCCAAAACCGGCCACATTTTTGTTCCTACTTGGAATGCTGTCGCTAAGCTGCTTTTGACGTCACCGTGACAGCCCCGTTGCAGTTCTCTCACATGCGGCGGAGACCCCGGGATCAACACATGAAATTCTGAGGACCGAAATTTTGCGAGGACCAAGGAATCACTTTCTTGCCGTTTGCAGTCGAAACGCTCGAGGGTTGGTCCGCCGTGGCCATCAAAACTCAAAGTGGCCGCTATTCTCGCTGACACTAGGCGTACTTGTTCCATGGACGCGCGTGTTTCTCCAGTGCGCCTCCTCCAAAGCCTCTACGTGTGCCTCATGGGAGAAAACGCCACTATGATAGTCTGTCGAGCCATTTAGACCTGTGCAGTTTATTGTTGATTCATTTATCTCTTTCTTTTTTCTTTTCCATTCTTCGTTGGGTGCTCCTTTTTTCTTTCTTGTTTCCCTCTTTTCTCGTGCTTTTTTACCTTCCTGCTGGTGCGATTTCCATTTAATTGAATGTTTTTTATTCATAAGTTTGATGATCAGCCCTTCTAAGGTCTGGGGTTGAGTCTCGGCCGGACCTTGTTTTTTTGCAATTGAAAAATTGACTTTGAGTTTCCAACCGCTATACAATTGTATATTCAACGCAAAATGGACCCTGTAAAACAAAGAAATTTCGAAAAAAAAAGAGTTCTAGGATACAAAACCGATGATGAAAATACGCCTTTATCATCATCACTTGGAATCGTGGAAAATGTATAGGCGGGAAATCATAGTCTAGTGAAAGTACTGTTAGTTACAACAGGTAATATGAAGCTATAAAATTTGAAGAGTTAAAAAAACAAACGGATGAAAAAATCAAAAACTATGGTCAGTCATCCTGCTCGTCTTCCCAAATGCATCCTTTCTACACTTCCGAAAACAATGTTCCCACTCGCTCTCTTCTTTTCACCACACAATCATTGGCTGCATCATGCAACTTTAGCCACCCGAGGGTCACAGTAAACTATCAGTTCGCCTTCTCATTCAGCAACTTTTCCCAAACTTCCACCTTCACCGCAGTTAGGCCTGACAAGTTTACAACACCCGTTTTTTTTACCAAGCATGTTTTAATTGATAGGATGATTTAGTCACGGTGAAAAGCTAATAACAGCGTAAGGTAACTTCATCTTAATTCTTTTGTTGGTTTGATGCGTTCAGTTTCAAGCTATCGCAAGTTATTCTCCTACAGACTGTGGGCTCTAAGTAAATAGAAGAAGCGGGTCCACTGCCGGTAAAGCTGCTCCTGTATAACGACAATGTTTTTCCGTTTTGCGAGAAAAAAGCTTGAAGGACTGGTTGGAAGTTTTGTCGAATATATGGATTGATGGATGAATAACTGGACGTAGTGATGGGTGGCTCTATGTTGGGTGGATGGCTAGGTTGATATATGGCTGGACTAAGTGGTAGTCGGATGGCTGATGGATGTATTAAGGATGGCTAGACGGTCAGTCGGATGAATGGCTGGTTCGATGCGCTTATAGATGGGAGGCTCGATATAGAAATGGCTGGCAAGGTTAATGGATGTCTGGTTGAGTCGATGATTAGATGAATGCAGTGATGACTGAATGGATTGCTTGCTAGATGCGACGGTTGAATGAATTTCCAGAGGTATCGATGGCTTAATGATTGAATGGATGGCTGTCTAGATGGATACAGGGCTTGATGGGTGGATTGCAATGTGTGCTGAATGAAAGGGTTCATTGATAGATAGGTGATATGATGAATCATCATATAGATATTTGGCTGAATAATTGAAGGGCTAGATCGTTGCCAAGATGGCTCGCCGTTTGTTTGGATCACTAGATAGATTGGTGGAAGGATGTTTGCGTGGTGGTTAGATGGATGGATGGACGTATTGACAAATTAATGTCTGGATGATTGAATGGATGGTTGAAAGTTTTTTTATGGTTGGATAATTAAATGACTAGATCGGTGTATAAATGTTTGCATAATGGTTGGCTAGATGGACGGGTTGTTAACTAGATAGAACGATGAATGAATGACTGGTTGAATGGCTGGATAAACGGAGGGATGGCTGAATAATTGGGTTGCTGGCCAGATGGTTTGCTAAATGGAGTGTTAGATGGACGAATGATTGTCTTAATGTATGGATGGCTCGCTGGAATTTTTTGTTGAAATTTTAAGGCATGTTTTTTTCCATAATTTATATCTTTTACCCGCAGTTTATTTTTAAATAAATTGTTTTTTATTCATTTTTGTTTGATACATTTGCTTTTCACCTATCGCGAATTATTCATTCTGGTTCACCTCGTAATCTAGGGAAATTAACCACACTCGCTGAGCCTACAACAGAAAGTCAGACTATGTAAAAGCTTAAACGCGCTCAAGGAAGTTGTATGCGAGTTTTGGAGGGCAAGCTTCTCAAGTCAGCTACCTTTGTGCGATCCTCAATAGAATGTATGCGAGCAGCAAAAGCAACTAGGACTAGACGTCGGATAGACGCGGAATTTTGTTAGAAATTCAACGATCGGGTTTTTTTTTGCTAGAGCGAGAGAGAGAGAATTTAGCTGTAATTTGTTTAGCTGTAATTTTTTCCCTGGTTTCAGTTTCGTTGAGATTATTTTCAACATGAATAGAACTTAGCTTTTTACTTGTTGCTTACCTGAAATGAGATTTCGATTTAAAGGCGTGAGATATATGAATGCCCAGCTCTTTCTGTATATTCTGTCTATCTATGGTTTTACCAAAAGAAACATGTTTTTTTTCGAGTTTGGCAAAAATGTGTGAGCTTTTTTTTCACTTTCAAATGTAGCTTGTGTTCATTGCTCCACTTCTTTACCGGTGAAGTGATGATTTGAAAACTGGGACTGGATTTATCTTATGAAATAGTTTCATCATTATCAGCACCCAACTGCGATACAATTCTTGCAAAAATCCCAACTGCAAGAATAAAAATTTTACAAACCATAAAATATTCAAGTTTGGAAGAAAAACATTTAACTTTTTTTTTGCGCAAAAATTGAGTCCAGTAACAATATCCCAAAAAAATTGAATGGTACGAAACTAAAGTAATGAAGAGGGATGCTCAGAGAAACACCAGACATGATGCATTCAGCTGTAGTGTGATAAACTACGCCGCACCCATCTGGTCGAAACTTGAAATCAAACAAAAACAATTACTTACAACTAGAACTGACTGTCTAAAAATCACAAACATAGATTTTTTTACACAATGAACCCGGACTTCTCCCTCTTCGAGAATGGAATGCTTACCGATTAGTTCTTTCTAGGAAGCCATCTTCCGGAGCGTGCAAATCAAAGAAATTGAAAATCCAAAATCCGTAGAGTGAAAGCAACGAAAAAAATTACGGGAAGCACTTGCATGCAAAAACTGACAGACTACTTTAAAAGCCATCCCAGTAAGTTTTGGGAATTACCATATCTGCAGCGAATTTTCGAGAAGAAAAAAAAACTACAGATTCGACCAAAAATAGGCAAATATATGCTCTGTTTGCAATCTAGGGCCACACGACGATTATCATTTATTCAGCTGTCCATACAACATTTACAAACCCAGATCCGCAAAAATGCCAACTACCAAACTACCAAAAGCTGCAAACTCCTAATTTCTTGAAAATATTAAATTTAAAAAGCAATTGCATGTACAACGTTTATTTTGATTTCAAAAAGTTTTTTGAAATCTATCAGATACAGTTCATCTGTTGTTTAGTTTTTGTTACTGTGTATAAAAAAAGACTATATATTATATTACGTCATATGCAGCCAAACTGTTTTTTTTTTTTGGTTTCAATAGTTCTTTTTTATAAGTTTTTATAGACGTATTTCGATGCGAAACTGCAATCTAAGATTAAAAGGAGTTTGTGTTCAAAAAATTTATCAAACTTCTCGAGCTAATGCGATATCTCGAAAACTAGAAAGGCTTGGACGGTTATTTTATCAAGCAAGCATCGGCAACTTAAAATATCATCTGGTATTTTTAACAGAAGCATCCAATATATCAAGAAGTATTTTTACTAATAGAAGCTATTAGTAAGCAGGTGATGGTTTGATTAGTGCGCTGCTGATTTAGGCCAGTTGCATGAAATGTGTGTGAATTACCCCAACATCTCATTGGCACAAGCTTCTCTGCCAATGCCCTATGGCACACATCACACGAAGATGATGTTACTCCTGTTCAGTAGGTATTCATTTCATTTTCTGTCATGATTTCAGAACTGATTTGCGATCTAATGCTGATTCAAAACAAGTCTAATCCATGTTGTATGAAACAATTTTTATTTTAGTCCATTACAGTCCTCATTTCAAGCAATTTCATCAAAAAAAAACAGTTGATAGGATTTCTGTTTGATAAAAAAAACCGGTATTATGAAAATTCTTGTTTTATAGAAACAGGTTTTTTAAAAAATCAATTTTTTAGTGTAGATTTTTTTTTTTGAAACGCTTTGGAAAATTTTTTCTCTTTCAAAAAATTTTGTTCTCTAAAACTTAGTTTTTCTCAAAAACTATTCTACTGATTTTCAGAAAAATGGTACCAATGAGAATTCCGCCCATTCCGCTGTGTGCCTGTCTAATCCTCAAAGCTGCTTTTACCTTTCAGCCTTCGAAAAAGTGTGTGGGAGCGCGCAGAAAAAACGCGTTTTTTGGTCAAAATGTTTCGAAAACGCCTAAAAATGCCTTTTCTGGCCTTTTTTTTTCAAAATTTTGCCTCCGGCACAAATTTTGGTGGCCAAAACAGGGTCTTTTTTTTATCGTTTTGAGAGGGCTGGAAAAATCAATTTGGTCGACCCAAAAGAAAAGGTCGAGAAAATTTTTGAAGTTTGTTTGAAAATCCGCCACCTCGAGAAAATCCTAGATCCGCACCTGCTCCCATAATTGAAATTTCGGATTCAATGGGAGAAGGAGTTGTGGGAAGATCACCTCCATAAACGGTTATGCCCAAATTTTTCACACAAAAGTTATGACTCTTGGAATAGTCAACTTCTTCGTTTTTTGACCGCTTTTTGCTTGTCTCGAAAATAATTCAATCTGATATCAAGGATTTAATCGAGGCAACAGATTGTGTGAAGCCTCCTTGCATCAGATGCTATGCCATAAAAATTGTACTAAAAATTATATTTCTGGCATAATTCCAAAATCAAAAAATTTTTCACGCATATTTTAATAGAGCAACAACAAAGGTTTTTGGTAAAACCCAATTTTTAAATTTTTGAAATTATCTACTTCATCTGTATCAGTCAAAATATTCAAAAATTATCAATCAGGCACCTCCAGCTTTAGCTGGGCCTTGAGTTTCTTTACACAAGAAATTATAGCCCTCGATTTTTAACCGATTTTTTAAGCCTATTCGATTTTTTAACCGTTTTTTGAAATTTTTTGACTTTTCTCCAAAATTATCCTCCAGAATCTGAAGTTTTGGTTTCAACGGTTGGAGCGAGTTGTAAAAAGATTGCCTGCATAATCGGTTACAAACCTTTTTTTTTTACTCAAAAATTATGACCCTCGGAAATGTCAAATTTTAGAGTTTTTTACCGTTTTTTGAAACTTCTATCAAAAACTACCCTCATAAATCTGAGGTTTTGGTTTCAATGGGTGGAACGGGTTGTGGAAGGATCTCCTTTATGAGCGCGGCCCGTTTACGGCCAATTTTTTACAAAAAAAGTTAGACCATCGGAAAAATTTCGAATCCTTTGAAACTTTTTGACTTTTCTCAAAAACTGCCCGTGCAAATCTGAGTTTTCGATTTCAATCGAAAATACGGGTTATGGGAAGCTCCTCTATTTAAGCGGATCAGCCCAATTTTTCTAACAAGAAAAATTTCTGTGACTTTTTGATTGTTTTTCTATTATTTTGACTTCTCTCGAAAACTAGCCTACCAAATCTGAGATATTGATTTCAATAAGTGAACTGGTTGGAATAGGCTTTCCTGCATAAGCCGATACGAGCAAATTATCTTACACGGAAAGTATTCGCCCTCGGAAAAGTAAAATTTTCAATTTCTTGGCTGTTATTTTTCATTTTTTTAAAACTTTTCTCGAAAACAAGCCTCCCGAATCTGAGATATTGGTTTCATAGGATAGAGTGATTTGTGAAAAGCTCAGTGCATAAACGGTTATGCCCAATTTTTTTACTGAAAAAGTTGTGATCCTCGGAAAAATTAATTTTTTTGGTTTTCGACCTTTTTTTGCAGGTATTTTAATTGTCTTGGAAACTGCTTCGCCAAATATGAGATTTTGGTTTCATTTTAAAGAGAAAGGGTTGTGCGAAGCTCTTCTGTGTAAGCGTTCAAGTCAATTTTTCTTTCACAATAATTTGTGGCCTTTCAAATTCAATGTTTTGGTTTTTTGTCCGTTTTTTGAAATTTTTTGGCTGCTCGAAAACAGCTCAATCTGATATCATGTGTTTAATCGAAGCAAAATGATGCGGGAAGCCTCAGTGCATAAGATGCTACGCCTTAAAATTTGTACAAAAAATATGCTTGGGAAAATTTCCAAAATCACTAAAATTTTCACTCATGTTTTAATAGAGCAACAACCAAGGTTTTAGGTGAAGCCCAGTTTTTAACTTATTGAAATTACCTATTCCATCCTGCATCATTACAACCAGTTTGAAATTTTCAAACAGGTACCCTTTATTTTAGCTGGGCCGCTAGTTGAAGTTGTAAACGAACCAGAAGAGAATTCTATCTTTTTTAGTGTTCATTCAATTTTTGTAATCGAAAAGAAACAGCCTTCTTGTGATAATCTACCATTGAAGCTAATGATTTTTTTCCATTCATGAAAACTTAAGGAGAAAAAAGCTGTACTGGCTGGTCCATCTTTTCATTGAATAAAACGAAATGACACCCGTCTGTTGCAGGCGAGGGATTGCGCGTTGTAATACACACCGCCAACATGGTTCCAAATGACTGGGCTCAAAAGACTCAGGGCGTCTGGACCAGTCCACTTTTACCTCCGCTTGATGACCAGTCAAGTAGTGCAGAAACTACGAGTTCATCAACTACAATCAATTCTGAATCGAGAAATAGATTTCAACACGACTTGCTAGATTATTTGCGGGCATACAAATTGAATTCTTTGAATAGCTGGATTGAAACTGTAAAAAGCCACGATTGTTCGGCTGTGAAGGTGCGATTGGTCGGGTCAGTTCCAGGCAGATTTTCAGGTGATTCCATTCAAAAATGGGGACACATGAGGTTGAGAAATCTCTTAGAGCAGGTTAAAAGTTTTATTTTAAACATAGTTTTAGTTTTTTTTGAATTGATTCAAAGAAAATCGTTATTAAGAGTTATGAACCTAGTGAGTACTCTTATATAGGTCTTGCTGATTTTTTTTCAGGAAAAATTCTAAAAATTTTTTGACGCTCAATATTGATTTTTTGCGGTTTGACTTGTGATTTCTTTTAAGTAAAGTTAGCCTAATTGTAAGATAAAGTTATTAAATAGTTTCGGAAGCTGTAAATGATCATGACTGATATTCAATCCAACAATGTCTCAAATCCTGATACCCATTCAAACACCCTATCAGAAACCCATTTCGAAGCCGTAGACAATATTTCCACGCTAAAATACGAAGGGCAGACACCCAAAGTCGAGCTGGAAACGAGTATGTACAGTTCTGAGTCGAGCCACAAACGAGTATGTACAGTTCTGAGTCCCATCGAACAGGAAACTTCAGAGGATAACAACCTAGTGCAGCTCATCCAGACAACCATCAAAGTATCGATCAACGATATAATCTGAAACATGAGATGAAAGAGTGAATGGCAAATATGATCAATGGTGCTACAGAAGACATGAAGAAACAAGTTCTCTCTGAAGTAAAAAAAAACAGCTATGCTCCCAAGAAAGTTGCTGCAACCTCAAAAGCCTATCTGAAGCCGAGTTGTTGGAAAGCTACTACAGAAGGGAAAATGTTCTCGTTATCGGAATAGCCATCAACGCGGAAATTGGGAGCCATGAATCATTGGAAGAGACGACAAATAAAGTACTGAACATTGCAAATGAGATTGGAGCAAAGATCACCAAGCCGGATATATCAATTGCCTATCGACCACCGGGTCGAAAAAAAAACCATCATTGTTTGTTTTTGTCGAGTTGCAAAAGTGGATCTCTTGAAAAAGAAGCGCCAACTGAACAGATGTTGAAATATTCGAAGATTTAACAGAGGCGAGACTCAATTTCCTCAAACTGATGAAAACTGACAAGCGAATTGCGGCGGCTTGCTCCAAAGAGGAAAGTGTCTTCTTCCAGAACAGAAATGATAATTATACCAAAAAAAAATAACCGGGCTGTATGAAGGCGGTCATCTACTTGATTATAGTTTTGATGATGTTTTGAGTTGCTTTACTGGTGTTTTTTTTTACCAAGTGGAGGCCCTCTCCGAAACGAAAATTTTCTTTTCTACACATGAATGTTCGCTCTCTGAAAGGTCATCTTTAAGATCTGGAAGCATTAGTATACAGTTTTGAGTCTCCGCCTTCCATTTTATGCTTATCAGAAACTTGGTTAACAGAAAATGATGATTGTAAATGCTGTCTCATTGACAGCTATAATAAATTCGCATTTTACTATCGGAAAAACGTGTTTGTGTCGTTATGATACAAATACGCTCTGACTTTAAGTTTTTGAAATCAATACCCACTCGCATCGAGAAATGCGTTGTAGTGACAATTGAAAAAGATAACTATCAGTTTAAAGTTGCCGAGATGTACAACTCTTCTATAATGAACGAAAACGGTTTTATCGATCATTTAGATGATTTTCTGGAAGATAACACTTCGCCGTCGTTACCATTTATGATCTGTGGTGATTATAATATCGATATTTTTAACATTAATCAGCTATCCAAAAACTAACTGAGCTGTATTTTCTCTAATGACTTTAAAATAGGTGGTACAAAAGTTACTGAAACATTAAATACCTGTCTATATCATTTCATTTTTTCATTAAATTTAAATCAAATGGATCCTCATATTTTAGAGTACCAAAGTTTTTCCGATCATTGTCCGATCCTATTATATTGGACTCAACCTAGTTTAAATAAAAACGGGGAAAATCAATCTTTTCGTGACCTACAATTTGTTAAAGATAAACAATCACCTGCCATGTATATAGCGATTTGCAATCCTAATTAGAAGAAATTGAAGTTGCAGTTTACTATAATTCTGACCCTTCTTCGTCATTTAACAATTTTGCCGCAGTTTAAATAAAATTACTACATATTATGCACCCATGCGAATAAACACAAATACGGAGTGCAGTTATGGAAAAATCAACCGAACAACCTATTTTTACCAGATAATTTCAAACAATTGCGAGTGAAGCTGGAAAACGAAATAAAGTGGGCAAAAAGAAAATACAATCATTAGAAATTTTCTGCTTGTATAGGAGTCTAAAAGTTTTTTTAAACTACTAAATGTTTTAAGCGGGAAAAAAACATAAATTATACCGATGCGCCAATACTGGAATCGTGTCTGCAGCACTGCAATACTCATTAACATTTGATGTTGCTGAAAAATGCAATAGTTGTTTTTTTTCAGAAATTGGCACTGACCTTAAAAAGAACACGGGTTGTCTACAATCAACATATTTGAGCCAAGCTGAGCCTTCTGTATTTTTTGTATACAGTAACAGAGCTCGATCTTCTGGCAATAATCCATAATCTCGATAATAAATCATCATCGGGATATGACAAGATCAACAACATGTTAGGTTAAATAATCGGCACCTGCTACCGTTCCTTAATTAACTTCGCTCATTAACAAATCCCTCCTGTAAGGCGTTTTCCCCGATAGATTAAAAAGAGCAAAAATTATCACAACAAGGGATCTAGGGTTGATGAAAACAATTACTGACCAATATTGCTCTTGATTGTCTGATTAAAATCCTTGAAAGAACCATGTTCACTATATAATACAATTATCACGAAAATTTCTCTGACTGTTTGCCGACAATCAGAGCGAAGCAAATTACGATTGACGCACTTGTTGATTTTACTGAAAAAATGCAGTCATGCCACAAGCAAAATAAAATTACTTTTTTAATTTGAAAAAAAAGCATTTGATACAATAGAACATCCCCTTTTATTACAATAAGGCATTGGAATCATAAGGCATTGGAATCATAAGGATCTTTTTAGGTCCTTTACTGTTTCTTATTTTCATAAATAACCTACCTCATGTCTGTAAATTGTCTGAAATTGTTCTTTTTGCGGTTGACACCAATGAAACTGGATTGGGAAAAGCAGAATCTTTGATTAATGAGGACATCTTTAAACTGAATAATTGGCTTAATGTCAATAAACTGATTATAAATATGGATAAAACAGTACAAATGAATTTAAAGTCCTCCAGTTCGATGACTTTTCAATTAAACATTTGTGATATAAAAACTGAACCGATTTGTAAGTATTTGGGGGTGTACGTTGATTAAAAACCATCTTTTGTGTCCCATGTAGACCATGTAAAAATGCGATTAGCAAAACAATCAGGCATTATTTCAAAGCTACGTTTTTATGCAACTCGACATCAGCTTTTAGCTTACTATCGTAGTAACATCAAAACAACATCCAGTATGGCATTCTTTTTATAAGGTTGTCTTAGTTTTACCTCCGTGCTGCTAATTTTTATGCTACAGAAAAAGATATTGAAATTGATATATTTTAGAAAACGTGGTGACCACTCAGAAGACAGTTTCGTGAAAAATCAACTGCTAACAGTGCATGAGCTTCATACTGAAATTAGTACTACGATTGATAAATAATCTCCAGAGTGGATAATTTATTCAGTTTGAAAATCCAATACAAGAAATTCGTAGGGGTGAATTAAACCTGCTGAAAGAAACAGTTAGGAAAAAACGTTTTGAAAGGCAATCAGTAATTCAACGGATATTCAGGCTTTTGAATCTGCTTAAGACGAGGGGCTAACTGGAAGAAGGATAAGAAATTGCGATCATAACGAAAATGAAGATTTTTTATAATAACTTTAAAAATGGATACCTGCTAAGCAACAACGACCTGGCAACTCTCAGGTGTGTAATTTTTGAATGGTATAGGGTTAATGACTGTGGGTTGCGTATTATGAGGAAAAGAATGACGTTCCAGAGTCTCTTAGTTTTAGAGATATGACGATGTTTGTGATTTTTTTTTGATATTTCTCAATATTTTTGTCCAACAAAACTTAGAAAAATTTTCAAAAAAAAACAAAAAATTTTGATGTCAGTGTACAGCCAGTGGGATCTGGGGACAAAACATTGGTTGTAGCGCTGTTTGTACGCATTAAACATTTTTCATGATGCTATCTACTATAGGCATCTACCATACCATTTGCTTTTCAAGAGCAGCTGTTAGTAGACTCTCATGGTCTCGTTAGTTGTCACTTCCGATAAGAACTTTATGATTTATTTTTTCTTCTGTAAATAAATATAACTACCTATCGGAAAAATATACATTTTTTTCTTTTCTATCTGTGAATTTCCATTGTTAAAGGAAGGCAAACTTCACTATCGAACAGCAAAAGTGTAAAAGTCACGAAAAACGTGATCGAATTCTGATTTCGAAAATGTAAATTAATAATCAGATTTCCCAGCGAAATAGATGTTTTACGTATTGATCCATTTTTCTCAAATTGGGTTAAGTTTTGACAAAAATGTCTCTATCGTAAATTGTTCTATAAATTCAAAGAGCTTTAAGGCCATCTATTTTTTTTCTTTGAAATTCAAAAGTTGAAGGCTCTTGAAAAATCAAGTCAGTTTTTTTCAGTTTCCATTACTCTTTTCCAACTGTCTGGTCTTGTTTAGAATAAGGGGCATATATCGACGGAGAAGACTGACTCAATGTCAGTGGTGGCCCAGTTCAGCTCGATCGGGTCTCTGGGTGCCTCTGCGGACAAGTGGCTCACCTCCGAATTCCTCCATAGTCTCTCTTCCCCCCGCCTGTCGCCTCAAAGTGAGTCATCGCATCGGTACTGTTTACACTCGCTGCTTTTGGATAATGCGCGTGCTAGAACTGAACACTATGAAAGAAGATAGCGAAATTTCAGCCTCACGTGCTTGTTGATATAGTTCCAAACTATAATTACTAATTAATGTTACAGATCTAACAGCAAAGTTTTGGCATAGGTTTTCGAACTCGTACCGTTTGTAATAATCCTTAACTAGCATTTATGTGCTCTACAGCCTATTGGACTCAAATAAACATGCAAATTTTTTATTTACTTGGCACTATTTTGCTTGTCGCGTGTCTCTGTAGTGATTGTCGCATGATAGCTGCCTGTAGACCTTTCAAATGAAAGCGCCTACAGCGGTGTGCTGCTGCGGATTAAGAATAATAGTGTGTTGGATGTTAAACAGGAGGATCGAGTCAAAGGGCAGAGTTGAAGCTGGTGTTTCCTTCTGTGGATGATGTCAGATGCAGTCTAGAAGGATATGCAGGCGGAACATGTCTACCCTACAGTTCACAGGTTAACAAAATTATGTTACTTTCACAAGCTAACCAATTGGTGGGGCAAGTTTATTTTTGTTGATCGAAATTGGGCAAGTTTATATTGATCTTTTTCCGACATGTTTTCGAAGTAACTCAAATATTCACCAGCCTGGCACCTCTATTTGTTAATGAGCATGCTTTACTTTTATTCTAGCAAAAAGGATGCACATAAGTGGGCACTCCTGACTTTCGTGTTTTATGAAAACGATTTTTTTGAAAAAAAAATAAGAAAATATTAGAATGTTAGCTCTTTACAGATTGAATGCAAAATTGAAGCAAATTTTATACATACAGTTCTTGGAGTGTTAAAATTTTGTTGTCGTAAAAAGCTTCGGTAATAGCTTCAAATTTTTTTTGAAATAATTTTTTCTTATAATTTAACGTTGGCGCAGTAAGATTGAATTTAGTGGTTCATAGTTTGTTCCTCCATACACAAGTAAGCCATATTGAATAATTGGCTTAATATTTTAGTTAAAATTTTTGAGCAAAACAGTTTTCGGTACATGGTGTCTCATTTTCGATATAACGCCGCAATTTCGACCTAGTTTTGATTTGTTTTTTTTTCTCTGTGACTGATTGAGGTAAGTTTCTGGTCTACACTAACACCGAGATATTCGCCCGAAACTTTAGGGTAAATTGTATCAGTTTGAAGCTCAACAAAGAAATTAGAAGTACTTCGGTTTCTTTTCAAACCTACCAGAGTTGTTTTTATCAGAATTTAAGGTTAGTTTTTTGTATTGAAGCCATACTGTCATATTTGATAAATCATCCTGGAAAACTTTAAAAACTGAGCTGTCACAAATAACGTTGGTGTCATCCGCGAAAATGTAAACATTCAATTGTGATGCGATCTTTAGCATATGGTTAAAGTATATTTAATAAACGAGAAGAACGAGGACTGATCCCTGGTGGACTCCCGGTTTAACAGACAACGAATCAGATTGACAATTATTCACGAAAACGCACTGATAGTGTTCAGATAGATAACTTTCAAATCAATTGTTGCATATGCCTCTTATCCCATTACTATCTAATTTTTGAGCAGAATTTTGTGGTCAAGTGTATCAAGAGTTTTTTTTAGATCTTTGATAAGACTGCATTTATTATTTTCATCTACACCTGACTTTTTGGCTAGTTCAGCTAGAGCATCAATTAAAGCAATTTTTTCCGGAAACCGAGTTGGCGTTCATAGAGGACTCCAAAATTTTCTAGGTAATTAAACAACCTTCAGCGCATTACCTAATCATCAATTTTGCTGGAACTACTTAAAAGTGAAATGGGGCGGTAGTTACTCAGGTCTAGTTTACTCTTAGATTGATTGAAAGCTTAAACTTTTGCATATTTTAGAGAATCGGGGAAAGCACCACTGATAATTGAAAGATACGTTAGGTAAGGAGCAACTTTATTGCAGCTTTTTATCTGGAGCACATTACTTAGTTCATCAATATCGGCGGTATGTTTTGGTTTCAATTTTTTAATCACA
Source organism: Symsagittifera roscoffensis (assembly GCF_963678635.1). Taxonomy (NCBI): domain Eukaryota; kingdom Metazoa; phylum Xenacoelomorpha; order Acoela; family Convolutidae; genus Symsagittifera; species Symsagittifera roscoffensis. The sequence goes on along the minus strand of NC_087071.1, from coordinate 23,983,268 downwards.
TTAACTATTTCTTAAAGAGCAGCTGAACAAATACATTGAGTGGTTACTAGGTTCCATACCGTCGCATTGATCAGTGTTGTTGATACTTTAGGCAAGTTTCGAAGCTATTGTTGCAAAATAAATTATTAAGGGGAGCAGACAGTACAGTTGGCTCCGACACTGTTTCCCCACTAATATTTAGTGCTGCAATATTCGTAGCCTTTTCTGTGTTATTACTTATACTCCCGCTTTCTATATTCTTTGTTACTGATTAAATTTAACAACATCTGCGTAATTTGAGTGAACAAGATTTGAGTAGTTTCTGTTCAGGTGGCTAATAAGCAGCCGTGGCTCACTTCTTTCATGCACAGGTGGATGAGTGTGAGGAGAGGGCGGTCCAGAGCATGTCCTCACATCAAAACATACGCTGCCATCTCTAGTGACAATCAAGTGAGTATAATCATATAGTTCTAAGCAAGGTTATAGGGCAACCTTTAGAAAGTTTCGATAAAATTTAGTCGTATTCAGTCAAATGTCTTGAATTTCTTTTGGAGCTTTTTGTCAGCAAGGTAGGCGTTTTTTTTCGCTCCGACTAAGGCGCGGTAGTTTTTAATGAAATTTTTGCCTTGAAGTTGCTCAGAAAGAATGCGAACATAATTTTGAAAATTTGGATTAAGTTTCCACTAATGTCACTTTTAGTTTTAATAATTTATTAATTGGACAACGTATCAAGTTTTCGAAATATAGATGAGTTTATCGGTGACCTTGCAACTTAATCAGTGGTTTTTAGCTTGAAAGATTTTTTTGTACTGAAGTAAATGAAAACCCGGGTTGATCGAAAATGCTTGTCAGTTTCATACGGTTTCATAGACTGAAAAAATTGCATAAACAGAGCAAAATAAGCATGTTTTCCTTTCTATGAAATTTTGTTTTCCTTTCTTGTTTTCCTTTCTATGGCATTTTTTTGCCACACTCTGGAATTAAATAAGAAGTTTTTGCCATACTTTATATCACAAAAGTTGTGTGAAATAAGCTTGTTTTCATACGAGGAGTCTATGGAAAAAATGCTTATCATACAATTTCATTGTACAAAAGAATGTCTTTTATACATTTTTTTATACTTTCTTTTATACAATGAAATTGTATGATAAGCATTTTTTCCATACTATCAGATTTTATGATAATCATTTTTTCCATAGACTCCTCATATGAAACTGTATGATAAGCATTTTTCTTGAATGGACGTCAGCCCGGGAAAGGGATTTTGACGGCACAATGAACAGTTATAGTTTAGTTAGCTTTAATATGATTCGTCGACTGAAAAGTACATTCCGTAGTTGAATGAAACTTATTGTAGGAAGTTGCAATAAGTTGGAACAGACGGAAGTAAGTAAAAAGAGCAATCGGCCAAATTTTAATCATTTTTGCATGCAAATTTGAGTTTTTTTGGTGACCTTGAGACATGAATTCAGTCTGTTTCCAGGAGAATTTTGAAAATGAGATTTCAGTATAATTATTAGCAAAAAGTTTGGACAGACAAAAATAATTGAAAAGAGCAAATGTCTTTTTTCAGACAATTTTTGCATGCAAAAGCTGATTTTTCAGACAAAAAATATGTCTCAGTGTCGCCTAAATTTTCAAATTTGCATGCAAAAATTGCTCAAAATTGGCAGATTGCTCTTTTTAATTATTTGTCTGTCCGAACTTTTTGCAACTTTCTATATAACAGTCATTTGAAAATTTAAGACGCTGCCGATCAAATTGTTTTAAGCAATGTGTCATCCCCATTTGCTACAATTGAAAGTAAAGCTCTTAAGTCTGCGCACGTTAGCTTCATTTTCAGCTTATTTGAGCATTTTTAAATTGAATTTAGGCATAAATTGTGATTGTGTTTCATTTTATGTATCTTCAGCACCTGAAGTGGCTTCTGCTCACGAGTGCCAATTTATCGAAGGCGGCATGGGGTTTGCTGGAGAAAAACGGATCCCAACTGATGATCAGATCATACGAACTTGGAGTGCTCTTCACTCCACAAGAGAGCGACCAGAAAATGAGCACGAGCTTGTTGCCATTTGACTATCCCTTGCAAAAGTACTCACCAAACGATAAACCATGGATTGTGAATGAGAACCACGATACGTTGCCCGACTCACATGGAAATATTTGGTGTCCTAACTCTTGAGTTGATTTGAAAACGAGAAAATCTGGATTTTGAACCAGTTTATGCGAATAATTGAGAAGATTGAGAAACCCAAAGATCAGAATTAGGTGTAAACTTGTCAACTCAACAATTTTTACTCATTCTATATTTTAACTGATTAAATAACTGCAATAAAGCTCTGTTTTTTTTCTGTTTTAGTAAGTAACGGCTATTTTCATGATCAAGGTTTTGTCAATGTTCATATCATGGTCTTAAAACAATCTACTTGCTAAGCTTTTGTTTTTGAAGTATCAATACGCATCGATTGCCAAGTAAACGAGAGCCGGATATTATTCAACTAGCACAGAAAGTTCCGCCGATAGTCTTAAAAAGTTTTTCAAATTAATCGTCTTTTCTGCGTAGAGAGATGAAAGTATCCGAACGAAAAACTAGAACTTAAAAACCAGTAATTTAGAAAAATTTATGTGAAAACTGACTAGAAAAACAAACAAAAAATGTCAGTTTTCACAGAAATTTTTCTAATTTACTGGTTTTTAGGTTCTAGTTTTTCGTTCGGATACTTTCATCTTTCTACGCAGAAAAGACGATTAATTTGAAAAACTTTTTAAGACTATCGGCGGAATTTTCTGTGCTAGTTGAATAATAGCGTAAAAAAACTGAAATTAAACTATTAACACATGCTATTGTAAACTTACCCAGTCCTTAAAAGTTAAAAATATTTTTTGGCTTGCAATTAGCAAGCTTTATCAAGTTGGAATACAGACTTTTATCTAGTTAACAAGTGTAACAAAATCAGTTTAAGCAATTAGCTCGGCTGTTAGCCACAGCCAAGGTAGCTGATAGCAACAGAACAGAATAGCGGTAAATAGATTCTTTTATGATCATGTCTGCCTTTTAAAAGGTTCCAATCGAATTGTTGTTGATTGTAAGTCAATGATGTGATTTACAACTCATTTTTCACTTGGTATTTTTTCGCTTTTTTCACCGTTTTTTTTTCGGCTTAAAGTGTTTCGGCTAATGAAGATCTGTTTACACAAACAACCATAGCTTGTGTTATAGTATGAACTGTCATTTTTTCCAATCTAAGTCGCAAATATTGTTGCGACAAAATAATCATTTTGATCCAGCTATTAAGAACAGCCAGTTCTAAGGATTTTAACCTAGACTATTATATTACTAATATCACTTTAGCTTCAAGGTATCATGGATCTGTAGCGTAGAGGTAGGGAAGGAAACCAACAACTAAATAAGAGGATTCGAAACGGATTGAAAAACTTTATAGCTCAATGTTTTTTTTTGGCTCACCAGTCCTCTACCCAAGTCTTATCTGCTCAGTATCATCTTGGTGAACTTTGTTTTAATGCTTATTTCACAATGGCAGTCTAATTTTTCTTAAATTCACCAGCTTTCCAGACTTACGATGAAAAAATTCTCTTAAATATTTTTCAATTCAACTTTTTTTTAATTCGATTTTTTTTGACCTAGCTGTCAAGCCATTTTTTTTTGTATCGGAAGTGGAGCAAAGCTCTGCTGTGTCTCACTAATGTGACGAATTTTTGAAAAGTTTTCAATGTTCGAATCACGACTAAACAGGCCTAAAGTTGATAACTCACCTGAACCATTCCTCGTAATCTTCCTGGTACCTGGGTGTGCGTGTAGAACAAAACCCGAATATCGAGCTCTCCATCTTTCACACTGTCGGGTCAGAACAATGAGCTCGAAATTAATTACGTATTTAATCTTCAACGCTAGAAAATTTTCGTGTTATAATCCAAAAGTCTAATCTGTTTTCCAGATAGCAATGGATTTTATCTTTTACGCTTTATCAGTAGTTTCTTAGGCTCACACATTTTTTCTACATTTGAAAGTTAAGCTGTAGTTTGTTTATTCGCCAACTAAGTTATTTTTTTTCGGTTAAACTGGTTCCGGTTTGTCATATCGGCCAAGTCAACATAAGTATTTGAAATGCTAAATTTTAGCTAGCTTAAGTAGTGATAAGTCATTAAAAATAAGATTTTTACACACTCGGAGCTAAGTGTCATATGACAGTATCTAGTGTTTTCCCAATCTAAATGGCAGATAATGGTGCTCATTAAGTGTGACTTCTTTGCAACTTTTTTTTTGGTTTTACCTTTGCTCCCGAGCATTAAATTTTGTATCTTGCGCATTGGTGGCTAATTCTTGTTTGGTAAAATATGAAATCTTATGGTATACATTTCGTGAATTAATTTAAAACGCCTAAAAAAAAATTTTCACTTGGCAGATATTTTTTTTCTCGAGATTCACCGAAGTTTAAATAAGAGGTAATTTTGATCAAAATTTTGGACTAATTACGTTTTCTTGGAAACTACTTTAACAAATCTGAGATAGAGGATGCAATCAATGGAGCGTTATTTAAAGATCAGCCTCACCGTTTTTCGGAAAGTTCGTTTTCTCAAATAGATTGTGTTCACGCAAATTTTAACTGTATCGACAATGTTGCAAAGCTCCACCTGTCTCCGAAACGTTACATCGGCAGTATTCCAGGAAGAAAAGATATAATTTCAGGTAAATCAGCCGAGAAACAAAAGCAAAAAAAACCCAAACTGAATTAAATGAACTTCAACATAACGTAAACAAACAACTATTACAAAAAAAAAACATTTTACAGTTTTTAGTTTTCTCCGTCCATGCTATAGCTGAAACAAAAAAAAATAACGTAAAGAGACAATAATAACAAAAAGAACATTTATATATCAGCTTTAAGTTTTCTTTGCGCATGCTATAGCTGAAACAATAAAACTACAGATAAATGCTACCAACTAGTCCACTGAAAAATTTACAAGACATGAGCTTCATAACAATTTTTTATCAAATCCGGAACAAACTTAAAAAGGCTCGAGTTAATTTAAAAATTTTAACGTTTAAAGTAACTTTTAACTTAGTATATTGCCTCACTCTTATAATTGCGGTAAAGAAACCAAAAATCTGATAAAGTTAGAAACTTTTTTCTTTTTCTCGAATACTCTGCGAAATCTGAGGCTAAGGGTTTAACCGACAGAATAGATTGGGAATCTTTGCTGCTCAACTGGTGTCGGTCTCTTTTTTTGATAAAATTTTTTAAAAAATTGTCGCCTTGAAAATGACAATTGTGAGTTTGTTCTCGTTTTTTTTTCAAAATTTTTTGACTTCCAGAGTTTTTTCGATAGAACGAATTGATTTCATAATAGTTGCCGCTAGATCAGCGATGCTCTGTTTGTTGCAGATGCTTTTAAACATCATCCGATACAAAATCATGTGACGCGAGTTCAAACTGCATCTCAAGCGTTGCAAAGCTCCACTTGTCTCTCAAACGCTACAGCGGCTGTGATCAAGGATGAAAAGAAAAATATTTCAGACAAACTAGCTGATAAACAAAAGCTCAATAAAAAGAATCTGAACTTAATGAACTTCAAGTTAACGTAAACAGACAACAACTACAAAAAAAAACTTTTTCATTTGACAGTTTTTAGTTTTCTTCGCCCATTTAGCTGATACAAAAAAAATACAAATAAATGGAACCAACCAGTCCACCATAAACGTTTTCTATACAAATCAGCCCCTTAACAATTTTGATTGAAATCCAAAACAAGACTTAAAAAGGTTCGAGCTAACCTAAAACTAATACGTTCATATTAAAAATTAACTTGGTAAATTGCTTTACAACAATAATTGAAAAAGAAATTCAAAAATTCCTGCTTGTTGGCAGGCACTGAAAGTAATAACCATTCTAAGAGAAAACTAGACACTTATTTTCAATTTCACTACTGCTCAAACTTTCAGTGGGAGATAGCGTTGACCAGGTTTTTGGACTTATTTTATTTTCCTGAAAACTACTATGAAAAACATGAGATGAAAAATGCAATCAAGGGAGCGTTTTTTAAAGGATCGTCCGCTCGTTTTTTACTGCTTTTTGGAACTTTTTTTTTCTCGAATATTCACTGCTAACCTGAGGCTAGGTGCTTAACCAACAGAAAAAATAGTGAATCTTTAGTGCTCAACTGGAGTCGGCCTATTTTTTGATTGTGAATCTGAAGTGCTCAATTGGTGTCGACCTATTTTTTGATGAAAAAATTGAGAAAAACCCCTTGAAAAAGAAAAATGTGTATTTGTGCTCGTTTTTTTAGAAATTTTTCAAGTTCCGGAGTTTTTTCTGTCAAACTAATTAATTTGCAATAGTTGTCACAAGATAATTGATTCTCAATGATTGTTGCTGATGCTTATAAACATCATCCGATACACAAAAAATGACATTTTTGTAGATTTACTTTTTTAACTTTCCAAGAAAATTTTTCAATTTGATTTAGTAAAAAAATCGAATTTGCTTTTATTTCTATTCAAGATCATGCAGCGCAATTTTAAACTAGATTGCAAGCGTTGCAAAGTACCACTTGTTTCTGAAAATTTGCAGCGGCAGTAACTCAGGATGAAAAGATACATATAATTTCAGATAAATCAGCCAAAAAACAAGCTCAATAAAACCCCTGAACTTAATGAACTTCAAGTTAACGTAAACAGACAACCATTACAGAAAAAACAGTTTCATTTAACCTTTTTGTAGTTTTTTTGCCCATGCTATAGCTGAAACAGTAAAACTACAAATGAACGCGACCAACTATTCCACTGAAAACATTGTTTAGACGAATGATCTCCTTAACAAGTTTTAATCAGATTTAAAACAAATTTAGTTAGGCTCGAGTTAACTTAAAAATTAAAATTTTAACATTAAAATTTAGCTTGCTAAATTGCCGCACACCATTAATTGGGGAAAAAATTCAATAACCCGTGCTTTTTAGCACGCAATAATGGTAATAACCATTCTAAAATAAAACTAGATACTTAATTTCAATTTTGCTACTGCCCAAACTTTCAATGGGAAATAACTTTGACCAAATTTTTGGACTGATTACGTTATCTCTGAAATTGCAATGAAAAAAACTGAGATGAAGTATGCAATCAAGGGAGCCGTCCTTACTTTTTTACTGTTTTTCGGAAACTTTTTCCTTTTCTCGAATACTCCCTGTTAAATCTGAGGCTAAGAGTTTAACCGACAGAATTGATTGTGAATCTATGCTGCTCAACTGGTGTCGGCCTAATTTCTTAATGAAAAATAAAGAAATTAATCGCCTTGAAATTGGAAATTCTCAAATTGTGCTCTTTTTTCTAAATTTTTTTTGACTTCCGGAATTTTTCCGGCCAAACTAAATAATTTCGCAATAGTTGTTGCGTGATCATTGGTTCTCATTGTTCGTTGCAGATGCTTATAAACATCATCCGATTCACAAAAAATGGAAGTTTGATAGATATAGTTTTCTCAATTTTTTTTCAACTTTTTTTTTAAAAAAAAACTAATTGCTTTTTTGCATTCAAGATCATTCAACGCAAAGGTAGCAAAACTTCACTTGTCTCCAAAACGTTACATTGGCAGTAATTCAGGAAGAAAAGATATAATTTCAGACAAATCAGCCGGGAAACAAAAGCTAAAAAAAACCCAAACTGAAGTAAATGAACTTCAACATAACGTAAACAGACAACACTTACAAACAAAGCATTTTACAGTTTTTAGTTTTCTCCGTCCATGCTATAGCTGAAACAAAAAAAAAGAACGTAAAGAGACAATAATAACAAAAAGAACATTTATATATCAGCTTTAAGTTTTCTTTGCGCATGCTATAGCTGAAACAAAAAAAAATACAGTTAAATGCTACCAACTAGTCCACTGAAAACATTTACAAGACAAATGAGCTCCTTAGCAATTTTTAATCAAATCCAAAATAAATTTAATTAGGTTCGAGTTAACT